>NC_091768.1:76187375-76490405 GCF_029378745.1 Bos indicus
GGGCACGTGCCCCTCAAAAACTGTACATCCCAACCTGGGAGGATTTGGTGAGGAGTTTTGTAGCAATGGTTTGAGGGTGGGGTTGCTGATAATACCAGTGTATCTGCAGGGTCTGCACTCCTTTAAGCAGGTCGCAAATGGTCTCCTCCTAATCAGCTTCTCTGATTCCTCTGATCTGGCCTTTGGTGGTCTCTCAATAAGCTTCTCTGGTTCCTTTACTCTGGCTTCAGGTGGTCTTCTCTGGCAAGAACACTAACCCCTTTCATTTGTTGACTCTTTTAGTTCTGTGGAGAGTGCAAACATAATGTTAGGGGTATCCCTTGAGGGGAACCAGGACCCTGCCCCAAGGCTACATTATTGTATCTTGGCTATAGCTCCCCTGTCTCTGCCTCCCTTCCCTTCCCAGATCAGCAACTGTTTGAGTCTGCCCTTTGGAACTCCTGGAAGGTTGCAGAGGCTGGAGTCTTCTCCCTACAAACAAGAAATGAGGGACAGGGAGGCTTCTGTGCTTAGGAGCCCCACAGGGCCCTACTTGGTTTCAGTTGGTTCATTACTTCAATGCAGCAGTTCTCAGACATTTTGGTCTCAAGGCCTTTGACACTTTTAAAAACTAAGGCTCCCAGAGAACTTAAGATCTTTTGGATTGTATTTACCACATTAAATGTGAAGTGTTACTCAGTCATGTATTTACCATGTTAGGCATTAAAATAGAAATTTAAAAATATTTAGTTCATTAAAAATAAGCCCATCGCATGTCTCCTGTGAAGACTTTTTTTTCCTTAATGAAAAGTAGTTGTTGTTTAGTCGCTAAGTCATGTCCGACTCTTTTGTGACCCCATGGACTGTAGCCCACCAGGCTCTTCTGTTCATGGGATTTCCCAGGCAAGAATACTGGAGTGGGTTGCCATTTCCTACTCCAGAGGATCTTCCCAACCCAGGGATCAAACCCGAGTCCTGTGTCTCCTGCATTCCCAGGTGTCCCTGAGCCACCAGGGAAGGCCTTCATGAAAAATAACTGCTTTGAAAACAAATGTAGGAGAGCTTTGCATTTTTGCCCATCTCTTTACTGTCTGGTTTAATAGAAAACAGCTGGATTCTCAGCTCTGCTTCTCCATTCAATCTGTTACAGTCTGTTGCTTTGGTTGAAGTAGATAAAGCAAATCCAGCCTATACAGATAAGTGGTTTAAAACAGGAAGGGGATTTTAATCACTTTTTTGAATAATTGTGCATTATTCTTTTTTGATAAACTCTACTCTATACTCCTAAGAGATTGAGAGTGAAAGTTTTGACCTTATGGACCTTTGACAAGGTCTCAGGAGTCTAGGCTATATTTTGAGAACTATTTCTCTGCATGTCAGAAGCCAGAATCTTAAATCATTGATTCTCTGGAATCAACCAATTCTTCCTCTTTTCTGAGAACAGGAGTTGCCCTCAACCCTGCCTTCTCAGGGCCTTGTTTTGGCCCGCAAAGCTTTAGGCCTGTGCAGCAACATGCGGCTAAGCTTTGGCAGGAGGTGGCTGTCTGTTCTCCTGCCTCACAGACCTGTGAAATTGTGACTGGGAGTTTTTAGAACCACTAGCCATGGAAATTGCCCCATCATAATCCTGTGAACAATGTCCTCCTTTCTGGCATCTTCTAAAGTTTCCATAAGATATCAAATGAGACAGTATTTTGCAGAATGGACAACAAATCATAAGTGAAACTTCCCTTTGATAAAATAGGCTGACGGTGTTTTGGTAGCATGATTGAGGGTGGTTTTATTTCCGGTGCTGAGTTTCAAAGTGTGATTGTTAGATTGGAGAACAAAGCTCTGGGAACAAAGAAGCAGATAAGAATCTGGATTTAAGTAAGTGTTATTTCCAATTTCCAAGAATACAAAGAGGCCTAATTGATCTTTGGGAATTATAAACAAAGCCTGAATTGGCAAGATCTGGAAAATTTCACTGTGGCCCTTACAAATATTCTTTAAAAGAAATTCTGGCATTTGGAATAGGGAACCAGAACCATTATTTTTCTGTGAAACAGAAACCTTTGTTTGCCTAACCATCCCCTACCCCCAACAGGTCTGATTGGGTATCAGGAACTGCCTTTTTAAACTTTTTTAAAAAAGATTTCTTTTTGGCTGTGCTGGATCTTCATTTTTGTGTGTGGGCTTTCTCTAGTTGCGGGGAGCCAGGGCTACTCTTTGCTTATGGTGCTCGGGCTTCTCATTGCCATGGCTTCTCTGGGCATGCGGGCTCAGTTGTTTTGGTGCACAGGGTCAGCCACTTCACTGCTTGTGGGGTCTTCCCGGACCAGGGATTGAACCCGTGTCCCCTGCATCGGGAGGCGGACTCTCATCAACTATGCTGTGTTGTACTGTGCTCAGTCACTTCAGTCATGTCCGACTCTTTGCGACCCATGGACTGTAGCCTGCCAGGCCCCTCTGTCCATGAAATTGTCCAGGCAAGAATACAGGAATGGGTTGCCATGCCCTCCTCCAGGGAATCTTCCCAACTCAAGGATGGAACCCATGTCTCCTGCATCTCCTGCATTGTAGGCAGATTCTTTACCACTGAAACACTGGGGAAGTCCCCTGATCCACTATACCACCAGAGAAATCCCAGGAACTTGCCCTTATCATCAAGAGCAGGTTGATAATAAGTAGCCCCAAGCCCTGTGCTTCAGAGGAGGCTGCCCCCTTGCAGCCTGGACCAGCTTGTCTGGCTATGGGCTTGCCCTGTACCCCATGTATCAAAATGGAGTATGAGAGATGCTCTCTCAGTCCTATGAAGGTTGAAGTTGTCTTCCTCTGAAACTTGTCACATTTGTGTGTTGCTTGTAGCAACTATAGCTGCTTTGCCTCTATGAGGGGAGCCAGCCAGGGGATAAGGCTGACACATCGAGGGTGGATTAGCAGGAAAATGGAAAGAACCTGAGTTCTTGGTTGTGCCATAAGAGCATGGACTTATCCCATCCTGGAGCCAGCCTGCCTCCTTGTTTAAGCCTCTCAGGGAAGTTGGATCTCCTGTCACTTCCACCTGAAAGCACCCTCCCTGGTATACTCTCCTAAAGGAATCCCCCTGACCCTTAGGGACCCGAGGGTAGGAGGATTGCCCAGTGAACACGGCAGTTGTGAACAAACCTGAAGATCTATTAGTGGGATCTTTTCCCTCTTTTCTGGCTGTCGTTTGGCCATTTTGTTGTCCTTTTTATTTCTTCTGCAGGTCAAGTTGAAATCTAAATTGAGTGTTTGGTAACTGGTGGAATAGGAGAGCTGAAACAACTGTGGCATCTAAAGATGTGGGCGCTGGGAGATGGGGCCAAGTTTCTCTCCTACAGTGTGGGTACACAGGTAGATATCATAGCCTTGTCACACCAGCAGAAATAACTGATTTACTTGTGTGTTCCACAAGCTAGACCCTAAATGCCATTGTCTTTATACTCAGGGGCCCTGGTATATATATATAATGTTGCTGCCCCCACAGTACTGAAGGCTACCAATTTTGGAGCCTTAATCTACACTGAGAATTGTACTAGTGACTTTATGTATTGTCTTTATTAAATTTTATAATAAATATAATAGATTCTAATATAACCTATGTTTTAATGATAAAACAGATTGGAGTGGTAAAAACCATTTGCTTGAAGTTACATAGGTAATATAGGCTTCCCCAGTGGCTCAGTTGGTAGAGAACATACCTGCAGTGCAGGAGACCTGGGTTTGATCCCTGGGTTGGGAAGATCCCCTGGAGAAGGGAATGGCAACTCGCTTCAGTATTCTTCCCTGGAGAATCACATGGACAGAGGAGCCTGGTGGGCTACAGTTCATAGGGTCACAAAGAGTTGGATACACCTGTGCAACTTACACACACACACATAGCTAATATACAATAGTGGTTCAAATACAGATCTGACTTGAAAATTGTTCTTTTACCTAGTATATTCTATGTCTTTGCATATTTGCTGAATACCTGTCATTTAGATGTGTTAGGATAGGAATGAATGCCCCTATCTATTCCTTCATTTCCCCTTTCACCTTTGGTCAATGTGTCGAAGCAGAGGCACATATGAGGTTACTTAAATATTGGCTCTTCTCTAGGGATAAGTTTTATCAGAATGGTGTATGGGTTATACGTGCATTTAGTGGTAAATAATAGAAAGCCTAACAGTGATTTAAATGAGATGGGGCTTATTTTCCTCTTATAATACCCAGTCTGGAGGTAGGCCTTTCACACTGGTATATCCAGAATTCTGTTGGCCTTTCATCATAGTTGGCTCTTCACATCACAAAAAAGCTGTTGCAGTTCCAGTCATCACATGTTCATCCAAAATAGAAGGCAAAAAGACTGAAAGCAGAAGGGCAATGCCAGCTAAACAGGTCTAGTCCTTTATATCAGGAAAGCAAAAGGTTTTTCAGAGCCACAGGAGAAGCTGAAAAAGTAGGAAACAGGATTCTTGGGAAAGGCTTAGACTAATCTTAATCTACCATTTGGGGCTGATCACACTATCAGCCACTATCAGGGGTAGAATCGATGCTTTTGAACTGTGTTGGAGAAGAATCTTGAGAGTCCTGTGGACTGCATGGAGATCAAACCAGTCAATCCTAAAGAAAATCAATCCTGAATATTGATTGGAAGGACTGATGCTGAAGCTCCAATACTTTGGCCACCTGATGCAAAGAACTGACTGATTGGAAAAGACCCTGATGCTGGGAAAGATTGAAGGCCAGAGGAGAAGGGGATGACAGAGGATGAGATGGTTGGATCACATCACCAACTCGATGGCCATGAGTTTGAGCAAGCTCTAGGAGTTGATGATGGACAGGGAAGCCTGGCATACTGCAGTCCATGGGGTTGAACAGTCGGACACGACTTAGTGATTTAACTGACTGACACTATCAGCCAAAACAAAGTTGGAATCTAGTTGCTAAGGAAAAGGCTGCTAACACTGCTAACCACACACTTCAAAGCAGAGGCTGTTAGAATTTGAAGAGGTGATAGAGATATATCCCTATCGTGTGGATAAAACAGTTGAGACTTAAAAAGAACACAGGTGCCTGAGTCAGGACTAAAGTTTTCTTCAAGTGTACTGCTCTTAACACTACGCCTCCCTGATACTTCTATAAAGTGTTTGATTTAAAACCCTTTCAGGGACTTCCCTGGTGGTCCAGTGGTTAGGACTCTGTGCTTTGCTTCCACTACAGGGGGCACAGGTTTAATCCCTGGTTGGGGAATTAAGATCCCTCAATGTGCAGGGAGGCAGGGGCAAAGAAAAGCCTTTTCATATCTCCTCCTCAGTTTATCTGTCTAATCAAGAAGGCTGGGAAGTGCAGAACCTCCCTGGTGTCTTGGGAGTAGAAGCGACGTTCCCCAGAGAGCTCAGCAACATGGTCAGGATTATACCCTATGTTTGTTGGCCAAAATGAAATCCTAAACCTCCCGGTTGCGCCAGAATTCTTTTACCAGACTCCGTTGTCTCCCACAGTTCTGTGATCTATGGCCTTCCCTCTTCCACCAGAGCAAGGGGGCTCTCTGCCCAGAATCCTGAACTTTCAGTTGGGCAGATCTGGCTGCCTGGACACTCGAACAAGAGATGGTTCTGGGGATGACTGAGTGGAGCTCAGCCTACATAGGGACATTCGGTTCTTCTTTGTCTCCAGGGAGAAAGGACAGCTACCCACTGTGAGTGTGGCAGTGAGTAAGGGCCCATAAACTTGAGCCTGAAAATTTATTTCCTGAGTTGACTTGACTCTGTCTTTCAGCATCAGGGTCGCTGGTCATTTTGATTCTGTTCAGCATGTTCCTGCCTCCTCAGGCAGGGACTGAGAGTGCCATGATGTCTTCCAATACGCTGGGATAAACACCATGATGTGGACAGTGGGCCAAAATCACCCTTTAGTAACAGGGCATTTTGTACAGCCGGAAGAGGGTTTACGTGGTCAAGTCAGTTACTCTCAGTTTTCTGAGTGGGGTTCCTTTTGTTACGTTGGAAAAAGAAAGATTCTTTTCTTTGGCTAGAAGAGTCTATAGAGTGTGATTTTATGGGTAAAAATAGTAATTATAGCAGAATCGTATTTACAGTGTTTAAAATATGTGAATACTTGATAAATTCATTGACAAATTTCGTTTTCTACCATATGAACATCTTTATCAGCCTTGAGGACCTCAGCTTGTCTTCAAGCTGGTTTTGTGGCATCCGCATTTTTGCAAACTCACTAAGTCTGTAGTTGAATTTAGGGCATTTACAGCCAAGCCTGTTGGGAATGGATGTGTTGCGTTTGTTCTTTGTGACCTCTGTTGGATATGCCTGCCAAGAATAACAACACCCGGAAGACTTGTGTTAACGCCCACGAGCAGGATCTGGACAGCCCTCTTGGTTTGGTCATGGCTCAGTTCTCTGCAGTCCCATCTCTAGGCTCAGGACTGGGATTGTTGTCAGGCAGCCCTTACTGACTTGGTTTACTGTCTTTTGGTTTTTAAAACACTATGAAGACAGTCTGCTACTGTTTCTTCCCTTCAGTGTGTGAACAAATACTGGGCATTTCTTTTTCTTCCAGTGCATGTTGCATTTAGGAAGGTCATGCAGTTACAGAAAAGATTTGATATTACTTTAAGTAGAATAAAGCAGCCCATGGCTGATGTAAATACAGCTGCCTACAGGGTAATCGTGATTAAGGCAGTGTGAAACAGGCTGAAAGGTAACTTCCTAAAGTTTGAAAACTGAAACTTTCAAATTGGCATTGTAATGCCCATCACAAATCCAGCCTTTAAAAATAAATTTAATCGCAAGGCACAATCTGGTCTTCGCATCAGGTGGGGCAGATTAATGTAGGTCTTATTCAGCCGACTGTACAGGCTCAGAAAGGGGAAGGATAGAGTGCATAATGTGTTTAAAGCAGGCAGCTAGTAAGGAACCAAACTAACCTTTTTGGCTTTCACCCAAGAGCTATTTTTAGAAAGTGCTTGCAGTGCAGAGTCTATTGGGATATTCAGTCTTCAAAATACCACAAATATATTACTGCTAGAAGAAGTTGCTGTTTATGGGAAAATAAAATTTAACATGAATCATTGTTCTCTGTCTGACTGAATTGTTTAAAGGGAGTTATCTCTGTATGTGGATGGCTGAAAGTGACTTTCAATGCCTGTGGAGAAAACTGCAGAGTTTTTAACAGGGCACAGAGACTGTAATGTCAAACTATAAAAAGATGTCACTTCCCTCTCAATTTTGTTGTGGTGTAATTGACAAGTAAGATTGTATATATTTAAGGTGTATTGATTTGATATATGTATACATTGTGAAATGATTACCATAATCAAGTTAATTAACACATCTAACACCTCACATAGTCTGTGTGTGTGTGTGTGTGTGGCGAAAATTACTCTTAAGTTCTTCTTTCTAAGCAAAATTCATGTATACAGATTTCAGGTACACAGTACAGTATTTCTGACTGTAGTCACCAAGCTGTTCATTGGCTCCCGAGAACTAATCCATCTCATAATTGAAAGTTTGTACTCTTTAACCAACATTTCCTTATTTCCCTACTCTCCAGCCTCTGGCAACTACCTTTTTAACTCTCTTTGACTTTTTAAAATTACACATATAAGTGAGGTAATGCAGTATTTATCCTTTCACCTTTGGCTTATTTCATTTAGCAGTGTTCTGTAGGTTCGTCCATGTTGTGGTAAATGGCAGGATTTCTTCCTTTTTATGGCTGAATAATATTTCATCATGTGAGGTTCTATCTGTAGGTAGGTAGGTATTTATCACCTTTTTATTATCTGTTAATTTGTTGATGAATACTTGGGTTGTTTCCATAACTTTGCTATTGTAAGTAATGCAGCAGTGCACATGGGAATGTGGATATTTCTTTTAGATACTGATTTCATTTGAATATGTACCCAGACATAGAATTTCTGGGCCATATGGTAATTCTATATTTAGTTTTTTTGAGGAAACTCCCTACTGTTTTCCATCATGGACACACCAATTATTTATTACCACCAACAGTGCAGAGGGTTCCCTTTTCTCCACATCCTTGCCAAAACTCTGTTCAGACAAACAATTCTTAACTGTACTTGTCCTGAGAGAAGTGATTTTTATTGCCCTGGCTTTCATGTGCCAGGTTGTTTTAGGGGAGAATACAAGAAAGCTAGGTGATTAATATTTTTTATTACTTTGGTTAATTTCCAGGAACGTCTGTGTTTCCATATTGTAGACGCCTTTCTCTTTTTAGTTCCTGTTCCCTAATGATGGAGAAGCAACATGTTGCTATGGAAGGAGTGTAGGTTTTTGTGTCATGTAACCCCTACATTTGAGTCTGGACTCATTCATTTACCAGCTCTGTTCATGGATACTTTGACTCTGGGAGCCTCCAAGTCTTGAACTATAAAATGGACTTGATAATGTCCACTGCCCCAGTTCTCATGAGGGTTAAACAAGGTAACATAATGAGAAAGTTCTAGTTCACAGCCTCTTCCAATGGATGGGCTCATCACTTTTCTTCCATACCTTCTTCTCTACAGCAGTGAACAAAGGGTTCTAGTTTTTTCCTAAGTTTTAACAGTAGAGTTAAGCTTCTAACAGCACCTAATAGTTTATAATAGTTACGTGACATGGGACAATTTACTTTACTATCTCTGAGCCTGTTAGCTCATTGATGATATGGAAATAATTATCTATCACAGTGCTTACACATTCAGTTGTAAGTACTGAATTAAATGAGATCATGCATATATGCCAAGTCTTAATACCTGGCACAGAGTGGACACTCAGTGACTGGTGGCTATCAGTATAGGATGGACATTTCTTGAAGGATAGTCTTCTTCCTGTCATCATCTTGACTTGGACAGCTTCCTTTGACTTTTCCTTTGCTAGCATCATTTTTTTCTCTCCACAAACTGACTGGAAGGATTTTTCTAAGCTCTGTCCTTCTGTTTTATATCATTAACTTTTCCTTGGACATTTCACCCATTTCCAGGGTTTCAACCACTTTTAGATGGCTAATGTCTAAATTTTTCCTGAGCTCCAGACGAGTACATCCAGTTTTCTATGTGTTAGTACCTGGATGCCCAAAGGAATCTTGAACTCAGAACATATATATAAAACTGTAGTTATTATCCTACCCACTTCCTTCCTCAAAGCCATTCTTCTAGTAGGTCCTCTCTGCTCCTGTGCCATGTCTAGGTTCTGTTTCCTCCTGTCCATTTTTGAACACAGGCTGAACGGCATCGTGTTTTCAGCCCTAGGGCCACAGTAGAGTATAGTTCCTTCTCCCAGGCCTTCCTGCTGCCAGTAAATAATGACAACAAAACTATGATGACAGTAATAAAAGTATCATGACAACAACCATCTGTTGAGTGTACAACAAGCTAAGCAGTATCATACCACCCTAAGCCCTGGGTGAGGTGGGACCCTGCTCTGAGCTCATGTTTTAGAGGCCCCGTTCTCCTCCTCCTCAGGGCTAAGGGAGCATTCCCACCCAGAGCCCACCCTGCAACCTCAGCTCCTGCTCTGGGTACCTGAGACTTCAGAGTCCCCTATTTAGATTATGCTGAGCTTCCTTCCAAAAACGGCACGTGGGCCCTTTGGCCAGCTCTGTCTTTGGCAAGGCACCCACAAGAATGTACATCTCTGGGCTGGAGGCCTGGCCACAGGGCAGCTGTTTGTGTGGTTTGTGGTCTGAGATTTGCCTGCAGCCTAGGATGTCCATACCTGTGCCCATGAGACCTCTCTTGGGGCAGGACAGAGCCAGGGGTGGAAGAGAAGGGGCTTGGGCCAGGGGCCTTGAGAAGTGCTGAGAAGGTTAGGCTGGCCCGGGGCAATCAGGAATGTTTCTAATGTATTAATAGCATCTTCTCTAATCATCATAATTCTCAATGTACGTTATATTACTTCTGTATTTCTAGACGAATAAGATGAAAATTGAAGAGGTTAAATACTTAGTGCACAGGTTGTAGTTGACAGAGCCTTCATCTGACCTAGATTAGTTTGCCTCCAAAATTTTTATTCTATGATATTTATACTTTTTACCCATTTTCTACATTGTAGCCAGTTCCATTTCTATGGAAAATGTCTAATATCACATTATTCCCTTGATTAAAAATCTTTTATTAGCTCTCCTTTTCAGTTGGCCAAGACCAGTCTCTCTGGTGTTGCATGCAAGATCCTTTAAAACCTGGCTCAAATCTACTTTGTCAAACTCATTTCTCACCAGTCCTGCCATGACTCCTTGGGTCATAATTGTACTTGGGCTGTTCCATAAATCCACTCTGCTTTGTACTCACAATCTCAGCTGGATATGTCCTTTTCCTCACTTGACTGACCAAGTCTCATACTGTTCCCTCCATTTCAGGACCAGATGAGTATCACCTTGTCCATGAAGACACTTGAATTTTTCTAGGTAGGATCTCTCCCGCCCTATGGTACTTCTATAATTGTGTACACCTTAATAAAGTGCGTGTTGCCTGTACCTGTGTTAGCTCTCAGTGAGAGTTCTTGGTTCAGTGAGAGTTCCAAGAGTTCCTTGGCAGGAACTCTCATTCGTCATTACACACCTAACACTTCATACAGAACCTGGATGCCTATAGGCTACATAAATATTAAAATCTTTTTGTTACTAAAAATCTTCTCAAAAATTATTAGCCAGTGAGGAATACAAATTTTAGTTCTGACAGTTGTGTTGATTTGCTGATAGACTGGTTTTACAGGCATTTTGATGTCAAAACTGGAAATTTCTATCTCACAGAAAAATGTAACTTTACATTTAATCCCACCATTTTGCTATCACAACGCTTACATGTTGAGAGGCTATTATAATAAATGTATACATGTATTATTTATGAGCTTTAATAGGCTAGTAAGTTCTGAATAGAATCTAGGGAGATCACAATTCTGTCTCAAAGTGATTTGTTTTTTAAGTTACCTTTCTAAAAATATATATATGTTTCTGAATGATGTTTATACCACAAACTTACTGTTTTTCAAGAGGTAATTACATATTTGCATAAACTATCAGCTCATAGTGATGATATGGTATATGTTGTCTAGCTCATTTTCTCTTCTTCCCTAAGATTTGAGTATTCAGGTTAGAAATCTTGCTTGTTATGGTGGTTTCTCCCTACTTGCCCCTCCATGACAGAGATTCTGGGCAGAGTCTTGCCTCTGGATTGCCTGTCGGAGCATTTTCATCATGAAAAAAATATGATATTTAACAAAATATATGTGGTCGCATGTAACAAGGCAGTGCAGAGCAATTCCCCTAGGGTATGTTTCATTCTGTTAGCATATTTACACTGTAAGCTTGATTATAAGAAAACATGCCATAGAAAGAAGCAAGATTAATTTAGGCAGACTGAGTTTAGATACATGTGACTACAGTAACTATAGGGTCGTAAGCAAGCCTATTGTCAGTCCAAAAGATTTGGGGAAAAGAAGGAACTCAGTAAGTGTTTGAAAGATGCTAAGGAAATGTCTTCAGGGAAGGGAAACTATTCTAGGAATATTGTCTGCTTTTGATAAAGTGGGAAGAGTGGTGACTTAATAGAAGAGATGAAGATAGCCCAGAGGAAGGTCAGGAAAGATTAGATTGAAGCTGTTTCTGGAAACATGGCCTTCCAGGATTCTAGGCCAAAGCTTTGAAGAGAAGGGAGTGGGCGTTTATGCACAGGTAGGAGAAGGCTAGCTTCACTTCCTCTCTATTTCTAAAGGTAGTCTATTTTATTATTAAAAGATTTTTAAATGTTGAAACATATAAATAATAAAGCCAAAACCATCCATGTTCCCAAAAGACAGAGACAAATTCTAGAGGAGTTTTGAGCAATTTCTTTCCAGCCTCTCTCCTCCACTCACATGTATGTGTATATGCTTTAATTCAAGTGTAGGACCATGGTATGATATATTTTCTCCATTGTATTCTCATTTTTAATTTCTTTGACATTTCAAAGCATTTTCCTGTGTTAATAAAAACTTTTCAAGATATTTTAAGTTATTCCATTTCAGAGATATGCTAGAATTTATTTAGGCTTATTTACTTTATTAATAAAACTACAGATAAATCTTTGCACTTGAGATTTTGCTAGATCTCTGATTTCTTTACAAAAAGTTAATAGAAAAAGAAAATCCTAGGTCAGAGCATGCTAATATTTTTCTTAATGTGTTTTTTTAATTGGAGTTTAATTGCTTTACAACATAGTATTAGTTTCTGCTGAACAACATCGTAAGTCAGCCATATGTAAGTCATATGTAAGTCAGCCATATCTCTTCCCTTTCTAGCCTCCCTCCCACCACCCCCTTATCCTAGCTCTGGAGGTCATCACAGAGCTCTGAGCTGAGCTCCCTGTGCCATTCAGCAGCTTCCCATTAGCTATCTATTTTACATATGGTTGGAGAAGGAAATGGCAACCCACTCCAGTATTCCTGCCTGGAGAATTCCATGGACAGAGGAGCCTGGCAGGCTGCAGTCTATGGGATCACAAAGCGTCGGACACAACTGAGCGATTTTCACTCGCTTCACTTACACGTGGTAGTGTGTATATGTCAGTGCTCCTGTCTCAATTCATCCCACCCTCTCATTCCCCTAAAGCATACTAGTATTTTTAAGTTCTTGAGATACTTTTCCAGATTGTTTTAGATGTCAGAATTAAAGAGTAAAATCTTTCCATGATGCCACAGACAGTGATTATATGAGGAACTGAGAAGTATATTGATGGAGGTGAGGAAGGATTTATAAGTGGAAAGATCTAAAATTTCACGTGTGAATGATGGATGTGGGAGTGAATGTGAGGAAGTATAAGGATGGATTGACCATGGTCAGAAGGAAGGGAGTGTCCTTATGAAGGGGGCTTCACAGTCTTGCCGTGTGTGAAATGCACAAGGTTTGAGAGTTAAATGGTAACCATGCACCTCACATCCTGCCAAAGAGTTTGAGTTCAGGGGTCCTTTGCTGCTGTAGTCCTCGTTGAAGAGTGAGAGTTCCTCTCTCCCCTCCACCTCCCTCATCAGTAAATATCGATAATGTTCATTTTCTCCTCATTGGGTTGGTGAGTGGCTTAAAAGAGATTGTGTGCCTAAGCCCTGAGCCTGGTGTGTGGCACAGTTCTGACGTCCACTGCCGCCCTCCCTTATATTAGTTAGGAATCCTATAGTTGAAAGTGACACAACATGCAATCCAAAGGGAAAAAAGCCAGTGTGCTATGTCCAGCACAAAGTCTTGTATCCAATAGAATGGGAATACCACCTGACTTATTTTTATTTTATTTTTTTTACTGGATGAATGAATAAATAAATGGGAAATGCCTAAGAAACATTAACAATAAGTCCATTTAAAGATTGGTTGAGCTTATAAAGATAAACAAGTCCAGTTAAAAAAAAAAAAGACCAAATCAAGTGGTATTCCCATTCCATTGGATACAAGACTTTGTGCTGGACATAGCATACGCTTTAGTGTTTCTCCTCTTGATTACACAGAATTTGTATCTTTTGGTAGTAGTAGTATTGATAATCCTAGATTGCAGGTGAAAATACCTAGGCATGTTTAATTTTTTTCAAAAATAAATAAGCTGTGGGGATATAATGTACAGCATGCTGACTGTAACAATATGCATAATGTATTTGAAGGTTACTAAGAGAATAGATCTTAAAGGAAGGAAGAATTTTATCTATGTGAGGTGAGTCTTGTTAACTAAACTTATTGTGGTAGCTATTTTATAACATATACATGTATCAAATCATTTTGTTGTAGGCATTAAACTGACACAATGTTATATATGACACATGTCTTTAAGTCATATGGAAATTTTTTTAAATGAAAAATTTACATCTTCTTGACCTATTGTGTTTTATATTTTTAAAATATTGCAAGAATATTAGATGAAAACTTTAAAATGAAAAAGGTAAACCCATTTCCCTATCAGAATACTATTACAAAATGTTTTTGTCTTTATGTTGCTTTCTAGTCCTTTACAGCTTATTTTTAAAATTAGACATATCAAATAGCAAGGATAAAAATCTAGATGGCATTTTTAAATGTTCAGGTGATTGATAACCTACTTTGCCACCTGCAGTTGTCCTCTCATTACAAAAGCAAACCTATTAGCATAGTGACGCCCATCACGTAAATGGGGGTTTGCTTCATGAACAAGAGCAGTAGGTGTAACTGCCTAAAAGAACATTTGGACTGTAGATATAAGTGCCAGGAAGGAAACGAGTTCCATATTTAATATTTTCTCTGTGTATGTACAAATTCACTCACCATTTTGAGATGAACCGGAGAAGGAAATACTATGATGTCCATTTGTGTGAGGAGCTTAGTGACTTTGTGGCTTTGTAAATATTTTCTTCAGATTTATTAATGACTGTTCTGACTAGTGTAAGGTAACAACCTCATTGTAGTTTTGAATTTCTCCAATAGTTAGTGATGTTGAGTATCTTTTCATGTGCCTCTTAGCCATCTGTATGTCTTCTTTAGAGAAATTTAGGTCTTCCTATTTAGGTCTTCCATCTTCTATTTAGGTCTTCCATCCAATTTTTGATTGGATTGTTTTTTTGATTTTGAGCTGCATGAGACTATTTGTATATTTTGGAGATTAAGCCCCTGTCAGCTGCTGCTTTTGCAAATATTTTCTCCAGTTCTGAGGGTTGTCTTTTCGTTTCGTTTATGATTTCCTTTGCTGTGCAAAAGCTTTTAAGTAAGGGTAGAGTGAATTGGGGGCTTCCCTGAAGGCTCTGATGGTAAAGAATCTGCCTGCAATGCCGTAGGCCCGGGTTTGATCCCAGGGTTGGGAGGATCCCCTGGAGGAGGGCATGGCAACCCACTCCAGTATTCATGTCTGGAGAATTTTATGGACATGACTGACACTACTGAGAAGCAGCAGGATGAATTGGGAGACTGGGACTGACATATACACACTACTGTGTATAAAACAGATAAATAAGGAGAACCTAGTGTATAGCACAGGGAACGCTATGCTCTGAAGTGACCTAAATGGGAAGGAAGTCCAAAAAAGGGGGATATGGGTATGCATATATCTGATTCACTTTGCGGTATAGCAGAAATAACATTGTAAAGCAACTATACTTCAATAAAATTTTTAAAAATATTTTCTTCAGATTATATCCATCTACTCTAGAGTTATTAAAATTAATACAAATATAAAATATTAATACAAAGAAAATGAAAGCTCCTCTATGCCACTGTCTGGACACACCCATCATCAGCATTCAGCCCAGCTCTTTCTTAGGTAGTGCCCTAATTGATTTTCATAGCTGCGTCTCTCTGGATTGTTTGGATTTTGTAATGTACATGTAGGCCATTTATAATGAAATATAAAAAAGGTATATTTTGGGAGAAAGTAGGAGCACAACCGTGGGCTTCCCAGGTGGCAGAGTGGTAAAGAATCTGCCTGCCAATGCAGGAGACACACGAGACAGGGATTCAATACCTGGAGTAGGGAATGGCAACCCACTCCAGCATTCATTCCTGGAAAACTCTGTGGATGGAGGAGCCTGGCGGGCTACAGTCCACAGGATCATGAAGAGTCAGAGACAACTGAGCACACAGACATGAACATAACTGTATGATTTAGGATTTTCTTAAAAGTTGTATTGAAATATAGTTGATTTATAATGTTGTGTTAGTTTCAAGTGAACAGCAAAATGATTCAGGTATACATCTGTATATTCTTTTTCAGATGCTTTTCCCTTATGGGTTATTACAAGATAGTATAGTTCCCCGTGCTATACAACAGAACCTTGCTGATTATCTATTTAAGATTCTTTTTAACAGTGTATCCTGTAAAATTATGCACATTCAAGCCTTCCCAATATATAGAAAATAGCAGTTTCATATGTTCTACTTAATAATTGCAATAGGCTTGCCAAGGCATTTCAAAATCCTGCAGAAGTGGGATTTTATGTTGTTCACAGTTGTATCCCTCAGACCTAGAACAGTTCCTGAAGGAGGAATCTAATCTTTGTTGTTCAATATAGAGTTTACTGATGAAGATGATATGCAGATGACACTACCCTTATGGCAGAAAGTGAAGAGGAACTCAAAAGCCTCTTGATGAAAGTGAAAGCAGAGAGTGAAAAAGTTGGCTTAAAGCTCAACATTCAGAAAACGAAGATCATGGCATCCGGTCCCACCACTTCATGGGAAATAGATGGGGAAACAGTGTCAGACTTTATTTTTCTGGGCTCCAAAATCACTACAAATGGTGACTGCAGCCATGAAATTAAAAGACGCTTACTCCTTGGAAGGAAAGTTATGACCAACCTAGATAGCATATTCAAAAGCAGAGACATTACT
This sequence comes from Bos indicus, assembly GCF_029378745.1. Classification (NCBI taxonomy): domain Eukaryota; kingdom Metazoa; phylum Chordata; class Mammalia; order Artiodactyla; family Bovidae; genus Bos; species Bos indicus. The sequence continues at coordinate 76,203,663 of NC_091768.1, forward strand.
TTGCCAACAAAGGTCCGTCTAGTCAAGGCTATGGTTTTTCCTGTGGTCATGTATGGATGTGAGAGTTGGACTGTGAAGAAGGCTGAGCGCTGAAGAATTGATGCTTTTGAACTGTGATGTTGGAGAAGACTCTTGAGAGTCCCTTGGACTGCAAGGAGGTCCAACCAGTCCATTCTGAAGGAGATCAGCCCTAGGATTTCTTTGGAAGGAATGATGCTAAAGCTGAAACTCCAGTACTTTGGCCACCTGATGCGAAGAGTTGACTCCTTGGAAAAGACTCTGATGCTGGGAGGGATTGGGGGCAGGAGGGGAAGGGGACGACAGAGGATGAGATGGCTGGATGGCATCACTGACTTGATGGACGTGAGTCTGAGTGAACTCCAGGGGTTGGTGATGGACAGGGAGGCCTGGCGTGCTGCGATTCATGGGGTCGCAAAGAATCGGACACAACTGAGCGACTGATCTGATCTGAGGAGTGAAAATAGAAATAAAAGAGAAACAATTTAACTGCACTGCAGAAAAAAATCAAAGAACTAGTTCAGTTCCAATTGGCTCCATGAATTGGCTCTGGCAAAAGCTTAGTCAATGAAAATTCATCAGCGTTGATGCAAACTGTTGAAAGCATCAGTATTCATAAACACAAATAATAACATCTCGAATGTCACAACAGGGGGCTGAAAACCTTCTGTACTCAAACTAGGAAAAGTGATGGCTGTCATTGAACCCAGCAGCTAGATCCCAAACCGGATGTATCCCATTCATCCAAACTGTGTGTACCTTTTCATAACTGCATTCCAACCATCAAATGTGACACACTGTTCCATGAACGACCTGCACAGTAAGGTTATTTATTTATTCAATACCCATCCCATTCTGGTGGGCACCGGGATTGTTCTTTGTAGAGTAGTGTGGCATACACCACAGGCAATGGGGAGTTGTCTGCTGGCAGAGGCCAAAGAACAGGGGTTTTGAGGACAGATGGTCTAAATTTAAATCACAGCTCTAATAAGTCAGACAGAGAAGAAGACATCCCTTATATGTGGAATCTAATAAGGAAGGATTCAAATGAACTTATAAAACAGAAAGAGACTCACAGACTTAGAGAACAAACTTATGGTTGCTGGTGAGAAGGGATGAGAGGAAGGGATGAGGAGTTGGGGAGTTGGATGGACTTAAAATGGATAACCAAAAAGAACCTACTGTGTAGCACAGGGAATTCTGTTCAATGTTATGTGGCAGCCTGGATGGGAGGGGAGTTTGGGGGAGAATGGATACATGGCAGCTGAGTCCTTTTGCTGTTCACCTGAAACTACCACAACACTCTTAATTAGTTATACCCTGATACAGAATAAAAAGTTGAAGAAAAACCTGTTTAAAAAATATGTAAATTACAGCCCTGTCATTTACAAACATGTGACCTTGGACAGGAAATCTAACCTCCCTTAGTTTTGTTGATAATTAAATCTCTTCATAATAAGATAGTCAGTATGATAATATGAACAGGTACTTGGGATTTACAGGTCACTGATGTTCCATCAGAGCTGTGGTTATATGTGAAGGAATCCAGACAGTTATTCAATGATCAAATGGCTTTGATCATAGAATCCTAGAATTATAGAGCCTCAGCAGACCTCAGAAATCTAAGGTATCTTTTTGCTCCATCCCAGGCAGTGCATCAAAAAAGAGTCAACCTAAAACTTGCAAATGTATTTGGTGTTACATGAAGCTCATTTTTGTGCTTATATTTAAAGGTAATATTTGATAAATCTAACTTTCCCCCATTCACCTATTTGAATTTCCCTCTGTCCATTGTTATCTTGGCCCAATAAAGCTGGTCTGTGAACTGTGACAACACAGTTAAAGAGATAGGCTTAGTGTCCTCGCCATGACCAGACACTGTCACAGGATGATGTCTGCCTTGTGCGTGTGCAGAGCTGCTAATCATTCTTCTTTAAGAAATAATGACATGCCAGGGCATGAAACCTGGGGCCACCATCTTTATTCAATTAGGCCAGCATGAACTTGCACATGCCCATGCATAAAGAATAATCCCTTCGTGTAACTGAATGTTGGTTTTGGTGTGCCTGTTCCCCAATGAGGCAGCATCTAGAAGGATCAAAAGGCGATTTATTCCAAAACAGTCTGTGCAAAGGGGCCCGAGTGTGTGCCACGTTGCATCTTCATTATACATTTCATCCTGAGACCCAATTAACAAGCCTGTTATTCTTTTATTAAAATCACTTAAAAATTAAGGCAGAAGGATTTTTATGATACCAGAGAGCAAGCCGTGTAATCAGCTGGGCCCCACATGTGTTCGTTTCCTGTTACAGTCCTGATTTGAGGCTCATGATACTAATTTAGGGGGTTGCTGGGGCTGAGAGGCCATGTATCCTGACATTTGTCAACCCCCTCAGCACACATCAACACACCCACCCACACCAACACACACACCCACCCCCACACATACCACCACACCCCCCACCCCATATACACCCCCCTCTCTCTCTCCCTTGTTTCAGGGCTCAGTGTAACAGTACTTCAAAGCTTTTCATCCTACTAGGACTGAGCCCAGGGAACCCGGCCTCTTCTCTGACACACAGAAGTTTCTGTCTTGTTGGGCAGGTCCTTTCTCCTGAAAGCAGAAGCTCTTAACTTGGGATCGATGTGGAGTTAGAGTTTGGGGGAACCTATGTATGTGCTCAGTCACTTCAGTCATGTCTGACTCTTTGCGACCCTATGTATGGACTGTAGCCCACCAGGATCCTCTGTCCATGGTATTCCCCAGGCAAGAATACTAGAGTGGGTTGCCGTGTCCTTCTCTAGGGGATCTTCCCGACCAGGGATCTAACTCTTATCTCCTGCACTGCAGGTGGATTCTTTACCACTGAGCCACCAGGAAAGCCCAGGGGAAGGGGGAGAACTATGAATCCCCTGAAATGATTCGTATACTTACCTAGGAAGAGGATCTTTTTGTGTTCATGATTGAGAAAAGATTAAGAAATGGAACTATTCTAGCTTTGCTCTCATCTTTTGACACCAAAGGGTATTGGGAGAAACTTGGTCTTGGGAGTGAGATGGATTTCTGTTCGGATTGTTTCCAGTAGATTTTAGCTGTGTAACCTTGGGCAGGCTATCAAATCTCTCTGAAACTCTATTTTCTCAAATATGAAACAAGGGTAAGAATGCCCATTTTAAGATTGAAGTGACTGGTAGATTTAATCACAAAACAATAAGTAATTTTTATTCCTTTTCCTTCTATGCATAAAATGAAAGAAAATATCTGTTCTATCTTGTTCCTTGTTGGGTCTTTTCATGACAGTGCTTTGCACATAGCAGACTCTCAATTGTTACTTGGATGGATAACTGGATGGATGGAGTGCTTTGGTTTGGTACCTGGATGAACTCCCTCTGTCTGCTTCCTTAAAGCACTGATTTTCTAAGAGAAAACTTGGTGCTACAATTGGCCTTGCTTAGACCCCTGCAAGACCCATGCTCCATGTCCTATGCAAAAATCTTTCTGGATACTACAACAAGATTGGATCTTGTTATCCTGTGCTTTAAATCATGGTCTCTGCTGGGCCTTTGTCTATATCAGGGCTGGGCAAACTAGCCGGCAGACCAAATCTGGCCTGTTGCCTGTTTTTGGGACGTAGCCATGCTCATTTATCAACATGTTGTCTATGACAGGTTTGGGCTATGGCAGAGTTGAGTAATGAGCACAGAGATCATATGGTCTTCAATGCTTGATGTAATTTTTATCAGCCTCTTTTTCCATAAAAAGTTCTCCAATCCTTGATACACATTTTGTGTACTGCAGGATTGGTCTTAAGTGCTTCTTCTATGGATTGTGAAGCTAAAATTTAATAGTTAAGTGTCTTGACTAAGATTGCACAACTTTAGAATTGTTAAGGTTTCAATCCAGATCTGTGTGATTCCACAGCCCATAGTTTTTCCACTAAATGATGATACCTTGCAGTAAGACCAAATCCTAGCCGAACCAATTACATCTTCCAGTTCTTCTTGATGACCATGACTGGCTTGGGGAGCAGTTCAGTGGTGTTCCCTGGAATCATGGTGGGACCTGGTAGTGCTGGCATTTATCAGTAGTCTAGTTCCAATTTGCAGTACAAATGGTGTGAGTTTAGAAGTAGGTAAGGGAGGGTGATGAGGATTTCAAGGACTAATACAGTCAATGGCAGAGCAGTATGGGCATGCTGCAGTTTATCTGCACACATACTACTACTCCCCAGAGCTCAGGGGTTTCAGCATTCTAGGAAGATCTTGTTACTGCTGAATGTGGCATCCACTCTTGTTTGATGCCTTGGTGAGAAATATGTAATATTTGTGCATTTTCAGCACACAGCCACTCAATAGAGACTGTCCCTGCTCCAGGCTATGAGACTATAGGAGTTTTGGACCTCCTTGTCTGCCCACAGCTACCATGCCCTCATTGGCAGATCTGACTGCAAAAATTTGAGATAAAGTTCTTTCACAGTCAGTTAATCCTGGTGGAAATTTGATTGTTTCAAGGATTTACAGATGAGCCTCTATAGTTCTGTTAGTACTCAATCAGCCCATTATTAGGGGCTTCCCAGGTAGCACAGTGGTGAAGAATTTGCCTGCCAGTGCAGGGAACACGAGACATGGGTTCGATCCCTGCAGCATGAAGATCCCCTCCAGTAGGAAATGGCAACCCACTCCAATATTCTTGCCTGGAAAATTCCACGTACAGAGAAGCCTGGAATGCTACAATCCATGGGGTTGCAAAGAGTCGGACATGATTGGGCACGAACACAACAGGCCCATTATTAGTGATTCTCACTTGACTTTCACACTTCCAATTAATTTTTCCAAGCTTATAAACTGGTTATGATTAAGCAACAGAAATAAAATTGGGAAAGTTAGCTATTCCTGCTTTTGCTTGACTGCATAGCAATGCTTGCCTTATAACCGAGACAAACGGTAATAGCGAGAAAATTATAGCCACCCAACTGGAAGTGACCCCGTTGGGTAATTTATCCACCTATCAAAGGTTGTACTAATGAAAAATTGTTATACTGTGAAACAACTGTCATATAAAATGGGGTACTGTAACTTTGGGTTAGTAAGGGGACACTGACAAAGATCAGGAAGGCAAAATGTTCATTCTGATAGTCTGGTTTTTTCTTTGTGGCCGGCATTAGGGGGAGTGTCTGGGTCTGTCTCGATCTGTCATGGAGCTGCTGATGGAGGATTCCACGAAAAAAACTGCAGGGTGGACAGGAAGGAATCGGAGCTATAATTAACTTTCTGTTTCCTTGTGTTCTACATCAGTGATGCTTTTCCCCTAAAGACGAAATCGTGTAATCTTACCCTGTGGCTTTCACAGTCTCTAAAGTCAATGACTCTTTCGGTTTATGCTGAAAATATAAAAGAGATAAAATGAGGCTGCTCTGATTTAAGTGAGGGTGGAGAAGCCTGGTAAAATTAAGTAACATTTCATTTGTTGTGCCAGTGTAAGTCTGTGGGGAAATAATGGGTTGATTAAAATTCTTGGTCTGTTGTTTAATTATTTAGAGTGAATGCTTCTTACAGAAAAACAGGTTTTTCTTTGTAGTCCTCTTGGTTTATTCCTGATATATTTTAGTGCCCAGTTATTTTTTTCTTAAGCTTCAAAATATGCAAGTAGCTTTCAAGCTTTTTTTGTTTTTGTCTTTCACTTGATGTCAGGTACTTCTCATGGGTCCAAGCTGTTGGTGGTTTGATTGTATTTCTGCTTTGAAAACACGTTTATTAAGCCCCATCACAAAATTTAGGTCACCCTCATGGTGACTAAAGAGCTAATTCAAAAATTATAGGTGGAGCTTCCCTAATGGCTCAGTGGTAAAGAATCCCCCTGCCAACGTAGATGTGGGTTTGACCCTCGGTCCAGGAGGATCCCACATGCCGTGGGGCAACAAAGCCTGTGCTCCACAGCTGTTGAGCCATGCTCTCGAGCCTGGGAGCTGCAACTACAGAGCCCACGCGCCACAGCTACTGAAGCCCACTCGCCTAGCGCCAGTCTTTTGCAGCAAGAGAAGCCACAGCAATGTGAAGCCTGCACACCACAACTAGAGAGTAGCCTCCACTTGCTTCAACAAGAGAAAAGCCCGTGCAGCAATGAAGACCTGCTGCTGCTGCTGCTGCTAAGTTGCTTCAGTCGTGTCCAACTCTTTGCAACCCCGTAGATGGCAGCCCACCAGGCTCCCCCGTCCCTGGGATTCTCCAGGCAAGAACACTGGAGTGGGTTGCCATTTCCTCCTCCAATGCATGAAAGTGAAAAGTCAAAGTGAAGTCACTCAGTCGTGTCCGACTCTTAGCGACCCCATGGACTGCAGCCTACCAGGCTCCTCCGTCCATGGGATTTTCCAGGCAAGAGTACTGGAGTGGGGTGCCATTGCCTTCTCCAAATGAAGACCTAGCACAGACAAAAATAAATATGTAAAATTTTTAAAAAGGTACAGCTGATTAAGAAACACTTTGAATTGGGGAGAAATTGACAAGTGTATCAAATTTCAATTTATATTGATGAGGCAGAGTAGTCCAGGTGATGATGCCCTCACTTGCTAGGTCGGGGAGAGGCCTGAGCAAAGGCATAGAAATCTATATAAACAGTGCTTTCTAGGGTTACACACCCCAGGTGTACTGAATATAGTTAATTATATTACTTTGGGAAAGAGCAAGGCATGTTCATGGACTGGTAAGGGACTTACCATGTGATGACTAGTTCACCAAAACAATTGTTTGAGTCCTTGTGTGTGTTTTCTCTATAGCTATCTCAAGAAGGCGAGCTGCTGGTACGCTATGATTTCTGCACGGCATTTTTGCTGTTTTTTTCTTTTTTTTTTCACTCCAGGTACAGTTTCATTACTGGTCATAGTTCAGTGTACATGTGTGGTGGCATTTGAGGGTGGGTGTGTAGGCTTGCATCCTTTGGCTGCCAGCCTTGCTGAGCTCACATATGGTCCTTATTTATGTGTTGCCAGGGAGAAATGCCTGCTGCCCCTCCAGTTGGCTTTGGAATCCAAGAATGTGAAGCTGGCTCAACATGCCTTGGCAGGGATACAGGTACAGTATACAATACATCCTGTGCGTACCCCAACAGGATGAGAGAAATTGACAGACCACCTTGGCATTGAAAGAGCAAATAGTTACCATTCTAAATTGTAGCTGTTTAAAGACCCCAACAGAAATTGACTGAACTGTGTAATAACCAGAGAGGATAACGATTTTCTTTTCTTGACCAGCATTTCTCTGTGTACAGCGTTATCTTGCTGAGTATATATGGTCAGACACTGACTCTTGGAGACTATGCTAAGCCCACATAGCAATGAAATATTTTTTATGACATCTAACTTTTAGGAGAGTAAGGGACTCCAAGAAAGACACCTCAAGTTCTGTACCAGTCAGATCTTAAATGCATCCAGCATCTGTGGTTCTGTGTCACGAGCAATAGTGGTAAGCTGGAATGATTTTGGTTTGTCTTCTAGTCTACAGTTAAGTTGGTGAATGTTTTGTTTCCAGAACGAGATTGGGAAGAAAAAAGAAATTTTGTCTAATCAGAAAAGTCAGATTGCACAAATACACTTCCTTCTCTGAGCATTTGTTCATTCTGTTTTGCACCATATGTAGTAAGTCTAATTCCAAAGGTGCAGAGTTGTTGGCTGTATAAATACATTGACTTTTTAAAAAGGATTTTTAAAATTGGAATAAATTGCTTTATATGTTGTGTTAGTTTCTGCATACAGTGAAGTAAATCAGTCATATGTATACATATATCCCCTCCCTCTTGGACCAGCCTCCACCCCAACCCCTCATTCCACCCCTCTGGGTCATCGCAGAGCACTGAGCTGAGCTTCCTGTGCTTCATAGCAGCTTCCCACTAGCTATTTTACACATGGATAAAGGTGTGGTGCACACACAACAGAATATTATTCAGCTACTAAAAGGAACAAAATGGGGTCATTCATAGAGATGTGAATGAACCTAGAGTCTGTCATACAGAGTGAAGTCAGCCAGAAAGAGAAAAGCAAATGGCATATATCAATGCATATATGTAGAATCTAGAAAAATGGTACAGATAAACACTGACTTCTTAAGGGGTTTGGTGGCTGAGTGACAAGTGCTGTGGAGTTCAACCCTGCAGGGGATTCTTCCAGCATGGCCATGGATTGGTAGCATTGGTGGATATCTTTTCACATTACTGTTTCATAGTTTGCTCTTTAAGTTTAGAGAGGTCTCCAATATGTTTTCAGTGTCAATAAATATGAAAGAGTAAGAAAATTATGACTGTTTTTCCCTTAGCAGATTCTAATTAGAGAATGTATATTTCAATATGCAGTAACATTAGAAATTTTTAAACATTAAAAAAGTTAAACAGTTATTAAAAACTCTTTGCTTTTCTCCAAAGTAACTGTGAAAATGAATAGAAGTTTGTTTGAACCTGCCACTTATGTTCTCTTTTCTCTAGTATTACAGAGATTTTCCATTTAGTGTTTGTTTTTTTTTTTAACCCTCAAACTCTGTAAGTTACAACCTCATGTTTTCATGGGAACTTCACTGACATGGGGGGCTGGGCATCTTCCTCTCAGCGTCCCTTGTGACCTCTCATTAACGAGTGAAGTTCGCTCAGTCTTGTCCGACTCTTTGCCACCCCATGGACGATACAGTCCATTGAATTCTCCAGGCCAGAATACTGGAGTGGATAGCCTTTCCCTTCTCCAGGGGATCTTCCCAACCCAGGGATTGAACCCAGGTCTCCCGCATTGCAGACAGATTTTTTTACCAGCTGAGCTACAAGGGAAGCCCAAGAATATGGAAGTGGGTACCCTATCACTTCTCCAGCGGATCTTTCTGACCCAGGAATTGACCTGGGGTCTCCTCCATTGCAGGCAGATTTTTTACCAACTGAGTTAACAGGGAAGCCCCCCACCATAAACTTTTAAGGCTTTTTTTTTTTTTTTTAGAGTTTTCTAGTCTTTATTACTTAAAAAAAAAAAAACAGGGTTTTGTATATGAACTAACTCTGGGCTGCCCTGCATAGTCAAAAATTTCTTTTGAGTGGACACTTCTGAGATATTGTGGGTTCAGTCCCCAATCACTGCAATAACGCAGTTATTACCGTAGAGTGAGCCACATGGATTTTACATTTTCCCAGTGCATATAAAAGTTATGTTTATACCATACCGTAGTCTCTTAAGTGTGCAGTAGCATTATGTCTAAAAAAATGTACATACCTTAACTAAAAAATACTTTCTTGTAAAAGAAAATGCTAACATCATCTGAGCCTTCAGCCAGCTATAGTAGTAACATCAAAGAGCACTGATTGCAGATCATTATAACAAATAGAGTAAAAATAAAAAAGTTTGAAATATTGCAAGAATTACCAAAATGTGACAACAGAGACACTATGTGAGTAAATACTATTGGAAAAATGGTGCCAGTAGACTTAACTGACACACAGGTGCCACAGCCCTTCAGTTTATAAAGAAACATGATACTTGTGAAGGGCAATAAAGCTAAGTGCAGTAAAATGAGGTACAGCTGTATAGATGAATTCAGGGAGTCCTAAGAAGAAGGTTTGAAATATGTGTTTTCTGGATCTGCAGTGACATTCAGCTAAAAGAGGGAGTCATTACCCTGGATGAATCAGAATTCCAAAAATTCTTCATGGTTGCAACCCCATGCTGCATTGGACAAGGACAGATTTAATAGGGATAAATATAAAATCCATCCTACTCTGGGGTCTCAAAAATCAATTGCCTCAGGACAGATTGGGGAAGAACAGCTTAATTGCAGCCCTTGAGAATGAGGTTTCTGCGTGAATCAGCGTAAAATGTGCTGTGACTTACAACTAAGCTAATTTGATCTGAGAGTGTGATTAAACTTCCGTATTACTGTTTTTTATTTGTTTTTTGGTTTGATTTTAAGCAGTAAACACACTTAATTGTCTCACACAACTAGAATTCTAGAGGTAAACAATTCCAGGTTTGAAATAGGGCAATGGCCACCAAAGACTGCATTTCTTTCACTCTTGCCATCTTTTTATTGTTATTATTTTTAAAAGACTATTTTAGAGCAGTGTTAGCTTGACAGTAAAATTGAAAGGAGGGTGCAGAGATTTCCCACATACTCCTTCTCTCTACACATGCATAGCCTCACCCATCATCACTCCCGGAACGATACTTTTTTAAAAAAATAAAACCAACGATGAGGCTACATTGACACGTCCTAATCACCCAGAGTCCATATGTTCACCTTAGCATGCACCTTTGGGTGCTCCTGCTCACTGCTGTCAGACCCTTAAAGTGTTAAATTCACTGGAGGCCAGTTGAGGAGGAAAGTGTCTGTGAAACCATGTTATGTGGAGAACGTTTGATGACATCCATGGAGGTTTAGTGTGAAGAAGAGATTTAGGTGGAGTTCATCGCTGATCAGGTATGTTAGAAACTTAATCTGTGTGGCTCCAGGTACAACTAGGGCATACAAGTTTTAGGCAGGGAGGGTTTGGTTCAATTCATAAAGAATTTTATGAAAAATGAGTTGTTTTCAAGTAGAGGAGTGCTGTCCTGGGAGATGTAATGCCTTCTGGGAAACCTCATGAAAATGACCGTCTTCTTGTTTAGGTTTTTGTGGGATTGATTTTCTGATGAAAATATATTAAGATTTGTACCTTTGTGAATAATTCCTGGGTAAATGATAGCTCACATTAGGAAGTACAAATATGAACAATCAACCTGTGTATAAAACCTCCTTTCCTGTGACAAAGCTTCATTCAGAAAGGGTGTATGCGAACATGCCTGTCGTGAGAAGCTGGATTCCCCTTGGCACATTCATCCTCCATCCCTACCCACCAAACGACTTATTTGGCTACCACATTAGAATTTCACTTCATAAAATGTACAGTAAATTATCTAATAACAGGAAAAACCCTTTGCCAAAAACCATTTACCAAAGGCATGATGCATTTTTCTTTTTAATGGCACAGAGCGGAAACTCCTTCCTAATGGCCTCCAGCTACGTGCCTCCCGAGTAAGAAACGTTATCCGTCCTACATACTGGGCTACAGCAGAATAAGGCAGCAGGGGAAAGCCTGTCTGTGATCACTGTCTTGTGCCTCTTTACAGAAGCTCCTGGCGGAAGAGAGGTTTGTATCCATGGAAACGGACTCTGATGAGAAGCAGCTGCTCAATCAGATCCTGAACGCTGTGAAAGTGACGCCTTCCCTCCACGAAGACCTGCAGGTGGAAGTGATGAAGGTGGGTTTGACGCACTCCCAGTTTGCGTCACTGTGATGGAAACAAATTGCTGACCCTCATTGTTATCTTAAAGATGCCTCTATGTGGTGGTCATTTGGACTATATGATTATCATCCTTGCTTGTGGTCCCCCAGAATAACCTTGATTGTTGAACAGAAATGACAACTAAGTAAAAAGGTTTACTTGGTTTACAGATTTCAACAAGTCTGTAAGATTTTTGGCCTGATCCTGCGTATCAAATGTTGTTAAATATATTTATGCCCTTTGAGAGAAGGTATAGGAAATAGATTCATGACCTTTTGAGAAAATGTACAGGAGTAGTTCCAGCTTGGGGTAGACCTGATCATTCTGGGCATTCTGCCTGCCTGTATATGTTAAAACAAAGCAAAAACCTAATGATATATATTAATGCTATGTAGAATAGTCAATTTAAGGAAAGGAAGATCATCCTTTGAAGCCATATCAGAATCTCATCTTTATTTCCATCCTCACATTCTGTGAACTTTATCTCCCTCATTCTAATTACCATCTCCCTTTGTGGGGTGGCATCTCTCTCTCCCCTTTTCCCTTTTTCCCTTCCATTGGGAGCCTCTTATACAGACTCAGGGGTGTGTTGTATCCCGTAAGTGAACAGTGAGTTGGGCAGAAAAGGATGGAAATCTCTAGCCTAGAATAACACCTTGGTCAGAGTAGCACAGCTGGAGCCCATGAGCTGGACACAACATCTGTCCATTTCCTCCCTAGAGGAGTATGTACAGAGAAGTGTGTAAGCATAGTTGGTGTCATATAGTGGTTGATTTCTTCCTAGAAAGGCACTGGTGGATTTTCATCTTTGATAAGAGATATCAGTCTTTTACCTCTCAGTTTCTCTATTGAGAAAAGATCAACTTCAATCATGGCATTGTCTTAATGTCCTGGGTCTCACCTTAGCCCTATTGGTGGGTAATTTAGTATAGTGATTCAGACTTTGAAGCCAGGCTGTCTGGGTTTGAATACTTAATTTCTAGTTGGACTTCCTTGAACAGATTCCTGAACCACTCTGTGCTTTGGTCTCCTCATCTGGAGAATGGGGGAAATAGTTCAATTCAATCATTCAGTCGTGTCTGACTCTGCGACCCCAAGGACTGCAGCACACCAGGCTTCCCTGTCCATCACCAACTCCTGGAGCTTGCTCAGACTCATGTCCATCGAGTTGGTGATGCCATCTATCCATCTCGTCCTCTGTCATCCCCTTCTCCTCCTGCCTTCAATTTTTCCCAGCATCAGGGTCTTTTTCCAATGAGTCAGTTCTTCACATCATGTGGCCAAAGTATTGGAGTTTAAGCTTCAGCATCAGTCCTTCCAATGAATGTTCAGGAATGATTTCCTTGAGGATTGACTGGTTGGATCGCCTTGCAGTCCAAGGGACTATCAAGAGTCTTCCCCAACACCACAGTTCAAAAGCATCAATTCTTTGGCACTGAGCTTTCTTTATAGTCCAATTCTCACATCCATACCTGGCTACTGGAAAAACCATAGCTTTGACTAGATGGACCTTTGTCGGCAAAGTAATGTCTCTGCTTTTTAACGTGCTGTCATTGGTCATAGCTTTTCTTCAAAGGAAAAGCTTAGAAAAAGCTTTCTTCTTTTAATTCCATGGCTGCAGTCACCATCTGCAGTGATTTTGGAGCCCAAGAAAATAAAGTCTCTCTCTGTTTCCATTGTTTCCCCATCTATTTGCCATGCAGTGATTGAAACTGGATGCCATTATCTTCATTTTATGAATGTTGAGTTTTAAGCCATCTTTTTCAGTCTCTTCTTTCACTTTCATCAAGAGGCTCTTTAGTTCCTCTTCACTTTCTTCCATAAGGGTGGTGTCATCTCTGTATCTGAGGTTATTGATATTTCACCCAGCAATCTTGATTCCAGCTTGTGTTTCATCCAACCCAAAATAAGCAGGGTGACAATATACAGCCTTGATATACTCCTTTCCCAATTTGGAACCAGTCTGTTTTTTCATGTCTGGTTCTAACCATTGCTTCTTGACCTGCGTACAGATTTCTCAGGAGGCAGGTTAGGTGGTCAGGTATTCCCATCTGTTTTAAGAATTTTCCACAGTTTGTTGTGATCCACACAGTCAAAGGCTTTGGTGTAATCAATAAAGCAGAAGTAGATGTTTTTATGGAACCCTCTTGCTTTTTTGATGATCCAGTGGATGTTGGCAATTTGATCTCTGGTTCCTCTGCCTTTCCTAAATCCAGCTTGAACATCTGGAAGTTCATGGTTCACATACTGTTCAAGCATGGCTTGGAGAATTTTGAGCATTATTTTGCTAGCGCGTGAGATAAGTGTAATTGTGTTGTACTTGAAACATTCTTTAGATTTGCCCTTCTTTGGGATTGGAATGAAAATTGACCTTTTCCAGTCCTGTGGTCACTGCTGAGTTTTCCAAATTTGCTGGCATATTGAGTGCAGCACTTTCACAGCATCATCTTTTAGAATTTGAAATAGCTCAGCTGGAATTCTGTCACCTCCACCTCACCTTCATCGGTGGGGGGTGGCGGGGGGGAATAGTAGTCCCTACCTAATAGGAGCGTTGTGAGGATTAAGTAAGTGATAGTTGTAAGGAATTTGGCACAGTATCTGGCCCAAAGCAAGTTCTTTAGAAGTGCTGTTTGTTACTTCTTCTATTCCTATTACTTCTGCCATAACTAACTTGTGCTGCTGAGCCATCATCTCAGTGGGTGGGTCTAGGAGTATTCTTATACTCAGTGAACACTGAGAATGTCTGAGCTACCTAACCTTTAAGATCTCATTGTCTTTGCTGCTGCTGCTACTGCTAAGTCGCTTCAGTCATGTCCGACTCTGTGCGACCCCATAGACGGCAGCCCACCAGGCTGCCCCGTCCCTGGAATTCTCAAGGCAAGAGTACTGGAGTGGGTAGCCATTTCCTTCTCCAATGCATGAAAGTGAAAAGTAAAAGTGAAGTCACTCAGTCGTGTCCGACTCTTAGCAACCCCATGGACTGCAGCCTACCAGGCTCCTCCGTCCATGGGATTTTCCAGGCAAAAGTACTGGAGTGGGGTGCCATTGCCTTAACTGTCTTTAATTCTGGAATGTGTGGTTTTGCCTTATCCTTTGACACATGTTGGGCTGCTGTGCCTTCCTAGGAACCCAAGAGTAACCATCTCTAGATTTGTTTGACTTCTCCGCTACCTCTGTGCAACCATTGAGAGAGGCAAGGTCAGCAGCCATGTCTATCACTTTTACGACTTTCAGGTTAAGTCTGTTTATCCTTCTTCCACTAAAAGATCTCCAAATACCGAAGGTTGAGCGTTGATGTCACACTAAGAGACACACCTCACAGATTTCATATTATTCTGAAAATTCTCCCAGGAGTATAGCTTTTCATAGAATATAGGAATTTGCATTAAAAATTAAAATGCTAAAGTACCTATCCTTCTAGGAACTATGGAGGAACAGGATGTTTAATGGTTATGTCAACAGAAACACCTGTTTTGAAAACATACTTGCTTTCTAATTCCAGCCCAGTGGTACCTTCTGCCAGCCTTGCTGAAGACAGGAGTTGACACATGTTAGCTCTGCTGGAAACCCTGGAAAGCCAGTCTTTATGGACTTTCTAATGACACCATACTAGACAGTGGTACTTATAGTTAATGTCTGGAAATAGATCAAACATTGTCAGAAAAGAGGAAAACAATCGTCTGGGTTGCTATTCTTCACAATTAAGTTTCTGAAACTTTTAAAAAGAAGAGCGCCTTTGGTACATGCTTTTGTTTTTAGAAACTTTGTGAAAGTGAAAGTCGCTCAGTTGTGTTCAACTCTTTGCGATCCCCTGAACTGCAGCCTGCCAGGTTCCTCTGTCCATGGAATTCTCCAGGCCAGAATCCTGGAGTGAGTAGCCGTTCCTTTCTTCAGGGGATCTTCCCAACCCAGGAATTGAACTCCCGTCTCCCACATTGCAGGCGGATTCTTTACCAGCTGAGCCACCAGCTGCTAAGTCGCTTCAGTTGTGGCTGACTCTGTGCGACCCCATAGACGCCAGCCCACCAGGCTCCCCGGTCCCTGGGATTCTCCAGGCAAGAACGCTGGAATGGGTTGCCATTTCCTTCTCCGTCAACGAGCCACCAGAGAACCCCAAAAATACTGGAGTGGGTAGCCTATCCCTTCTCCAGGGGATCTTCCTGACCTAGGGATCGAACTGGAGTCTCCTACATTGCAGTTGGATTCTTTACCAGCTGAGCTAATGTTTTAAAAACTTAAACATTAGAATTGGGAAAAATAGATCAAGCTAGTTTTTTAGCATCAAATGAAACTTTGGAGAAGGTGGTCTGACTGTGAGAACCCACAGGTGAAAGTTCTGTGATCATTTCTGATTTCTGAGATTTAAATTACTTATTTGGGTATAAAGACATATACAAATGATAGCATTTGGGGCTTAGAAATAAGTTTTATACGCTTTCTCCATGCATCAGGAATTTCTATACCAACTTCAGTCATCCTTAGATGTGAGCACCCTTTTATCTTGTAATTCTGTAATGCTTGTCATGACCAAAGTAAAAAACTTTAACACAACAACTTGTTTTGCTAATATCATTACCACATGAAAATGCTTTTACCACGTTTTCTCCCCAAAGTAGAGACAGAGAGAAATAGAGAGAAATATGAATTGGATGAGTCCTCAGAGGAAATGACTGAATTCCATTACATATGGAGGATGTATTAACTTATTCTTGGTGTTTCTGCATAACTCATTCTGACAGTCAATGATCTAAACTAGATATTTCTTATAAAAATTGTCTAGTCATATTATAGCAATATATTTTAGGAAAATCTTTTAAAATGTGATATGGTAGACCTTTTCAAATGACGGTCTGAGTGTACTATTCAGGACAGGTAAAGCCACACCATGCAGTTTTTCTTTCTTTCCAAACATGGCACAGTACATTTTTATGACAAATCATAAGTCCTGTTTTTCAGGAAACTGTATTGTACATTTTACTCACATAATGCTATCTGCTAGTGTTTATAAACATAAGAAATTGAATCATGTCACATTCTTAGAAGTGTGCAGCAATTGTATTAAATTCCTGGGGAGAAAATAATATGGTTCCCTCTTTTAGAAACTTCCCTGAGATAAAACAGGAAGCAGCTAATAATTCACCCAGGATTATGATGGTAATGTTCTCATTAAGAAAGAAGGCTCTAGACTTTCAGTTGGAGGGTTCAGAAATGTCAGTGATGCTTGCTTCTGACAAATTTAATAGGGATGACGTTAGATCACTTAGTCTAGGAACTGTTCTATTGAATACATGGTTATACTATAGGAGGGGGAGAAAAGACAACTTTTATTTATTGAAATGGCCGTGGAATCCAAATAAAAATTTTATCACTGAGCACATAGAGTGTCAGACCTGCAGATAATCAGGAAGAGGGTTTCTCTGAAGATACATTACCTTTGAAATGGATTAGTAGATGGCAGGGAGCCAGTTAACATTTAGGTTTAATACTTATTTGCTTTGGTAACATTTTTCCTGTGGTGTGTGCCATTTCCATAAATGCCATGCAGACTTCATAGGAGCCAAGTACATAACTAATGACTTCTCTGACTAGAGCAATTAGGACTTTCCCCCCTACTTTCTGATGGATAATCTTTAGTGAGGTTATTAACTGCACAGCTGGCTGAGTCTTCAGCGACTGGAGGAACTGTGGCCCGCCTTCTGTGTCTCTCAGCGTGTCAGAGATGTGAGCTGCCTATCTGGGGAGGGCAGGCCGGCTTTGTCAGTAAGAAAGGATGTGATGCTGGATACTGAGCAAGCATTGGATGAATGTTCTGTCTTTAGATGTCTTATGTGTGTCTTTAGATAATATAATTGAATGTTGCTGAAATGCTTTACGTTTTCAAAGGAGAAATGACAGGGGCCAATTTCTTAACATTTATTATGCATTAGACACTCTGATGAATATATTCACACTAGGATCACACAGCTAGTGAAATGGCAGGACCGATATTCAAATTGTAATTCAGCCTGGGGCCAAACGTGAGCTCTTGAACAGTCTTCAAGACCTTGTCTACTGAGTTTATCCTGAAAGACACGTAATGATTCCCAGTACTGTTTCCATTTTATAGATGATTGAACAGAAAAGGTAAATTACAGGCTAATAAGGGGCAAAGCTCAGAATGGCTCAAAGTCCTGTGTTTTCTGTATCCTTCCATGACCATGTATTCCCTCACTAGTTCTGTGAGTTAGATTCAAATACAAAGGAAGAATCAAAGTCTCTTTCCCGTCAAATTAGCTTATGACTCAGTATGTGTGGTCATAGAGTTAGGGGACTGGAGAGAGAGAGTCATTTATCATTGAGGTGTTATATTTTATAACAAAATCCAAACAGACCTCTACAGAAAATGTAAAGGTGAGAGACTTGTGGAGGAGGCCCTCACTTTCTGTAGGGCTAGTGGATACGCTTCAGGATTTCCATTTAGAACTCTGGTCTTACTGGGTACCACCATGGCAGTCAGCACCTTGGTTTGAGAGTAAGAAAGAGGCCAAATGGAAGGACCATTTCTAAATCTCCTCTCAATAATATTTTAATAGCAGAGTCTTATATTTGGGCTGTTTACCCATATGGTTAGTTTTGATAGCCCTGATTCTGGGCATTTGGTCTTCTAGAGTATTTTATGGAAGGAAAGATCATTAGTAAAGTTTGAGAGTGAAATGGTTGGATTGTCCTGATTTCTCATAAGTGAGGAGAAATTCCTCCTTAATCTAAAATTACCAAGACACTTTAGAAGATCTGCATCAGTCTCTAGGATGAATAAAAAAATCCCGTTTGGTACGTTTAGAATGTACCGTTATTGGAGGTTAGCTATAGACTTACATAGTATTTCTGCACTTAATGCAAGAAAGTGTTTAAAACATGGGATTCTGTTAACTAAGTGTTCTCAAGTAGCCTTCTCTCTTCCTGCTGCTAAAATCAAATGTTGATACTCTTTTGCCTTTGTACATGTATAGAGAAAACTCTTGTTTTCCTCCCATGCTTCTTTACCCTTTGGCATGACTGCATTAAAAAGGCAATAAAAATACGTGAAAAAGTCAGAAGCAAATGTTGACAATATGTGTGATTTTCCATTAAATACTTTATGCATTATTTGTTTAGATGAAGATATTTTCACTTCATGAATTTCTCTTTTTTTTTAAAAGCAGGCACCACCATTTTCAAGTACCATGCCCTTTAATTTGAGAGCAGCTCTGCTAAGTATTTATAAAGTTTTCCCTGTGATTTTTGATTAAAGCAGGTGTAAATGCAGAGACTTGCAGTATTTACTGTGGATATTCAAAAATAGGCAGTGGGGACCTCCGCCACTATTTTCAGCATTTTTTCTGCAGATATTTGATTGCCTCCTGTCAGGCACTTGGCTTCCCTGATAGCTCAGTTCGTAAAGAATCTGCCTGCTATGCAGGAGACTCCGGTTGGTTCCTGGGTCAGGAAGATCCCCTGGAGAAGGGATAGGCTACCCACGCCAGTATTTTTGGGCTTCTCTGGTGGCTCAGCTGGTAAAGAATCTGCCTGCAATGTGGGAGACCTGAGTTCAATCCCTGGGTTGGGAAGATCACCTGGAGAAGGGAACGGCTACCCACTGTAGTATTCTGGCCTGGAGAATTCCTTGGACTGTATAGTCCATGGGGTCACAAAAAGTCGGACACAACTGAGCGACTTTCTCTTCACTGTCAGGCGCTTGCCAGGCATGGAAGATCCCATAGTAAAGAAACAAAAAAAGAATCTTTGTGTGAATGCTAGTGATGGAGACAGAAACCAAAGAAATAGATAAGTACACATAAATTGTGATAAATATAAGGAAAGACAATTTAGAAAAGTGTATTTATCTTAAGGCATGCTGGAATGCAAGTGAAGAGGACAGAGAAGGTGATCATTAAGAAATGACATTTAAGGGACTTCCCTGGCAGTCCACTGGTTAAGAATATGCCTCGCAATTCAGGGGATGCAGATTCGATCCCTTGTCAGAGAACTTAAGATTCTACATGCCTTGGAGCATCTAAGCTCTGGAAGCAAAAGATGACACAGTGAAGATCCCACATGCCACAGCTAAGACCTGACGCAACCAAATAAGTAAATACTTTTTTTTTAAATGACATTTAAAACAGGTAAGATCTAAAGCATAAGATTAGGGTAGGTGAGAAAGATAGGGTTGGAAAAAGGGAAGGAAGAAAGGAACACTGTATTTGCTAGGATTCATTTCAGCTGAAACAAGGCAGGGATTTATTTTTCTTTTGCATTAGCTTAGGTCAGTATTGGCTGAACCCCATTATCAGAGATTCCTGTATCTTGGATTATGTTTCTCCAGCCTGTGGTCCACAAGGGCTCCCCATTTCCGGCCAGAATGTCCACACTCCAGACAACTGGCAGGAGGAAGGTGATGCAGGTCACTTCTGCTTCTGTCCCATTGGCCAGGACTTGGTCCTATGGCAGTAGTTGTAAGAAGCCTGGAAAGTGTAGTCTTTATTTTGGGCAGCCATGTGCCCAGAATGCTATTCTTGAAAAACATGGGGATAGTGTTGAGAGAGAACTGGCAGTCGGCCACCATCACTTATCACATGATACTCATAGTCTGGCTTCTCTCCCCCAGTTAGAAGCAGCTGGTGCATCCTCCCATCCACCACCTCCTGCTTTCTGCATCACGCTTTCCTCAGAGGGAGGGGGTGATGATGCATTCAGAGAGGTGTGAGGTTAGCTAAGGCTGAGGACTACCTGTCATGGCGTATTCAGGGAAACTGTGTTGTAATTTCTCCAACTAGTTAGTCCTAAACTCTTGACTCGGGCATAGTGGAAACTTTCACTAGTTAGTAAGTAAAAACTAATTACATACTGTTAGTATTGTTTTTATCACTCTGGTGCCTAACAGAGCATCTGGCACACAGCTTACTAATTGCTTGCTAATTTAGTTATTGACTAATGGAGGGAGGGAAACACATGTGGTAGTTTCAGTGGCCCACTGGGATAAATGACAAACAAAAGAAGCTAAAGCTGTGATTATAAATAATAACCTGAGTTCAAAGATGAGAAAGATCAACATGGATTGACACTTTAGAATCAAAGCTTCTCTTATGGCTCCGCTGGTAAAGATTGCACCTGCAGTGTGGGAGACCTGGGTTCAATCCCTGGGTTGGGAAGATCCCCTGGAGAAGGGAAAGGCTACCCACTCCAGTATTCTGGCCTGGAAAATTCCATGGACTGTATAATCCATGGGGTCGCAAAGAGTCAGACACGACTGAGCGACTTTCACTTTCAAACTCATATATCATCAGATCCTTCTTTTTATAGGTAAATTGAAGCTGTAGTGTTCAGTTACTTGTCTGGGCTTAAGCAGTTGTTGGTAGCAGGATTGTTTTTTCAACCATTTGTGTTTTTCTGGAAAGGCTTTGTAACAAGGCTGGGAGTTGATCTAGCTTTTGGATGTCTAGTTCTGAATAGGTGGAGAAGAAAACCTTGCAACCTTGTGTTTAACTGCAAGGCCCGTGTGAGTAATATGACTTCTGAAAAAGAGTGAAATATAATGAGATTAGAAATCTCTTATTAGAGTAGATAGGAATTCATTGAGGAATCTGTAATTGGCCAAGTGTGTCTGAGAGAGTGACAGCATGGCTTGGTGTAACTGTCCTATGACACAATCACTGGAAGCTGTTTTTTTAAACTTCTTGTTACCCTTTTTCGCAGAGTGGTAAGAGCATATCTTCTTGAGCTTGAATGCCTGGTGACCTTGGGCAAGTAATTTATCTGCGCCTCTATTTTCTTATCTACAAAATGCACATAAAGCAATGTATTGAATATGATGATGATGATGTTATAGTGAGTCTTACATGAGTTATTATAAAAGAAGTTCCTGGAACACCCAGTGTATGGAATAGGGTCAGTATTAGCTTTCGTTGTTGTTACAATTACTGGAAAAGAATATGTGTAGCAGGATAAGATGAACACCTCTGAACTCACTCAAATTCTGAGTCAGAACTTTAGAAACATCATTGCTTTACACATTTATTCTTATCTCTTTTCTTCCTCTTAGCCCCCTCCTATATAGCATGTAATAGAGTAATTTTCTTCTATAGTAAAGTAAAAAAAGAGAATAAAGGAAAGAAACCATATATATTTTTGATTCCTAAAAGAGGACTTCATTATATTTACTACTGTTGAACTGGACCTTCTTGCTTAAAATAATTTTGTAAATTACTATACATCAGTTATCTACCTAGATATATTTAGGGTCCTAACCAGTAACCCTGACCCCACAGTCTACAGAAAACACCCCACCATTTATCTGTGCCAATGAGTTCTTGCTTTGTGCTACCAGGCAGAGTTCATATGCTTGTTTCATCTTAGTAGGCAGAGTTCATGTGATTTGGATATTCTAGAAGAATTTTATAAATTATTAAACCTTTAACATGTAGAGAATCAAGTTGTCTTTAGCCCTTTATAAACTCTGTCTCAGGGCTTGATTGGTTTTGTCTGTAAGCCTTGAGTATAAAATTACCAAAAGCCTCATATGTATATGAGCAGACGATCTGAGATGAGGCGCCCTTTCTGTGGAGACTCTTAGAGGAAAAGAGAAAAGGAGGTATAAATGTGTTATCTGGAACACACTCATGAAATTCACTTCTTAAAAGTCTAGCTTTGGAATTAGGCCAAAATAAATTTGTTACAGTTAAACTAGAAAAAATAGTTCATTGGATTTTTAAATTTATTTCACTGTGAATATATTTTCATTATAAAACCTTATAGAATTAAAAGCAAAACCAAGACAAGGATTTATAAATCTAATAGAAAAAAGATAAAGATGTACACCGTTGCCATAATTCAAAATAGTTGTGTGTGTTACGTGGGCTTCCCTTTTGGCTCAGACAGTGAAGAATCTGCCTGCCGTGTGGGAGACCCAGGTTTGATCCCTGGGTCACGAAGAGCCCCTGGAGTAGGAAATGGCAACCCACTCCAGTATTCTTGCCTGGAGAATTCCATGTGTGTGTTATAGCAGAAGAAAAGTTCAATGGGAAAATTCAGAATGAGAACCCATATTCAGCTGAACAGATCAGCATTTCAAGGAAGGGATACTATTTGATTTGGACTTTGAAAGGTGCTTGGAGTTCCTATCAGTTATACTGGGAGAGTAGGCATTTTTGAAAAGAAAAGTCTTGGAAATGGAAAAACACAGGGTGGAAACTGGGATTAGTGAGGAATGAGTGGTGGATGAGTTTGAAAAGGAGGTTGAAGCAGATTCAAGAAGGCCTGGTTAGAGTAAGCAGCTGGTAGTCCATAGAGATTGGAGAGTATTCAGAGTAAGCTGGAGATTGACATGTTCAGAGGTGTTAGATATTGAAGGTGAGGGTAAGGGGAAGGGGCTTTGCAGGATGCTCGGAGAACAGGCAGAGCCAAGTCAGAGGCGCTCGTGAGGTGGTGCAGTGCCTAGTGGCTATCTGTGGTGTAGCTGGTGAGTTGGTGAAAAGGGGAGAATCCAAGATGATTACAAGACTGGGAGCCTGAGCTTCTGGCCGAGCTAACTTAGGAAGGAGATGGTGAGTTCATATTGTCAGATATCAAAGAATTGTAATATTTTAAAAGAATAAATACAAGGAGTTTCACCTTACAGGTGTTCCCAAATAGAAAAGATTCAATGTAGAGCTCATCACTGTGACTGACTTTTGTATATTCACTTTTCATCATATCTATTTATGTGTTTACAGTTATAGTCATTGTGTATGTAGGATTTTATTTCTTGCTTTTCACTTTAGATTATAAGCATTTCCCACATGGCTATATTTATCCCCTCACAGATAATTTTAATGGTTGCATAATTAAGAATTTCAGAGCAGGAAGAAGTGTTAGCTGTTTACCATATTAGAAGCTTAGTGTGCTTGATGTGATTTTCATGAAATTGCATATATTCATTGCTGATGTTTACAAGCTGAAGTTAAGGTTTGAAACTTGGGAGAAATCTTGGCTCTAAAAATACATTTGTGAGACTTCTGTTGTTGTTCAGTTGCTAAGTCATGTCTGACTCTGCAACCCAGGGCCCTTCAGGCTTCCCTGTCCTTAAGTTATCTCCCAGAGTTTGCTCAAATTCATGTCCTTTGAGTCAGTGATACTGTCTACCTATCTCATCCTCTGTTGCCCTCTACTTCTTTTTTCTTCAATCTTTCCCAGCCTCAGGGTCTTTTCCAATGAATGAGTCAGCTCTTTGCATCAGATGGCCAAAGTATTGAAGATTCAGCAGCAGTCCTTCCAGTGAATATTCAGGGTTGATTTCCTTTAGGATTGGCTGCTTTGATCTTTCCTTGCTGACCAAAGGACTCTCAAGAGTCTTCTCCAGCAACACAGTTTGAAAGCATCAATTCTTTCGTGCTCAGCTTTCTTTATGGTCCAACTCTCACATCCATACATGACTACTGGAAAAACCATAACTTTGACTATATGGATCTTTGACATCAAAGTGATGTCTCTGCTTTTTAATACACTGTCTAGGTTTGTCATAGCTTTCCTTCCAAGGAGCAAGCTAAGAGTTATGTGTTTGCCAAGGAAGAGAGTTTAGAAGAGAAGATAAGAATAAGAATGGTTTGATTATTTATTCAAGCAAATTAGCTAAGTTCATCATAATTTAATATTTACATGTGGATGTCACTAGTGTAGTATGTCCTAGAATTAGGTGCAAAGGGCCCATCTGATGTGTATAATGAATATTAAACTTGTGGCAACAAATAAAGACCAAAAAGAACCCAAGACTGATCATAAACCAATTAGTAATTTGCAGTGTTTTCCAAACTGGGAAGTCATGAGCTCTAGAAAAATCTGTTGACTAAAAAAAGACAAAAACTCTCAGAATAGCTGTTTGCCAGAATTGGGGTAAATTGAGCCGGAAAGTGATTGGCTAAAATGTTCATTCAGGATTTTCCATAAGATGGTGCAGAAAAACCCAAATGAACTTTTTGGCCAACCCAAAAAATCAATTTAAGTTGTAAGTGGTAGAATTTCCACACACTAAAATAATTTCATTCATTGTCTTTGGATCAAAATAAAGACTGGGGTTGCTGTGCACCTGAAACATTGTAAGTCAACTACACTTAAATTTTAAAAAAAGTATAGATATGGATATAGATAAAACCCTTAGAAAAGTGAAAAAAAAAAAAAAAGATTGGGGTCGTGGCTCAACTCCTCCATTGTTCCTGTCAATCCAGGATCTCTGAAGCCCACTGAAGGCTTAGTGGCTCACCCTAGGTCCTCTCTGAAAGTTCTGCATTCTAGATCTGAGGCTTTTGGAGCAGAGTGATGTCAGAATTCTCAGTTGTATCCACAAGGCATGGGTATCAGTGACCTAAGACTGGTTCCCAACAGGGGAGCATTTTGTCTCCTAGGGCATATTTGACCATGTCTGGAGACATTTTTGGTTGTCACAATTAGGGAAGAGAGAGTCACTGCCATCTAGAGAGGGCCAGTGATGCTGCTAAACCTCCACCAGTACACAGGACAGTCCCCAAGTGTCAATAGTGCTGCGGCTGAGCAAATTTGATCAAGATAAGAAAAAAAATGCATATCTTTGACATCCACATTTTAAATTCAGATGATAAGAAGATGTCCTCTAAAATTCTCTGTTGACTTTTGTGGTACCTGACCCCGCTCACTCTAAAGATGTGTATTCTGCGTTCTTCTGTCTGCAGAAGACTGAGCCTGCTTTGTTGTTTATAGGTGGACCATGAGGGAAAAAAATCTGTTTCTATTCATGGCTGGGGTACACTTCCAGCAGTTCATACTCATCAGGCTACATTCCTAGGAGGTAGACAAGCCCTACATCCAAGAGAAAGGCATTTGATGTCAGTGTTCTGTCCTTGTCACTAAATTTTCCACCTTTGTTTTTGCTGAATTTGACAGAGGAAAAAAAAAGAACTGGGCTGTTTCTCAAGAAAAGGAATTATGCAAATATGTTTAAGTGTATGAATTTTCAAGCCAATATACATGAGAGTCCAGAAGGCAATGTACATTAACACAGCTAAATTTTCAGCCAGAACCAGAGCTGGGGTTTAAAATGTGCCTGGCATCAAGGGTTTCCAGAGTTCTCTCCAAGCAAGGGAAGGATAAGGCCTCTGTGGGCTGCACTCAAATTCTGAGTTACTTTTTTGAGCTATAGTAGGTTACTTGGTTTGACTTACAAATAACATCTGATATTTGGAAAAGTGAAACTACCATCTCAAAGTATATATGTATAAATTAAGCACTTATGTATATATTAATGGCTTGAGAAAGAGGGAAAGAAGATTCCTTGCTCATTCAGCATGCCTCCCTGTTCCTGGTGTGCCTTAGTAAGCTGACTCTCCCAAATAAACTCACTTCTTGATGGTCTCCTTGTCTTCCTCCGGGTGTTTTTCATTCCTTAATTATATGTGTTGTTGTTGTTCAGTTACTAAGTCATGTCCAATTCTTTGCAACCTCATGGACTGCAGGATGGCCAGGCTTCCCTGTCCTTTACTATCTCCTGGAGTTTGTTCAAACTCATGTCCATTGAGTCGATGATGCTATCCAACCAACCATCTTATCCTCTGTTGCTTCCTTCTCCTCTTGCCCCCAATCTTTCCCAGCATCAGAGTCCTTTCCAATGAGTCAGCTCTTCACATCAGGTGGCCAAAGTACCGGAGCTTCAGCATCAGTCCTTCCAATGAATATTCAGGACTGATTTCCTTTAGGATTGATTGGTTGGATCTCCTTGCTGTCCAAGGGACTCTCAAGAGTCTTCTCCAACACCACAGTTCAAAAGCATCAGTTCTTCAGTGCTCAGCTTTCTTTATGGTCCAGCTCTCACAACCATACATGACTACTGGAAAACTATAGCTTTGACTATTCTGACCTTTGTCAGCAAAGCGATGTCTCTGCTTTTTAATACATTGTCTAGATTTGTCATAGCTTTTCTTCCAAGGAGCAAGTGTCTTTTAATTTCATGGCTGCAGTCACTGTCAGCAGTGATTTTGGAGCCCAAGAAAATAAAATCTGCCACTATTTCCATTTGCTTCCCATCTGTTTGCCATGAAGTAATGGGACTGGAGGCCATGATCTTAGTTTTTGAGTGTTGAGTTTTAAGCCAGTTTTTTCACTATCCTCTTTCTTCTTCATTAAGAGGCTTTTTAGTTTCTCTTCTCTTTCTGCCATAGGGTGGTATCTTCTGCATATCTGAGGTTGTTGATTACAACATATTAAATTTAGAGTTCCATTAAAGATGAGTATAGCATTACGAGTGTACTATATTGTTAGACCCTGATAACTCTTCACAATACAGTGTATTTTTCCAGTCGTAACAACTCCTCACCATTTATTGTAATCCCTTATTTTGTTACTGTCTTCAAAACCAGATGTTAGCATTATGGAGCTCAGGGATCATCAAGATATCTTTTTAAAATTTACTCATGTGCACTCAACACCTAATACTGTATCTGACCATTAATGCATCACACCTCAGTGAGTGTTTATGCAATAAAAGAATGGCAGCCCAAGTAATGCAGCCCAAGGTAGAGGTGAAGTGGCATGCAGTTGCTATCCAGTAACTTTAAGAATCATTTCTTTACTCCTGCATCCCCTGGAAATGGTCCTGTAGAGGACTTATATACAACTTTAACAGAAATGAGCTCTGGAGCCAGAAATGGTACATGTTACCAGTTACTATGTTGAATGCAAAAAAAAAAAAAATCATTTCTCAGAGCAGAGAGTGACAGATGTTCTGTAAGTCTCATCAGAGATGCCCTCTAGTTTGTAGAGGTGATTTTCTCCCTGTCCTGCCTGGAGGTCCTGCCAAATAGCTGGACATCCTGAATGGGGGCTCCCTAAATTCTCATTGCCCTAACCAGGTCATCTGAAGCTCTAGTATTATTACCTATGTGGTTGCACAAGCTGGCACAGTCACACCATCTGGATTTTGCCAGTCACACCACCTGGATCTGACGTTTGGATTCTCAGAACAATTTCCTTCTGTGCTGCCAAGCTGTCTTATCATACTCTCGACACATTTTACAGTAATGTGCACACAAGTCCCGCTGAAACTCTGTGAGGTTGATTACTCCTGTGGACAATGCACAGGAGGGATTGAGCTTAGACTGGAACTCACCACACCTCCCAGAGCCCTACATGGCGCTGTAAACATGGTGGGCATCAGAAAGTTAGAGCTCACTGCTAAGGAGCTTGTATTAGTGGGAGATGCAGAGGGCATGCAGATTTTAAGTGGTGTATCTAAACTTCTCCAGATCTACCCATTCTGGGATGACCACATCTGTAATGTTTTATGTGATGGATTTTTGAACAAGGTTTATCTTCTCTAAAGCATGTTACTTTATTAGTATCTAATATAAAGCTTTATGAAATATAGGTGAATATGAGAGATTTCAACCAGATTGACTAGAATTAGAAGAGAGTCGGCGGGCAGAACCGTGGTTGGATGGCACCCAGATTTCATGTATGAGTGACCATTGCTTTCTTTTTGTGAATTCCCTGCATTCCTTCATCAAATGCACTCCAGTTAATTCATTGCCATTGGAATGACTAGGATCTGTCTTTAATTCATCTATGTCATATCATCTGCTTTATCACCTGATTTCCAGTTTCTCTCAGTACATCTAGTTTTAGTTGTGATTTGTTGCCCTGACCAGCCATAAAATAATATGTGCAAAACACTTAAAAGGGGCATTTAAGTTGATGTGTAATAAGGTTCCTGCTAACCTTTTTAGCATCATCTCCAGCCTCTGTCTTCACACCTCATTCCTTTATTCTCACTGTTTCCTTTGCTTGGTACATCTGTCCCTCCCTTTTCTCTCCTGCATCAGTGATTAGCTCACATTATCTCATCTGTGATTCTGTTCTTCAAAGCTGAGATGTCTTCTAACCTTCAAAACTATTACATACCTCATGGTTGCAGTAGCACTTACTAAATCAGCCATGAAGTATAGTTGTACAAGCATTCATTTGCCCAGTAGGTTGTGAAGTTTTTTTTTTTTTTTATGGTAAAAATGGTGCTTGCTTTGTATTTGTGACCCCACAGCAATTAGAACCTTGGCTAATATTCCTTGAATTGATTTGGGACCTGAAAGAGAAAACATTGAGGAGAGAGGAAGTGGAGCTGGATCAGACGATGAGGGCTTTGGACCATAGGAATAGGGGCAGTGATATACAGTAGGAAAGATTTATGATTTTGAATGTGGATGATCTGATTTTTTTTTTTTTTTTTTTTACTTAAAATGTATGTAATTTACATTGAAATGGCTGCCATGAGTCCCATCAAATGGAGACTTGTTTATTAATCTCTATGAGAAAACATCCTGGAGATACATATATTGAATGTACTCTTTAAAAAAAAAGTTATTTAATTTTTCCTCTACATATTGTTATGAAGTAGGATGGGAATTTTAAAGATAAAGAGGTCGAGGATGTAGGCAAAGTCACAGCAATTAAATATTAAATTACATGCCACAGTCACTTACTAAAACAGTTATGTTTTAACCCTGACATCACAGCCCCTGCTCTGTCATGATTACAATCACAAAGCAGTATAAGCCTGATGGAAAAACTTTAATCTTGATGATTAGGTGCCCTTGGGAGAGAATTAATCCAGGGTTTTCCTGATCAGAGGCTCATACTTGTGATCTTGTACTTGTCATCATTATCAATCCACTTCTCTCTCTGTTCCTCATATGGCTACATTTCCAGATTCTTATCATTGGTCCCCAGGGCTTGCAATAAATCAGCTTCTCATTCTCCTTTCCAGTCTCGTCTTTTTTCTCCGGGGTTTCTATGCATGTTTTTATTTGAAGAATTGTTTCTTGTACATAGTAGCCATTCAATTATTGTTTTTTAATTATTGGGATTTTTATTAGCCTTTGTAAGGATCTTTCCCTTTTTGTGGAAGGTTTCCTCCCCCCGCCGCCTGCTTTCTGCATCCCCTTGGCTTCTTTATGGAGGCAGTACTAGCAAGCTAGATTGCAAGACACCGCCTATCACTCAAATTGCTGCTGTTCGTGATAATGTAGTCAATATGCTTTAATGACCCTGTGAGGGATGTATTTTTAACGGAATTGCCCTCAGTATTTAGGTGCTCCTGTTTGCCTTGAGGCCAACGTGCTCAGAATATGAATCTAAACTACTTACCCTTTCATTATGCAGTGGAAGGCAGACAGTTTAAATTAATTTGCTGTTGACCTAAATTTCCTACACCCAGTCTGTGTTTGAATCCAGTGAATTAGTGCTTGCAGGCATTGGGTTTCTCCACGTATCATTTTCAACAAGTCACTTCTGTCTGCTGCATCATCCTTGCTAGACACTGGAGCTCTTTACATGTCTTGTCTTTATATGTCATGGGGGGCCAGGGGCACCATCAGCCCTGGAGTTAAAACCTCCTCTGCTTCCAGCAAAGCAGGCTGCATGAGCTTAAGGAGCCAGCTTCATTAATGTGCTTCACTTTCATTATTTTTCTTGTTTTTAGTTTTTGCATAGAATTCAGTGAGTCTTTGGTTTTTAGTGGCCAGACATTAGGTGTGAAAAGCCTTTTTTCAAAGATCTTTTGAACAGGATCAGCCTTGGCTGGGTGCAGGAGTCTCAGCTTCCTTCAGACTGTTGCAAAGGGCCTCCCTGTACACTTGCTGGCTTCCCTGTGGCAGAGAGAGTCCAGTCTCCTTGTTCACCTGATAAGCTTGATTAGCAAATATACCAACTCAGTGAACTTCCTGAAGACCTTACCATAGACTCTGCTCCCACTTCCTCCAGCCACTGTTGTAAAAAGCAGCTCCTTGCTCACAGAAAACTAGGTTGATTTTTGAAAACTTTCCAGATCTACCTTTGTGCACCTTGTCTGAATGCACAGAACAATGGAAGGCAGGAAGCTGATTGTTGGTCCTATAAGTAACATTATTTTTGTTTCTTAATTAATTTTTATTGGAGTATAGTGATTTATAGTGTTGTTAGTGTCTGTTGTACAGCACAGTGAGTCAGTTATACATCCACATCCACTATTTTTTAGATTCTGTTCCCATATAAGTCATTACAGAATATTGAATAGAGTTCCTTGTGCTATTTGGTTGGTCCTTGTTAATTATCTACTCTGTAGTAGTGTGTATATGTCAGTCCCAGTCTCCCAATATATCCCTTCCCCCTCTCTCCCCTCAGTGACCGCAAGTTTATTTTCAACATCTGTGACTCAGCTTCTGTTTCGTAGATAGATTCATTTGTACCATTTCTTTAGATTCTACATGTAAGTGATATCATATAATATTTATCTTTCTCTGACTCACTTCACTCAATATGACAGGCTGTAGGTCCTTCCATGTTGCAAATGTCATTATTTCATTCTTTTTATGTCTAAGTAATATTCCATTGTAAATAGTTAAAAAGCCAAGAGCCCAGATGGGCCAGTTTACCTCCCCAGACCACCACTTCCACCAGGCACTCTCTCATACCCCCTACTTACCCGCCATGAAACATGGCATAGAAAAAAGAAATATCTCAAGAAAGAGAAGCCATTTGAGGCAATAAGAAATCATAGTAAGAAAGCCTCATATGGGAAAGCCTTGAGGATGCCCAGTGGATGTTATAGTCTGATGGAAAGATTATAGCCAGTAATTTATGAAACTGGTGTTTGCTCTGAAGCAAGTGAAACAAGAAGCTGTGTGAGAGGCCATTTCAGAGAGTGTGTTCAGGGAGGGCCACATGCCTGAGGGGGTGACATCTGAGCTGAGACTGCAAAGAAGCCAACAGATGACCCACGTGAGGAACAAGCATGGGAAGAGTGGAGGACAGGAGGGTGTCAGGCAGAGGCACCGTCAAGTACAGAGACACTAGAAGAGATGGCCTCTCCCAAGGCCAAATTAGGACCTGGTGGCATTGCTGTCCTCAGCTTTCATCCCTTCTCGCATACCAGACCCCGACCCCATCATCACACAAAAGAAAGCCTTTTCCCATGAAGCCACGGGGTATTATTTCCCACAATGCCTCTTTCTCAGCCAGAGTGGCTTTCAGATGCTTTTTATCTGGAGTTGACTCTTGGCTATCAGGTGCCTTAAGGAGCAAAAGATGGAGGAGCAGACCCACAGTGAAGTTATCTAACCTTGTGACTAAAATTGGCAAGAATTCCCTTTTTCCTTCTTTAATTATATATCTATTTGCTTTCTCTGAAGGTGTGACTGTTCCTAGGGCCGGCCTGGCTAGTAACTAAGACTGAGAGATTAGGAGAGGTTCTGTTCCATGGACAGTCGTGCTTTTAGATGTGCTGATGAGCAGTATGTCCTGATTTAGGCAAATATGCCAGGCTTTGTTGCTCTTTCATGAGTTAGGGAGAACCAGATGAGAAACGTCCTCTGAGGCTGCCACTGACGAGCCGAGCTGCACACCAGACATGGCTGTAGGGTTTGGAGATAGAGGAGCAAACACCAGCAGTTTCTCGTCTGGGACCACCAGCGAGATAATGTGCACCATTGGAAGCCAAATGGACAGGGGAGAGGCTAGCCTCTTATCTACAAAATTAGAAGCAATTCTTAAAATGCCCTGAGCTTCTATTGATCTATTCCCTAATAGCTCTACAAGTAGAAAGTGGAATTTTTAATGGTCCTTAAAGATCTTGTAAATGTCATCAACTCATTGTCTATGTAACTTGGAGAATAAGGGGAACTTGGGACTAATAAATAAGCCCCGGGCAGTGTTCTGAGGGAGGTAAAGCAAGAAAGAAGAAAGTGCCCATAAAAGACTGTCTAATCCCATGTGGATCTGAGAAGTGACAGGAACAGAAAAATATAGTGATACTTGAGTCTAGAAAGATACAGAGACAGTGTTACATGGTCGGGCAGAGCATGGAGTCAGATTACTTGGGTTCAGATTCAGCTCTGCAGCTGGTACCTGTGTGACTTTGGGCAGCTTATTTAATGGTTCTGAGCTTCACTTTCCTTACCAGTAAAATGAGGGCAATAATAATGACACTAAAAAATCAGTTTAGGTAATTCATGTTCAGGACCTAGCACTGAGCCTGATTTTCTTTATTACTAGACAGACCTCCTGGAGTTGTTGAGGAAAGCCATCTCTGGCCAGTCTTAGAATGGTTGTTTCCTTGGGGAGAAGTTTTCAGCCTTTACTTTATTAGTCTCTATTTTATTGGGCAATGTGTGACCACTAATTAGAGAGCAGTGAGTGGAATAGAAACAAACATATGAAATAAAGCAAAGAGCAAAAAAGTCATAAAACAAGACTGCGTAAGTGGCATGCGAAATGGAAATTTATTTCTAGAATTCTAATCCCTTATCTTTTTCTTCCTCCCCTACTTCGTGGCTGTTAAAGGTTTTACTCTGCATAACCTACACTCCAACCTTTGACCTGAATGGGAGTGCAGTGCTGAAGATCGCGGAGGTAAGTACTCGCTCCCCTCGACCCTCAAGCGTTGCTTGTTTGTGCTGTCTGCTCACAGCTGCTTTACCCCAACCTGGGAGAAATGCTGGGGTGGAGCTGAGCTGCAGCAGAGGGGTGAGCCCTTCTCTGATCATTACTGTGGGGAATTTTCACTAAGGAGTTGATCTGTGGGAAGCAGGCTCTGTGGGCCACTCTGTCAGTGCTCTGCATGCTCTGGTTTGCTTGACTTGAGGCTTTAACCATGGAAATAACAGTACTGGTTCTCCTGACACTGCTATACCTAGGTATTACACTCACTATTTTTCCTAAGATTAATTGAGGAGGATTTGATCTTTAAACCAAGCATGAGATTTAGGGACGATGCTTATTGATTCAGTTGCATCCTTGTCTCCTAAACTCTGATGAACGCATTTTGTAACAATCGTTGGAAAACCTTCTCTTTTCCATCTGTATTGCAGCCTAGAGTAATGTGTACCTTCAGCACTCCCAAGAGTATGTCCAACAGAAAGCTTGGCTTCCTGAATGTCTGGCATATGACTTTGGCTTTTGGACACGGCATCATTCCAAAGCCATACTTTAATATGCTTAAAATAAATTTCCTTCCACCTCTTGAAAAGGATATCTTCAGGATTTGTGTGTTTTGACAAGAGTACACATGCAGACCTCAATGAGCCAATGATATTCTGAACTCTGAAATTATGCAGAAAAAGAAAACCTAGCTCTCAGCAGTCATGGGTATTTTTTAAACTGTAATGATTACCATTTACTGATTATACCAGGTAGACGCTTAGCACTTTGGGCATGTTTTCTTTTTTTCCTCTTTTTCTTATCATTGAGGTATAATCTGCAAAATGTTCAGTGTTTCAATATACATATACATTGTGAAATAATTGCCACAGTCAAGCTAATTAATATATCCCCCATCATACATAATGAACATTATCATGAGTAGGATTTATGACTGATACCTGATCTTTTGTGGTATTGTGTGGCATTAACTGAAAATTGAGAAAATTATTTTTGAGCAGGTAGATCATTTTATATGTCAGTCAAAAGAAATAGACAGCTGACCCCTCACTACAATATAAATCAGTTCTCAAATGTGTATTTAGGTAGGTGGAAAGAATATTTTTCATTACCATATTGGTATGTTTCACTCTGTATAACTAAATAAATAGAAGAGCTGTCAGTATTTTCAGTTGAATTTTAAGAGATACCAGTGAGTGGTCTTATCATTTGTAGGTTTGGGTTTTTTAAAAAAATAGCTGTGGTAAGAACCTTTAACATGAGATCTTAACACACTTTGAAGTGTACAACTCAGTAACATTAAACATAGTGCAATGTTGTACAGCAGAACTCTAGAACTTGCTCGTCTTGCATAGCTGAAACTTTATACACATTGAACAGTAACTCTCCATCTCCCCTTCCCCCTGGCCCCCCAGCAATCACCATTCTATTCTCTGATGCTAGGAGTGTACCTATTTTAGATATACCACACTGGTTTGCTTTTAAAATGACAAATGTAGTGTTTGATCAGAGCAAGAAACAGGATTGGCATGTAGGATGCTTGTTGGTTCTTTGCTGTATGAAGGACAAGACAGGAGATGCAGTGTGTCACTCACTGCCCAGCCCATCCCTTGCCGAGGAGGGAGGTAGGGAAGGAAGACAGGCTGTTGTAGGACCCTCAGGACTGGGCAGGCCACCAGGGGTTCCCAAGCTCCCTTTGAGAAGGCAGGTGCCTTTTTCATCCTCACAGGGTTTTTGAATGAGAATCTGAAAAGATTTGTTATGTATCTCATCGTGGCCAAATAGTTCATTGGGGTTTACGTAAAAATAAAGGACACAGTTTTCATTTTCAGCAAGAACTTTATTGAACAACGGATTCACTGACGAAATTAACGTTTTGGCCAGCCCAACAATTCCTGAACAGCAGACTCACACTGCTATGGGCCACCCAAGTCAAGGGTGTTCTCAGTGGGGATCTGGAAGCCAGAGTAGAGACTTAGCAGGCCTTTCTAGATTGAATGAAACATCAAAACACAGTGGTCACACACACACACACACACACACACACACACACACACACACACAGTGATCTCTATAAGAACCTGTAAAGAAAAAACAATTAAAAAAAAAAACTCAACCCAAGATCTGGAAGCCAGAGTAGAGACTTAGCAGGCCTTTCTAGATTGAATGAAACATCAAAACACAGTGGTCTCACACACACACACACACACACACACACACACACACACACACACACAGTGGTCTCTATAAGAACCTGTAAAGAAAAAACAATTAAAAAAAAAAACTCAACCCAAGAGCAATATACAGGTAAAGGCATTGAGCGTGGTGGTGAGAGTGTGGGCTCCAGAGACTCACTGTGTTTGGATATAAATCCTGGCTCTCCTGCCTCCCAGCAGGGTTGCCTTGGATACCTCCCTGGGTTTGTGTTTGTTCTGTGTGTAAAAGCAACGCTAACAGCACCTGTCTCGCTATCTCGCATTGTGTGGTTGTGCCAGTTAGCCAAGAAAAATAGAACCCATGTATAAAGCTTTCAGTGCAGGCGGCCATGTAGTAAACGCTGGGTCAAGGTTAGCTCCTGCTTTTCTGGAACAGCAGATTGATGACATCCAGTCTTCCACTAAATAATGGTGATCCGGCCAGGACCCTAAAGGGATGGGTCATAGATGGGGCTAGCTTCTTGAGACTACAGTAGCAAGCTGACTCCCCTCACCTTCTTGTCCTACCTGCAGCCCACTGAGATCCCCCAGTTGGAAGACTTTCCAGCAGAACATCAGCTTGAAGGTCCCAAAGCAGGGGTCAGACCTTCAAAGAAAAATGCCTTACTTCCAGTGCTAGCTCTGATTTCTAGTTCAGGATGGGGGCTTGGGACTGTATTCCTCTGAAGGAAGGACTTGGTAAGGATCGTAAAAGGAAACTTTTCATCTGGTATTTGACAGGTGGCTCAGAGGGTAAAGCGTCTGCCTGCAATGCAGGAGACCTGGGTTCGATCCCTGGGTCAGGAAGATCCCTTGGAGAAGGAAATGGCAACCCACTCCAGTACTCTTGCCTGGAAAATCCCATGGACAGAGAAGCCTGGTAGACTACAGTCCATGGGATTGCAGAGTCAGACACAACTGAGAAACTTCACTAAGTACTAGGGTTCCAGAGGATGTTTTTAGGCTGTGCCTCTCGTACAGACCCACCAGAAGGTCCTACCACCTCCCTGCCCACATAGACCTTAACAGCTGAGACTGCAGGTTCCCCCAGGCCTAGCTTCAATGCCCAGCTCCTCTCTGGTGACTGGACAGAGGGGCAGATTGTCCAGCATCAGCAGGGGGATGGAGACTGCTTTGTAAGGACCATAATCATCACCACTTCAAAGTGCTTTTGATAAATGGCAGTGTGCAGAATAGCTCCTCCTTGCTAGCCTGGACCTGGCATGGACACCAAGTTCAGGGGAGTAAGAATCCAGCTCTTGCAGCTGGCCGGTCCCTGGGGGAGGACATCTACACGCCAGTCTGCCAAGAGAGGCTGTCATCCAGGAGCACCACGAGCAGGCAGGTGCCAGTGCCAGGGCCTCACTTAATCCAGCAGCCCTGATCAAAAGCCAGTAATGGAAACCCCCTGGAAACTATTCTCCTGCTGAGAACAGTGGATCTTTTATCCACCAGGCTTGGCTGCAACTCAGTGTACTTGATCAGGTATTAGCTAAGAGTATCTGGGTTCACTGCTTGCTGTGGCCATTCCCTCTCAGAACTGATCATTCTGAGAAGGCTTGAAAGCATAACATCGCTTGTAGTGACAAGAGATAACTACAGGGGGCCTCCCTGGTGGCTCAGTGGTAAAGAATCCGCCTGCTAATGCAGGAGACACGGGTTTGATCCCAGGTGTAGGAAGATCTCGTGTGCTACAGAGCAGTTAAGCCCACAACTGTTGAGCCTTTGCTCTAGAGCCTGAGAGCTGCAACTGCTGAGCCCACATGCCACAACTACTGAACCTGAGCCCTAGAGCCCATGCTCTGCAACAAGAGAAGAAGCCACTGCAAGGGAAACCCCATGCACTGCAACTATGGAGTAACCCCCGCTTGTCATAACTAGAGAAAGCCCACACAGCAGTGAAGACCCAGCACAGCCAGAAATAAATAAATAAATAATGTAAAAAAGAAACAAGTGCTTATACTCAAAGTGTTACATGGCTGCTTTTAACACATATTTAGTGCTTACTCTCAGAGAAGGCGATGGCACCCAACTCCAGTACTCTCGCCTGGAAAATCCCATGGGCGGAGGAGCCTGGTAGGCTGCAGCCCACTGGGTCACAAAGAGTCGGACACGACTGAGCGACTTCACTTTCACTTTTCACTTTCATGCATTGGAGAAGGAAATGGCAACCCACTCCAGTGTTCTTGCCTAGAGAATCCCAGGAACGGGGGAGCCTGGTGGGCTGCCGTCTATGGGGTTGCACAGAGTCGGACACGACTGAAGTGACTTAGCAGCATCAGTGCTTACTCTCTGCAAGGCACCATTCTAAGAATTTTCCCTGTATTAAATCATATTAACTGCACAACAGTACTGTGAAGCAGG
Organism: Bos indicus; assembly: GCF_029378745.1. Lineage (NCBI taxonomy): Eukaryota > Metazoa > Chordata > Mammalia > Artiodactyla > Bovidae > Bos > Bos indicus. The sequence continues at coordinate 76,240,942 of NC_091768.1, forward strand.
AGCTATTGATTATCCGTGTTTTACAGATAAGGCAGCTGGCACAGAGAGAGATCCACTAACTTTCCAAGCTACACACCTAGGAAGTGATAGACCCGGGAAGCAAGACTGGTTGGCATGACTGAGCTTTCAGTCTCTACATCCTATAGAACGTGTTTCATAGTCTGGTCATGGAAGAGCTACTTACAGGGACCCTTAACGTTTGCCTCAAGGAAGTTGGTGGTAATCCTCCAAGGGGCTGCCCCTCCCTTCATCCAGACCACTCCCGGGGTGAGCACTCTGCAGACACAGCATTGATCTTGCCTTTTATCTTTAAAATAGATCTTTTTATGAAGGGAATACTGTGCCTCAGTTCACTACAAACGAAAACTGAAGATCAGAACAAAAGACAGGCTTCCGCAAGGTTGCACAGGTTCCTGAACAAGGCTGGCTATTTTCAGTAGTTACTTGATTAAATTTTGACTTCTCTTTACCCTCCCAAAATGAATTCTCTTATGTATGGGCTACTTACAGTTACATAACATTGGAGGCCCTACTTTTATGTTGGTGGTTTTCCTCAAAGCCTACATATTTGAATCACCTGGGAAGTATTAGTGAAAATAAGGCGCCTAGGGTCACCTTAGGAATTCTGAGTGTTTTGATCTTGAAGGGACCTGGGTGTACAAATTTTGTGAAGCCCCTGGTTGATCCCTGGGAAGGGAATGGCAACCCACTCCACTGTTCTTGCATGGAGAATCCCATGGACAGAGGAGCCTGGCAGGCTGCAGTCCATGGGGTTGCAAAGAGTTGGAAACGACTGAGTGACTAACACTTGCACTTTTTTCACTTTTACTGGCTGAGTCTACTGTAGAAGTCAAGTTGAGAATCATTGCCCTGATAGTTACTGTTCTGTCCAACAAGCTGTGGTGTAAAACCATATTGAAAGGAGTTGTGAGGCTCTACAACCTCAAGTGTGATCCACTTGGCAGATGCCTGGGAGCTTATTAGAAATGCAGATCCTTGAACCTCAACCCAGACCTCTGAATAAGAATCTGCCTTGTAATAAGATATCCCATGTGATTCATAAGGGTATTAAACTTTGAGAAGCACTGCCATAAGTGAATAATGGTATAATCTCATTAAAATGAGATCTAAAGATAGCATTCTGCTAAGACCTAGGTGAGAGCTGTCATGCCTTTTTGCCATGGCGAATCGAGCCACCCCCATGAAGTAGGGACTCCCACCAGCAATAACATCCTCTTAATGGTGGCCACCTTGTAAGTGCAGGATTTTGATTCTTCTAATTTCCCTTGTCTTTCTTCATGTTCTGCTAAACCCTGTCCACATTTTCTCCTTCCCGTTTGTCATTGCTTGATATATATCAAGCATATTTTTTAAATGCTTTTAATGATTTAATCTGCCATTGTTCCTTCTGAGGGTATGTTTTCGCCAATAAGGCCCACTGTTAACTTGTAAAAATATGCCTCCTACCCCAATCCATATTTATATAATCTGGCATAAGACAAGTATGGAGTAGATCTATTTATATGAAAAGCCTAAGAACAACTTATAAATATAAGCTTGTTGAAAAAAAATTGCACAATGTGAGAGTTGGGAGTTAAGTATTATTTGGGGCAAAATGAGGACTGTAGCCTGGGACACAAAGTCTCAGATATCTCTGGGAAATTGTTCTGAGGAGGTGAGGGGAGAGGCTAAGATATAGAGGAGTTTTGCAACAAAGGGCAGGTAGTTGGGAACATCAAAAGATTACTGTTAATTTAAAGAAACCAGATATGTCAAGTTAAGGAATTTAGTGCTTTTCTAGATATGGGAAGGTGCTAGAGTCTGGGCTCACTGAATTCATTCGTGTGATAAGTGCCTTACCTATCTGGAGCCAGTATCCTGTGTTTCCACATCCTGAGTTTCCTTAGGGCTCACTGTTAGGAGTGACTGCAGTTTGATGGCTGCCAAATGGCAGGTATTCGAGAGAACACCCCGGGGTTCACCAGGTCATCATCCATGGTGGCTGCAGTTGCCAGTCACTGAGACATCCTTGTTTACTGATGTGGCAGGAAGTATTCCATTTCTCAAGTTTATGGATCAGTCATTACAGATGGTAGATTATTAAATGAATGATGCTTGTGTAATTTAAGAAAGGATAGTAGTAGAATTATTTGAAATCATTGTTTACTTCAGATACGCCTGATAGGAATAAGCATTTTTCTTAATTTGCCTTCATTGTATATTTCCTGAAATTGGCAAAATAGCTTACAGCCGTTTGGTTTTTCACCATGGAAACTGCTTAAGAAATAATTTTTCATCAACAAGAAGAATGAACTATAAAGGAGACTGCCACAAAAATAATGGTGTTCTGTAGACATAGTGAGACCCAGTGATTTTGCAGATTCTCACATGCTTTCCACCTGCTAATTTAGCCCTTGAAAAATCTGCAACTATTTTTAAAGCAGGACATTTCAGCCTAAAACTACCACTTAGCTCTTGGAAGCTTTCTTGATTGTAGTTTAATTTCTCATAAAAAAAAAAGTCTTTCACTTAAAAAATCTTTTCTCCTATTGTCACTTTAGATATAGCTAGGGAAACAATTTATAAAAACACCTTAAAATAAATCATTTAAATCACCTGTGAAAATGTTAGGGGAAGAATTCACACATTCTTCTTTCTTACTCTGGTCTGCATTGACTATTTACTCAGAACAGTGCTTACCCTGGAACCTGTTGATCAGGAAATGAAATGTGTACTTAAGTATGAAAAATGATGTTGTTTTCCTAAGGTACTGCTGAAACTATAAAAGGATCATTAAGCGCTGAAAATGTAAATAAGAAGGCAGCCTTCATTTGTGTGTCTAGCTTTAACTTGCTTAATTAAATGGCAGTGATGACAGTTTTTCAGAATAGGGTCTTCTGTGATGCAGGAGGAATAAGAAATATGAAATGAATTTAGAATTGGACAGCTATGAAACAGCCAACATGTTTTCTGTTTAATTTCATGAATGATCATTACTGAAACTCCATATGGATAAAAATTCTTCTATTGTTTGAAAGCGAGACCCTTAGTATTTCTCTTACTGTTCTGTTCAAGTTAGCAGACGTGTTGAGTGTTCTGAGGGTAGTTACCTTAATATAGGAAAAACTATCAGGGTAAAAATTGCCAAGGCCTTAGGGTTAAAGGAAGAGGTGGTGCTATAGCCTGAAGCTCTGTGAAGCTGAATTGAAGATGGTTAATGATATTATTGTTTCATTGGTAAGATTTGGAGCATGTTTTCATGCCTGGTAAAGGCAGCTCTGTGGGATTTTTCTACACGAGAAAGCCTCATTTGTAAATATTTATTTGCTGGTTTGATCTTAGTCATGGAAAACTTCTAGTCTTTGATCCTATAGCATGTTATCAAGCTCAAGCAGAGTCTCTCTCAAGGACTTTTTTTTTTCCTCTTTAAGATTTTACTTTCAGGAATCTCCCGTGTTTTCATTCCATCCAGCCTCCATCCCTTAATTCCAAAACAGTGGTTAATAATGGTAACTACTGATGGTTGCGTTCCTAGGGCATGCCAATAAGTAGTATTTCCCACACATCCTCTTTTGATCTTTACCATAACCCAACTATATAAAGAATCCCAAAGAAAGGGAGGTTAATTTGCTTGCCCAGTGACTTTAGGTCAGGAAGACCCTAAGGTGGATGGGAGGAAGGGGTCTCCAGGCTGAAGTCTGACTGCACCCACTCCACTGTCCACATGTTTCCTTTGTAAGCAGGTCAGCAGCACAGCTCCTCGCACTGCCATCTGGACTTATTTTATGTTGATTTGTTCATAAATAAAAACCAATGTTGAAAAAATTTTAGATATTCAAATCTAGGCTTTGAATATGTGCCATTAATCACTATGCTATATTGCCTCCTAGATACCCTCAGTCTTAGAAAATGTTAGTGAAATCTTGCTATATTAATGTAGCAACCAACTGAAATTCTTGGGATTCTTATCCACTTTACCAAGGCATTTAGAGAATGGCTGTATGGTGGTTTTACATGTGAAGCAGAAGTACTGATACATTTTACTATTTTTGTGACTGTAGGTTAAAGTGATCATTAGGCATATGCCACTTGTTTGGGTATCTTTACACACTCATACTCAGTTTATCTTTTCTGAGCATTTGATTACCATCAGAGGATAGACGTTTAACACAGTTCACTTGTTACCCCCAGGGAACTTAAAAAACACTGAAAATCAAGACCTGCTGCCAAAGGTTCTGATGTAATGGTTCTAGGTATCACTAAAGAATTTTTTTAATTGGGCTGACTTCTCATAAATATTCAATGATTCTAGTGATTCTTTTTTTTTTTTTTTAACTCTACACAGTGATAGCATTATTTCTGAGCCATACCTTGAATAAGATATTTTACAATTAAGGAGCTGAAGGTCTCCAGATACAATCCAGGAAAATGGACCAGGTCACCTGTGTACTTTTTATCTTGGAAGCATCTTATTTGTCATGTTCCCTTTAGGACTTGGGAGGGGTAGCCCCACCTCCTGGCAAAATTCAGCCAAGGGAGCTGGCCCATTGCTTTAAACCAGCTGAGGCTACTGGAGTGAGGAAACCCCATTCTAAGGAGCTTCTCCACTTTTCCTTCCAGAAACTCCTTCCTTCTTCATGGGCCAGTCTCTTTGCTGGTTTGACTCTGGTTTGACTCCTGTGGGGTGTCTGTTCTTTGGTTACTTCCTGCCAGAGATGGGCTTTGCACAAACTAGTCCTTTGCAAGAAATTCAGCACTTTCCTTTAACCTCTGATTTGCGTGGCTCTTGAACAACTTATCTGGAGTTAAAAGACGCGTGGAGCGATGCAGGGGTCCCCTCTGCTTCCTTTTGGGTTGGTTCATTGGACAGAGGATAGAGTTTAGTAGACTTTCTGTAGACGAAGCAGAAGGCTCTGCCCAAAAAGGTACAGGAATTGATGGGTTTAGGTGTCCTAAGCTATTTTAATATGCCAGCTGAAGCCAAGAAGAACATGAAGGAGGAAGAACAAAGTCATAGTCAGTTTTTTGTATATCCCTGGGCACTTTAAGAATTTCCTTGTAAGTTGAGATACAAAAGGAAGACCAGCAAATTTCCCTACCCAAGCATGAGACTAGATTTACTTACATAGCTATTTCTTAATAATAATAAAGCAACTTCAGTTTGCCCTGTCTGTGTGTATTTATGTGTGTATGCCTGTGTGCTTGCATTTGATGAGGTGCCTCCTGTCACATATCCACCCGTTACTGCTGTTTACCTGGAAACGGCAGAGCTACTGAGCTGTTACCATGATGCAATGTAGAGTTTAGACTTATAGTAATAATCAAAATTTCTATTGATCCTACTGTGATCAACAAACATTCACATAAGAGACATTTGTGCTTTTTTGTAGCTTACTTAATATCTGATCCTTTCTATTTCTTAATTACATAAATTGTCATCTCCATAAAATTTTCCAATCAGAAACATACTAGCTCTGCTCTTGACTAACAGTCAGTACCATGCACTGTTTTAACAAAGCTATGCTGCTAACCCCATTCAGATAGGAAAGAGAAGGTAAAAGCACAGTTCAATAACGTGAAGGGCATATGCACTTTGTAAAGCTAAGCAAACTTCTACTGTGGCAGCTTCTTAAAAATGTCTTATCCCTTTGGTTAATGTGTATTGACTATCTGCTACATTCCACTATGCTGCTTCATATTTAATAGTTATTCCACCATGGTTGTAACCTAGTACTGTTATTTATCAGTCTACTGACTTGATAATCTGAAATTTGCATTGCTTATGTATGGCTTGCAGACTTGTGTTTTCTTGTTCTTTTTCCTTCTGTTTTGGGGTCTGTTTTGCGTCGTTAATGACGTATGTTTTTGCCCTCAGTTGTGTTTCGCATGCCATAAAGCTGGATGTCCACAAATGCATGAAATGATCAAAATGTCCCTTACGACACTCCTCACTGCCCTGTGTCTTTGTGCCTCCCTTGGCGATCCATGGCCTGTGGCTTTTCATGAGGTATTTGACTTGCCCTTTAGGCCTCTGGTCAAGGCGCAGAACTGAAGCTTCTGAAGTGTCAGTTCTGCACCTCAAAAGCAAAGGGCGTGGGGAGATAGAACTGATATTGGAGATATGAAAAGAGATTGATGAGTCCCGTCCCAGAAACTCGGCCTGATTTTGGACATAGTATTCTCTGAGCTTCTCTGATTCAGTGTGCTCATCTTAGCACTGTCCTGAGGGAGAGGAAGAAAGACATTCACAAAGTGAAAAATCACTGGCCTTGAATTACAGTGGTCAGGTTTATTATGGAAACCCTAGTTCTGCAGACCTTACTGATTTACCAATTTATTATTAATACAAGTTTAAGAAACTTTAGAGGATGTCAGGATAGCTGTTAAAGCATCTCTTTCTGAGTACCTGAAGAAAATGATATCAGTTACATGATCATTTTTATGTTTAAAGGGATACCCTTTGTCATAGACAGTATTTATATTCACAGCTTTAGTAGAATGAGCTCCTTAGATTAGTCTTTTTTCAAAGCAAACTAAACATGCCTACCTTTCCCTTTATAAAATGCCTCTTGGAGTAAGTCATGTCCCATTTTGTATGTGTAATAATAACAGCTAAACATTAAAAATGATGGTAACACTAAAAACTCATAGAAATATATTGATTATTGATGAAGCTCATCTGTTGACAACACTGTTTGTGTTCCTTCAGACCCCGTTCTTCATGCATGCGTTCTTTCTTGGGTCTAAAGGTACTGATGGAGTTTTTTAAAGAAAGCTATAAATGGCTCTCCATATTCAGGAAAATCATGTTTATATGAAGTGTGTAGTTCAGCTCTCCAGATAGTTAATCTCTTAATGCTTCTAAGCTAAAAGTCCCCCTTAAATTTATAATGTCAGAGCTTAGAGAGCTTAAAGATCAACAGTTATAAAGATTTCTTGGGAGAGTATAAGATTTAAAGAAAACTGTTAGATTTTAAGGTATAAATAATATGCTGCTGCTGCTAAGTCACTTCAGTCGTGTCCGACTCTGTGCGACCCCATAGACGGCGGCCCACCGGGCTCCCCCGTCCCTGGGATTCTCCAGGCAAGAACACTGGAGTGGGTTGCCATTTCCTTCTCTAATGCAGGAAAGTGAAAAGTGATAGTGAAGTCACTCAGTCGTGTCTGACTCTTCGAGACCCCATGGTCTGCAGCCTACCAGGCTCCTCCGTCCATGGGATTTTCCAGGCAAGAGTACTGGAGTGGGGTGCCATTGCCTTCGTGAGTGTGCCTAATTACACTGTGGAGAATTTGGTTTCATCATAGTGAAATATCACACTCAGATGTATTTTCACAATTTTTAAACTATTTCATCACGTGCAAAAGTAAAAGTCTTTCAAGATTAAAACACTTTTTTTCTAAGTACGTATAAATTCTACTTTCAGGTACATTATAATCCATGATTGTTTGAAAAAATGAGTTTAAAACTGATATACCCTAAAATGGTAACTTGACAAATATATTTTGGAATTTGCCCTTATTTTTTAACTTAAATTAATCTAAGCCAACTTCCAAATACATTTTTGAGTTTTCACAGCTCATTTGGAATATCAAGCGTTCAATAGGAGGTAAATTAAGGAAATATTTGCTAGGAAATATTTGCTTTTACCTAGTTAATTTTACAAAAAGATTTTTAATAATGAGGCCTAACAGAAAGGTCTAGCTTAAGCAGTAGCAGCAGCAAAGGTTCACATTGAGTTTCTCCCCCATCTCAGTTATCAGTTATCAAATTAAACTTGCCTTCCCTGGAGAAGGAAATGGCAACCCACTCCAGTACTCTTGCCTGGAGAATCCCATGGACAGAGGAACCTGGTAGGCTACAGTCCATGGGGTCGCCAAGAGTCAGACACAACTGAGCAACTTCACTTTCACTTTGGGTGAGAACCCTATTATTGTCATTGCAGTCTTGAAGTTACTCCTAGAAAAGTAATCAAGGTATATTAAATCCCCCCCCCCCCTTTTCAGCTTTATTTTTGGCTGTGCTGGGTTTCTGTTGCTGCTCAGGCTTTTCTCTAGTCATGGTGCACAGGCTTCTCATTGCAGTGGTTTCTCTTGTGGAGCCTGGGCTCTCGGGTGCTCCGGCTTCACTAGCTGCAGTTCCCAGGCTCTAGAGCACAGGCTTAATAGTTTGGGTACACAGGCTTAGCTGCTCCACAACGTGTGGGATCTTCCCACATCAGGAATTGAACCCGTGTCTCCTGCATTGGCAGGCGGATTCTTTACCACTGAGCCACCAGGGAAGCCCCCCTTTATTCCTTTTTGTGGGACTAAATATGCTTGGGAAATGAAAAGGATGACATACGTTATGGAGAGGAAAAAGTGGGAAAAATTTTAAAGCATGCATTTATTGTCCATTCCTATAGTTTCTAAAAGAATTAGAGGCAATAAAATCTGAAAAGCCATGCCATTTAACATCGTTAACATCAAATGAGGGATTTTCCCCCTCAAATTGGGACTTCTCCATGCTGCAGCCTTCAGGGAGTTGTCTAATGTTCAACTAGACATTCAGATTTGCAAGACCCAATCCACTCCAGTACTCTTGCCTGGAAAATCCCATGGATGGAGGGGCCTGGTGGGCTGCAGTCCATGGGGTCGCTAGGAGTCGGACACGACTGAGCGACTTCACTTTCACTTTTCACTTTCATGCATTGGAGGAGGAAATGGCAACCCACTCCAATGTTCTTGCCTGGAGAATCCCAGGGACGGAGGAGCCTGGTGGGCTGCCGTCTATGGGGTTGCACAGAGTTGGACACGACTGAAGCGACTTAGCAGCAGCAGCAGCAGTAGATCACAACTGGCTTTATGTTTGATTAGCAGAATCTAGGACAGGGAATAGAAACAGGACACAGGCAGGCATTTATCTTTCACAGGAGTCCTTGCTGCAGTCCAGAGGCCAGTCTCTGGCTCTCAAATGCCAGCTTAGGAGCAAAAAGATAAGAGCCATCTCTGTGGGTGCAGAGTCACCTTGGATTTGGAGCCCCAGGTTTCAACTGTGTAGGAACCAATATTCTGTAACAACTCCATGAGTTGAGCTGGCAGAGTTCCCTCAGTGACAAGAGCTACCCAAGGAAACTTCTCACCAGGTTTTTATAATTTGTTCACAGTTTTCTAAATTCAGATGCAGCTTAGTAATCGGGGGGACATTTTTACCCTAAGTCATACTGCCTAGTAACACAGCTGATGTGTCCCACCTTTATCAGGTTTCCAAAAGAACACAGAGAGTTAATCCAAGGTTAAACTTGTTTATAGAGGAGAAAGGGATTCATTAACCCTTTTCCCCAACTCAGGAGTTAATAAATTCTGTTCCTATTTTGCCATGGAGAGAATTTTTCCTGATTAATTTCCAGCCACCTGAGTTTGTTTTGGATAGAACTGTTTTTTTAATCTAAAAATCACTTATTTGCATTCTTCTGTGATGCTCAGAATAGTAAGCTTTGAAGAGTGATTGTCTTTAGAGAAAGATTACTTTTCCTCTATGATTAAAAACAAATTCCCAGGGACTTAAAATATTTAATAGCACTCATTGATAACTAGTCCTCAATCAGGCTGACTTTCTATTTAAGAGGGATTTAACATCCCCTCCAATTACTTCCAAAGCATGTTGGTAATGAACTGATATCTACAGAGTGTGTATGTTGCTATCTTATTTCTTTACCAGGTGTGCATTGAAACATACATATGTAGCTGTCACCAGCGTAGTATAAACACTGCTGTGCGGGCAACTCTCAGTCAAATGCTGAGTGACTTGACTTTACAGTTACGACAAAGGCAGGAGAACACGGTGAGCCTCTCGGTACCCACACGTTCATCCCGGTCTTGCCAGTGACTCTGTGTAATCGCATGATGAGTGTCCCACATCTTCTGTGCTCTCCCCTCCCCCGCCAGGGCTGCTTCCTACTGAAACGTTAGGAAGGGCTGGCTTGGTTCATTTGAACTTTTATTTATATAAATTAAACTCTTTAAATATGTTTTTGCCTGTTTCCCTCCAAAGTTTAAAGAGAGATTTTTCCTTGTGGTTTTGGTTATTGTTTTAGTCATTATTTTAAAACTCACTTTTCTTTTAAAATCGTGTTCTAAACATCACAGATTGAACAATTTTATATAAAAATATTGTGATGTATTAACAAACACTCAAGTAAATTCAAAATTAAGAAAAATTACTGGCAGTTAAGTATGCAACTTGAAACTTGGGGTATATGTTTCTCTTTGTGAAATAAAAGAGTGTGGCAGTGAAGAATCTGAATTTATCTTCTCTCTGTCATCAGAGCCCACTTGAGCTTTTTGCTCTTAACTTGAGCAGATTGTTTAAAATGAGCATTCCTGGGAAAAAATGTAAATGTAATCAGCTTTTTGTATATATTATCTTCTGGGAATGTTAATGAGATGATTCCTCTTCAAAACTGGTGTTGTTTTTTTTTTTTAAGTCTGTCTCTAATAACTGAGATTAAAATTTTTTAAAATTTGCAAAAAGTATTCTGAATGAACACTTGTTATTATTTTAGAATAGAATATCTCCAGCAGCAATTCAGAATATCTCAGAAATTATAGAAATGAAGAGTTCATATTTAACTTCAACTATTTCTGATTTTTAACTTCAATTATTTTCTAATTTTTAGAAAATTATGGAGTTGAGTGAAACATTAGAGATTATCTGGTCAAATTCTTTTATTCCTTAGAAAAACAAGTGGGGAAGATGAAGCCCAGAGAGGTGAAATTGAAATCTAAAGTTAATGAGCTTATCAATGAAAGAGCCAGAACAAATGCCTTGGTCTCCTTACTGAGTCCAGTCCAAGTTATTAACATGTGATCTGGCAGCCAGTGTTTAAAAAAATAAAACACTAATCTGGAGGGGGGGAGCGGAAACTGATTTTTTGTTTGCTATATCTAAAGCCTAAATTTCTCTTAAAAAATTGTTTAAACTTGAGATATTTTTATTACATTAGCTTTCTCTTTGTTAAAAACTATTTTGTTTATACTAGGGTTTTGAACAGGATGCTGTAGAAATATTAGTTTAAAAGAAATTCAAGTCTGTAAGTAGAAAGCATTAAGAGAAAAATGTATTTTTAATGGAAATAAACCTAAAATGTTGAGAGTCCTTATATTAGTATACAGTCACATTCCATCCTTGCTAGGTGACAATGTGATGGGAAATACTATAACAGTAATGTTTTAAGATGAAGCATTAAAATGAAACTTTGTATTCTCAAAGTGATTTCATTTATATTAGTTTAATTATACTTTGAAATTTTTAAGTAGGAGAATTTTAGGTTTTAAGTAAAAAGACTGATTTCTAGCTCATCTTGCTCTTCTGTTAGAGTGACAGGTAAGGTGACCGGTATAGTTGCAGAGGTCTGGATGAAACTGGAAGGTTGTGTGCCTGTATCCTGTGTAATGTGGCTAATCAGCCTTCTGGTCCTGCTTGTCACTGACCATCTGGACTCACCCCATCCGGGGGCAAGATCCCAAATTAGATAGAAAATTAGTGTTTCCTGTTAATTTCCTTTCTATTACTCAGTAGGTCCCTGGAGATGTTTTTGTGTCCCAGAAAAACATGATTCTCAGGATGCTAATATTTGAAGTACATTTGAAGTCTAGTAGAGGGAGACATAAGTTTTACTACCTAAGAATGGTTAATTTTAAAAAGCTATTACAGGGGAGTGGTTCCCAGGAATGGTGAGGCTGCACGTCCTCCCACGGGACACTAGCATCACTTGGAGGAGATGTGTATAGTGCTTAGCATGACCCGTCACTGGAAACACATCACAGGCCATCTCAGAATTAGAAAGACTTAAAGACAGTGGAAAGAAAATAAATCTAGAATGCCAAAAGCTTAGCATGAAATGTATCATCAACTTAATGTCTAGCCCCTCCCCATCCCTATGCCCAGGGCAGATTACTCAGTTTGATTTTGTTTTGTATCCTCAGAAACCCTGAATTTACTATCAAGTGTTATTATTGAATTATTTCGTTGACAAAAGCCATTGTTAAATTATTGTTAAGCATTTTAAAAAGAAAAAATGCCATATGTAAATATCTGGGGGGGTAGGAGATAGTAGTTCTCCTCTCCATAAAAATGATTCAGATTGATTTCTTCCAAAAAACATTGTTCTGACCTTAATATTTAGCCATGTACTGAGCTGTTGGCATTAACATCACACTTCCCCAAAATTCTGTGGAAGCTGCTGAGCTTACAAATTTATGAACAGAGAATAGTAGAAATATGTGCCTGTAACAAGCTTTAAAAAGATCAGCCCTGTGGCAATAATTTATATCTGGTAGTTAATTGGCATGAAAATGCCTTCTTATTATCTCCCAGTGCTAAGGGGTAAGGCTGCCTTCCTGCTCTCAACTCAGTAGTCACTGAATTATCCCTACAATGGGAAGTAAGTCTTACTACTAGTAAATATCTCTTCCTTCCTCTTCTCCCTTCCCTCAAGGTTCTGCCTCTACCCTAATAGTCCCAGGTCTACCTAGTGGTGACCTGGAGTGGTCTGTCTGGTCAGACAATTGAAAGTTAATACCCTCCCCCCTCAAATAGGAAGCTGGTGCTTCTGACCAGCAGCTCTTGTGGACCTGTACGTCAAAGTCCAGGAAACTGATCCTGCTTATGACTAAGAATCTGTATTCACTAGGTGCCACTCAGAGTGCTATTTGTGACTTTGGGACAAATTGTTCTTTATGCAAAGAGAACTCACATGTTTAGGCAGGTACTGCCCCCAGTCATAGCTCTGCAACACCCTAGAATGATCTAGTGCACCATAGGGCTTAAACTTCCAGGGAGTTGTGGACTCTTGGCTGAGTTATTTTTGAAACTGATAATAACTCGGTTCCAGACATAATAGCCTTTTCATAAGTGCCATGAGTACTGAAATGCTATCAAGAGCTGGAAGGTGCACCTAGGTAAGTTAGCAGAGCCCAGAACATTCAGATGACATTTTGTTTCCTAGACTTTTCCATTGTTGAACAGTCAGGATTTTTCTTGCCTGAATCTCCTAACTGTCCTGTGTGTGTCTCCCTTACTAGATAATTGAAAACCCGGATGTCCCCCAGGAATTCAGGAGTCAAGGTATTGGATTTTATTTTTGCACATTCAGTTGAAAAAGTGGGTATAAGAACACCTACTGTGTGCTCAGTGTGCAGATATAAGGCTGAGTAAAAGCTCTTGGGTTAGCTTCCCATTCTCCTTGGCTCTGCTTAGCTTTAATCAGCCATTGTTTCCTTCTGTTCCTACATCCTGTGCCCAGCCATACCTGTTCCTGTTCCAACTGTGCCAGGGAAATTAACTTCACACACCTTCCTGTTGGAGGCTGGTTTTGTAGTTACTTTACTCTTCATGAAGTCAGGTTCATTAACTGTTAAAATGAGAACTGGAATACAAAATGGTAGAAACCTGACTGGCACCAAATGCTATTACACCTGGATGTTTATGAAGTTTTGTTATGAAAAATAAGTCATCTCACAGGGAAGGACAGACAGCCAGGTTTAAGTAGCAAATAAAATCAAGGTAAGGAACTTTCATTCTGATTCATAGGAAAGGAAAAAATATCCACTATAATAGACAAGCACTTTGCTTTCTTAAAAATGTTTGATGGTATTGTTTTCTGTAAAAGAGATGAAAAATTCAAATCATCTGATTGAAAAACTAAAATATCAGTTTTATCTAGGATTTTATTCAGTAATTTTTAAAATGTTGAGGGTACTTGCATAGTGGTCCAGTGGCTAAGAGCCTACACTCCCAATACAGGGGGCCCGGGTTCAATCCCTGACTGAAGATCCCAAGCGCCACATCTAAGACCTGGTGCAGTCAAATAAATATTTTTTTAAGTGTTAAAAAAAATTTTTTACTTTGATATTTTTGCCAGTTAATGGAAGAAAGGGGTAGGGTAGAGAGAAAAGGAAAAAGGAAATATAAGGAAGAAAAAGAAGTAGCTAAACAACCACAATTAGGAGAAAAAGAATAAATGAAAGGAAATTACTGTTTTAGATCATTTTCTTTTAAAGCACTGCTTGAGTGTGTTTTTGTCACACTTCCCTGTATTCTTGGGCTACAAGTATTGCAGCGTCTTTTCACCTTTTAAAGCTCTTAGTGGTATGAGCCAAGATTTTTCATCTCTTTTGATTATTGCAGTTCCCACAATGTTTTCACTTTAATGTAGGATGATTTTATAAACTAAAAAAGAGATCAAAGTTCTCTTGGTTAAGCATGCATATTTAAATATTGTATCAGTAAAAAATTGATGGACTCAATTTGAAATTTACCTAAAATTAAATTTCAGGATTCCTTATGGGTTTCATTTATTTTAAACTGTCTTTTATCATTGCACTTTATCATTTCTCAACTTTTTTTTTTTTTTTTTTTGCATTTAAGATCTTAAATTCTGAGGATCAGCCATTTCTCATTTCCCTGCCATCTTTCAATTTTATTTTTCTTCTTACACTCCTGGCATTTTTTTTCTCCCTCTTCTTTGACCTCATGGTCATTCATTCATGCATTTATACATTCCTCAAATACTTGGCCACATTTGTATAGATCTCCACAGGTTTTTATTTTAAAAAAGCAGATGCTTCCACTTGTTACTTTCCTTGGCCTAGCAGTGCTGAGACATTATTTAACCCCACTTGCCAAAGGCAAAACTTAAGCTTAATTGAAGCAAAACTGAAGCTTACCCAAGCTCATGCAGTCAACAAGCTGTAGACCAGGACTTGAACAGATTCTGAAGTTCAGTACAATTTTTCCAGTACAATTCTGTGGGAGTTTTGTTGCTAGATTCTGGACATGAACGTGTTTGGAGGGAAAATTATTTTTTCTGACACTGACTGTTGCTCCTTTAACAACAAAGGTCGTGTACCCTGAGGACGCTGGGACAAATAGCTGAAATAGGTAGAGATGGTGACTAACTTATTTTGCCCCTTTCCCTAGTTTCCTAGTTTGAAAAGTCCATCTTTCTTTCATGCCACTGTAGATTATCTCTCTAGGATACAACTCAAGTCTGCTCAAAAGACCCAGAAATTCAAGATATCAGAATAAGGGATACATGTATAGTCTGCTGGCCTAAATATTGAGAAAATTGTTATCAATTGTGTTGTTTCTTAAATTAACCAAATCTTCTTTCGTTAAGTGTGAATGAACTTTACTTATAGTTAATAGTTTCGTATTTCCTTCCTGGATTATCTTTTGAGTGTCTTACCTTGGAAAGGAATGATGATATTTAATTCTCTCTGATGCTTTCGGTGGCCTGAGGAAGGCTCAGCATCTGAAAATCATCTTTTCAGTTGAAAGTATCTAAAGCAGAGGATGGGAAGGAGTGTTGAGTAAGCCTGTAGTGCTCTGCTGCCGATGTCTAATGCCTGTCGCCTCCTCTCTTTGAAGGGTCAACAGTAGAGTCCCTCTGTGATGACCTTGTCTCCGTGCTCACTGTTCTGTGTGAGAAGCTCCAAGCTGCCATCAAGTAAGTGCCTTCAACACTGGTGCTCTGGTCTGCTCAGGGCCTACTTCTGAACGAACTTTTGCCCATAGCATCACTTAGAGTTGCAGAGTACAGGGACAGTGGTTTCCCCGCCTCCTGCCATTCGTAAATTCACCGTCATTCCTGAGAAGTGTATTCAGTGATCTTGGGCAAGCCCACTTGGTCAAACATGATTACTGAAGGATGCAAATTTCTAATGGAGGTTAGTGGAAAGAATGTTGGCTAAGAGTTATGTGAGGGCTAGTCCTAACCTGGCTCATCCCAGGTGTATGACTCTAAATGAGCCTTCTTATCAAACTATTGGACCTTTCTCCTCCTTTACTAAATGGCAGGATAGGCCTGGGTGGTCATTTTTTATTTTTTTCTGACATCTCCTGAGCCTGTGAGCTCACTCACTTATCTTTTAAAAGACTGTGTTATTCTGACTTTTATATACTTGTCATTTATTTGCATGCCAGTTTAATCAGTGGTATTAGGTTATCTGTGATGTTCATTGCCCCAGCTCTCCAGGCAGTAAGTTGATAACTTATGCATTTGTAGTAAAGACAAATCATAAAAAGGCCAGATTTGCCAAGTTGAGATGAAAACCTCTACCAGATACACATATAATTAACTGCAACACAGTAGGATTCTGAAGTGCCCTTTGAAATGGAAAAGACATATTACTGTTTAATGAAAACTAGACATTGGATAATTCAGAAGGTTTTGCTGTAGAATTTTATGTATTGTCATGAGCTGGGAGAAACAATCCCATTATAGAGACTCTTGAGAGTCCCCTGGACTACAAGGAGATCCAACCACCAGTCAGTTCTAAAGGAAATCAACCCAAATATTCATTGGAAGGACTGAAGCTGAAGCTCCAACACTTTGGCCACCTGATGCGAGGAACTGACTCATTGGAAAAGACCCTGATGCTGGGAAAGATTGAAGGCAGGAGAAAGGGGTAACAGAGGATGAGATGGTTGGATAGCATCACCTACTCAATGAACAGAAGTTTGAGCAAACTCCAGGAGATAGTGAAGGACAGGGAAGTCAGGTGTGCTGCAGTCCATGGGGTTGCAAAGAGTCTGACACAACTGAGTGACTAATGCTGTGATAAATCACAGTTTGTTTACTGTTGGTTCAACTGCATTATTTTTGTTGGATCGTGTTAGTCACTCAGTTGTGTCTGACTCTCTGTGTCCAGTCCATGGAATTTTCCAGGCAAGCGTACTGGAGTGGATTGCCATTTCCTTCTCCAGTTTTGTTGGATTACCGGAGTTAAAAAAACCCGTGTTTTACTCCTCACTAGCCTTGACTTTGATCAGAGATCTCAACCACCCTAAGTTTATATATCCTCTAATTAGTTGTTATTATCATGTTATTTTATATTAATAATATGTTGGAGAAGACTCTTGAGAGTCCCTTGGACTGCAAGGAGATCCAACCAGTCCATTCTAAAGGAGATCAGCCCTGGGTGTTACTTGGAAGGAATGATGCTAAAGCTGAAACTCCAGTACTTTGGCCACCTCATGTGAAGAGTTGACTCATTGGAAGACTCTGATGCTGGGAGGATTGGGGGCAGGAGGAGAAGGGGACGACAGAGGATGAGATGGCTGGATGGCATCACTGACTCACTCGATGGACATGAGTTTGAATGAACTCTGGGAGATGGTGATGGACAGGGAGGCCTGGTGTGCTGCGATTCATGGGGTTGCAAAGAGTCAGACACGACTTAGTGACTGAACTGAACTGAATAATAATATCGAAGTATACCATAATATTGTAATAGTATACTAGTAATATTTTAATATTAATATACTTGATTATAACACAGTTCAATATATTGTTAATTTGCATTATAATCATAATAGTAATATGTAATATTAGTAATATAAAATATTCTAGGGCTTTTGTATGGATTAAGCTAGAAAATTAACCTAAAAGATTGTCAGTGCCCACCAAGATCAGAATAAACAGAATTAGGTTTATTAACTTGCTATAGCAAGGGAGCCTGTACACTATGAGGAATGATGGGGCATCCAGTAAAAGGGTGGGTGTTAGGAATTGTTACAGGATTTGTACCTGAGTTGGGTAATATCAGGTGGATTAAAGGACTTGGATGTTCTGTTCAAGAATTGGGCACTGTCAGAAAGTGAGGGGCAATTCTAGCATTGAACATCCTATTGAGTTGGCCAAAAAGCTCCCTTGGGTTTTTCCATAAAATCTTACAGGAAAACCCATATGAACTTTTTGGCCAACCCAGCTGTCGTCATCTAGACAAGAGGGCTAGATGGGAGCCAGAGTTGTCACTGGAGAATCAGCAAGGGTCGCTTACAGGGGAGGGTGATATTTGGTCATTTTTGTAATTGTACAGATTTTTTTTAAAATTTCTGTTCAGATGTGATTATAGATTGCTTTCATCTTGTTCCATCATCGTCTTAAAGAGTCCTCATCTGATATTAACATTCTGTGCAATTGTTGATGTTTCCCAGGGGAACACACAGCTGGCTATTGCCAGCTGTCAAGAATTCTTCTCGGCCCACCCCCCCATCTCAGGTCTTAGCATTGTCAGAAAATAAACCAAAGACCACCAAAACTTTGAAAATATAAAAGCTATGTTCATTACTGAGCTGCCAAGGGAAAACAAAGAAGTGAACCTTTTTTTTCCTGAGTAGTTTGTTTAGGGAAAAATCTAAGAATTTTAAGTGCTACAAAAGTGCTAATAATAGCTCAAGGTAATTATGCCATTAATAAATTTAAAAATAGTCATCAAGATAAGTGAGAATGAATCTATGGGTCTGTAAATGATACCATTGTTTGTTGGTCCAGAATGAGCTTTTAGCAAAGTCCAGTAAGGCCCTGCCTGGCATCTGGGGTTCGGTTCATGGTCTTTAAAACCTGAATGCCTCTAATGTCCCCTACAGGGACCTCTACTGTAGGGCAACCATATGACCTAGTTTACCTTATACAGTCCTAAGTAATGCTTATTGTGTAATTATTATTAAAGACATTCAGATCAATATCTTCGAGGAAGTACTTGTATAAGTGGAATCTTTTTTTGCTGCACAGCACATAATAAATATTTGATAACTATTAGCTCTAAAAAGCTTGTTTGCTTTCAGAATTATCAGTGCTAATGCTAGTTTACAGTGGATTTAGGAGTTTCTTACATTAGAAATTTGGACTGTAGATTGTTAGAAAAATACATTGCATAAACATCACAAATGTTCACATACGTGTATTAGAAACTAAAGGTCATACATTTCTATCAGTCACTGAAAAATGGAAACATCTCAATCATGTAACTAAATGATAGGCTTTAAATGGAAAAAAATAACTCATGTGACACACATGTGTTTTCTAGGATTTCTCATTGAATATTGGATCAAAGGTGCCTTTAGGCATATTGTTATAGAGCTTAATGATTTTTTTTTTATAGGATTCTCATAGTCTTGCTTGGTTTTTCAAAGCAATTTCCTTACCATAATTCTGCCTCTAGAGACTTGTTTGGTTGCAGTCTTTCCCATCATGACTGCAGTGCCCTACAACAGGGGTTCTGTTGCTGTAGAAGCTGAGCTATAGCAGGTTTAGTGCAGCTTCACTGGGAGACCTTTAGACCACCTAATCAGATGATACCATGCCCTTGGCTGCCCTCACTCTGGTGGTTTAGTTTTCTTTGTTGGATTTTCATATCTGTATAGTTTCTTCTGATTTTATTGCTTTAAGTCCTTTTATTTTCTGTTGGCTAATCTTGACACCTCTTCTAACTTCTAAATAGGTTCTTTGTCTGAAATCACACTATGGTCATTCAGTTCAGTTCAGTCACTCAGTCGTGTCCAACTCTTTGCAACCCCATGGATTGCAGCACACCAGGCTTCCATCCATCACCAACTCCTGGATCTTACTCAAACTCATGTCCATCAAGTCAGTGATGCCATCCAACCATCTCATCTTCTGTTGTTCCCTTCTCCTCCTGCCTTCAATCCTTCCCAGCATCAGGGTCTTTTCCAATGAGTCAGTTCTTCGCATCAGGTGGCCAAAGTATTGGAGTTTCAGCTTCAGCTTCTATGGTCATTCAGTTCATTCAGTTCAGTCACTCAGTCGTGTCTGACTCTTTATGATCCCATGAACCACAGCACGCCAGGCCTCCCTGTCTATCACCAACTGCCAGAGTCTACCCAAACCCATGTCCATTGAGTCGGTGATGCCATCCAACCATCTCATCCTCTGTCGTCTCCTTCTCCTCCTGCCCTAAATCTTTCAGCATCAGGGTCTTTTCCAATGAGTCAGCTCTTCGCATCAGGTGGCCAAAGTATTGGAGTTTCAGCTTCAACATCAGTCCTTCCAATGAACACCCAGGACTGATCTCCTTTAGGATGGACTGGTTGGATCTCCTTGCAGTCCAAGGGACTCTCAAGAGTCTTCTCCAAAACCACAGTTCAAAAGCATCAATTCTTCAGTGCTCAGCCTTCTTTATAGTCCAACTCTCACATCCATACATGACTACTGGAAAAACCATAGCCTTGACTAGATGGACCTTTGTTGACAAAGTAATGTCTCTGCTTTTGAATATGCTGTCTAGGTTGGTCATAACTTTCCTTCCAAGGAGTAAGCATCTTTTAATTTCATGTCTGCAGTCACCATCTTCAGTGATTCTGGAGCCCAGAAAAATAGTCAGCCACTGTTTCACTATTTTCCCATCTATTTGCCATGAAGTGATGGGACCAGATGCCATGATCTTAGTTTTCTGAATGTTGAGCTTTAAGCCAACTTTTTCACTCTCCTCTTTCACTTTCATCAAGAGGCTCCTTAGTTCTTCATCACTTTCTGCCATAAGGGTGGTGTCATCTGCATATCTGAGGTTATTGATATTTCTCCCAGCAATCTTGATTCCAGCTTGTGCTTCCTCCAGCCCAGCGTTTCTCATGATGTACTCTGCATATAAGTTAAATAAGCAGGGTGACAGTATACAGCCTTGACGTACTCCTTTTCCTATTTGGAACCAGTCTGTTGTTCCATGTCCAGTTCTAACTGTTGCTTCTTGACCTGCATACAGGTTTCTCAAGAGGCAGGTCATTACTTCCTCTCTCAATATCCATTTCCAAAATTAGTACTTGTATACCTCCTGGGGCTTTAGCTTTATAGGGGTATATACTCATGATATGTTCGGTCTCCTAGGAGTATTCAGAAAATGCTTTCAGGCATACAGGTTAACTCACATGCCTTGGAGATGTGGTATTAATAGAACACTCTATTAGGCAGATTGAGTTAGACAATGCTGTTTAAATCTAAGAATTTGGGGGAGAATCACTGGGCTTAGGAATATATTTCTTCATTCTCTGCTTGTTGGTCTCCCACACCCTCTCCCACTTCCCTCTCTTCCCAGAACAGAATGTCAGAGAGGAATCAGTGAGGCAAGGGTGACCTTCGTATTGCACATTCTAATTCCATTCCACTCCTATGCAATTAACTCTCTCTCCTTTTTCTAACTAAATTTGAATCTGTTTCTAAGGGAGGTAAAGTCAAAACAGCTCAAAACAAAACCAATTTTAAGAACTCCAGAGACTGAGGGTGTGGTGCCGGGTCTGCCCTGCTTCTTCTTCATGGACCCCTGTCACCTACAGGAGCTGTTCTCTGTGTATCTTGAGCCTGGAGGAAATCCAGAGACGAGCAAAGAGTGAGACCAGCAGACACTCAACCTGCTCCAACAAAAGGCCAGGCAGAGTGACTCACAGGCCTCCTAAGTGGGCGCATATTCCCTATTGTGTGTTGAAAGTCTTGGCTGGTTTCTAGGCTCCTTTCTGCCCTGTGCATTCCACAGATTCACCTGTTGTCAGGCAAATATGAAATGTACACCCTGTGCACACACATCCGTATATCTAGTGAAGGGCCTGCATGAAGGTGTGCCTCTAATGACGTGACTCATGCCAGGCCACAAGTACTTATTTTGCCAGACTGCAGCAGCCCACAGAAAAGCAGCTGCATTCGGTCTCCAAGGAGATTCCGGGCCAGTTTCCTTGGCAATGAGCTGTCTCTGTCATTGAGTCCTATGCCCTGGGGTTGCCGTATTGCTACAGCATGCTTTGCTGATAGGTACTCGTGGGAAACTTGACTGCTTGTAACTTTTCTCTGGGTTTATTTCCAGTGATTTCAGAAGTTGAGACTTTTTATTGTCTATGGTTATTTTAGTTTTGTGATGATCAACTGATAGTTTGAAAGATAAAACATTTTTTAATAGGGCATTTAATTATTTTTCTTAATAATGAGTCAAATGATTGGTCAGAAAGACAACCCACTTGGATTTTAGTACTTTCTGGTGGATTAGGCAGAAAATTTAGTCCAGGTATAAAAGTGTGCATCTCATAAAGTTATATGTTTTTTAAAAATATCTGGTTCTAATGAAGAACTGTATAGTAATAACTATGAGAAAAATAATTTGTCCATTGAAAAACACTGGTGATTTAAAAAAAAAAAATAAAGAAGAAAAGCCAAATGCAAGTTAGTAAAGTATTAACCATCTAAAAGATATCATAGTACATAGTGTCTTGAAAAATTTAGACAAATATATTAAAATTTAGTATTTCTGGAGTAAACTGTAGACTTAAGTCAATATATCAATATTTGTTCCTTAATGGTAACTGTTAATTTGTTCTTTAATGGTAAGATGTTACTAATAGGATAAACCACGTACAGGGCTGGGTAAAATATGGCCACATTCTGTACCATGCTACATTTTTCTATAAATCAAAACTTCTAAAAAATCAAGTTTATTACAGAAAAATCATCCTAATTGGTTTGCTGGGGCTGCCAAAACAAAGTATCACAAACTGTGTATCACAAAAAAGTGGCTTTAATAACAGAAATCCATTGTCTCATAGTTCTGGAGGCTGGAGATCAGAATGTCAGCAGGGTTGGTTTCTTCTCAGAGCTGGGAGGCTTCACTCCTCATCTACTCCCCTTGTCTCTTCACATTGTCTTCCCTCCATATGTATTTCTGTGTCCAAATTTCCCTGTTTTATGAAGATGATTGTTTAGTTCCTCAGTCATGTCCAACTCTTCAAGACCCCACGAATGCAGCATGCCAGGCTTCCCTGTCCCTCACCATCTCCCACAGTTTGTTCAAACTTGTGTCCATTGAGTCAATGATGCCATCCAACCATCTCATCCTCTGTCATCCCCTTCTCGTCCTGCCTTCAGTCTTTCCCAGCATCAGGGTCTTTCCCAATGAATTGGCTGTTTGCATCAGGTGGCCAAAGAATTAGAGCTTCAGCATCAGTTCTTCCAGTGAATATTCAGGATTGATTTCCTTCAGGATTGACCAGTTTGATCTTGCTGTTCAAGGGATTCTGAAGAGTCTTCTCCAGCACCACAGTTTGAAAGCATCAGTTCTTTGGCACTCAGCCTTCTTTGCACTTCCC
This sequence comes from Bos indicus, assembly GCF_029378745.1. NCBI lineage: Eukaryota > Metazoa > Chordata > Mammalia > Artiodactyla > Bovidae > Bos > Bos indicus. The sequence goes on from NC_091768.1 coordinate 76,263,848, forward strand.
TGGTGGCTCAGTCGGTAAAGAGTCTGCCTGCAATGAAGGATACCCAGGTTCGGTACCTGGATGGGGAGGATCCCCTGGAGAAGGAAATGGCCACCCACTCCAGTATTCCTGCTTGGAGAATTCCATGGACAGAAGAACCTGGTGGGTTACAGAGAGTCAAACATGACTGAGTGACTAACACTTTCAGCCTTCTTTATAGTCCAACTCTCACATCCATACATGACTACTGGAAAAACCATAGGATACCAATCCTGTTGAATGAGGATCTACCCTAATGGCTTTGCTTTAACTTGGTTGCCTGTGTAAAGACCCCACCTCCAAATAAGACCATCTTTGAGGTACCAGGGATTAGGACCTCAAAGTGTGAAATGGAGGTGGGGGGAACAGAAGGCAACCCATGACATTACCAACCTCCCCCCAAATTAACACTCTGTGATGCCTAACATTTTCTCAAGTGTTTCCCACACATCACCTCTTTAATCTTCCCTTTACTTTGGATGTGTTTGTGTGTTGGTTCTGTTCCCCGCAGTGACAGCCAGCAGCTGCAGCTCCTGTACCTGGAGTGCATCCTGTCCGTGCTCAGCAGCTCCTCCTCCTCCATGCAGCTGCACCGAGGCTTCACAGACCTCATCTGGTGAGGACTCATCTTGATGCCCACGCTGGCTCTGCGCTAGGCCCGGGGGCTCGCTCCGTCCGGCTGGGTCTGTGGGTCCCTTCCTGTGGCATCTGTGCCTCTCTTGTTCCATTTCTGTGTAAATGTATTAGAGGGAAAGAGTGCTTTGCTTATATGTACCAGACCAAGCTACGGAGAGTAAAGGATAGTTATTTTAACCAACTATGCCTCCCAAGGCCCACCTGCATTTTATTTACATCACAAGATCATGAAAGCCTATGTTCTAAATCATATAAAGTCACCAGTGAATTGCACAGGAGAGATAGTTCCCCTTTACCATAACTGAACCTTCTTCGCAACCTCACCGTGGTACTCTCTCCATCTCAACCTGCAAACTAGTCTCTTAATCACAGTCAGAGATTCACACAAATGACAGGGCCCTCAGGCAGCCAGCAAGTTGCTCTGGGTTCCTGGGCTAATCTGACAGGGAGAAAGTTGAGTGCTGTGTATCAGTGTGATGTGTGTCAGAATTTTAAATTAACTTCTCAAATGAGAAATATAAGTAATTTCATTATTTATAATAAAATGAAACTTTATCACTAAGCCATTTAGCACTTTGAGTCCATTTTCTTCATAGAAGATGCTTTCTGATACTTCTCTTGATAGTTTATATAGTTAACCCCAGCTTGAATTATGAAGAAAAGTATTCTGTTGCTATCCCCAGGAGTGATGGAGAGACAGGACATGCTGGAGCAGGAGGTAGCCAGAAAAAGGGGCAGTAAAGAGCCCAGCTCTTACGTGTCATTTTTGGGGCACCTGGTGTTTACCCTCAGGATAGTATTCATGTTTCATCATCTGGCTTGAAGGGAAACTGATCTTTCCTCTCCTCCCCTCTCAGGAAGAACCTTTGCCCCGCTCTCATCGTGATCCTGGGGAATCCGATTCATGATAAAACCATCACCTCTGCACACAGCAGCAGCACGAGTACCAGCATCGAGTCAGACTCTGTGTCTCCTGGGGTTTCCGACCACGGCCGGGGTTCGGGCTGCTCCTCCACAGCGCCAGCCCTGAGTGGGCCAGTGGCCCGGACCATCTACTACATCGCGGCTGAGCTGGTGCGGCTGGTGGGGTCGGTGGACTCCATGAAGCCCGTGTTGCAGTCCCTCTACCACCGTGTGCTGCTCTACCCCCCACCCCAGCACCGTGTGGAAGCCATCAAGATCATGAAAGAGGTAGGGAGGCCGTGAAGGACACCCCCAGCTTTGTTGTGGGGGCTGAGCACCTTGTGCACAGGAAGTACTTAGAAAGCGTTTGCCAATCATCTGCTGGAGCTTAATTGCTTCTCTGCAGTATCCAATAATAGTATCTTTAGCCCTGGAGGCTGTGTGGGCATGTGTTGGGAGTTGGGCTAAGGGGGTGTTGATAAATGCTCACTGCAGCAAAGCCGTTTGATAATTTGAGCCACATGCATCTGACTGGAACCCAGGCTGAACTTTCAGTTTGCTCCCTAAGGTACTGTCTGTGCAGATGTGTGTGTTTATTCACTTTTGCCAAAATTGGATTTCAAAATGATTTTATACTCAGGTTATACATTATCCAAAAATGAGCTTTACTGATCTCTGATTTCTAAAAGGGACCCTGTTCTCCAGTCCTTCTTATGCCCTATTTCTCCCACATGTCATGAGACAAAGGATGTCCAGCTTAGGATATATGTCCCAGTGAGCCACTTCATGATTTCGAGGAGGAATTGGAGCTATTTTGAGGATACTTTAAGAATTCCTCTGCTTCTCAACCAAAAAGAAAAGTGATCAACTTTTTTGTACCTGTAAACTTGTCCATGAAGGTTTAATCACACTGGGTTTTGGTACCTGATACCAAAAAAATCAGTGTAACAAAATTACCTTGAGCAGTATTGGCTACTCACCAGTTTTTAAAAAGCTTAATTTGAATGACTTGCTGATGTTGTTTTCATGAGATTTGACTGTAATTAAAAATGAAAATTCTCACCCAGTGTTTCCAGAAATGAAGGAACAATCCAAGTTTAATTGCTGATGAAGAAAATTTATGGACCCACAGAAGTAATGACCATTTTTCTTTATGCCAGTATTTAACATATATTATCTTTAATATTCATAATAACTTTGTGAGGTTATATACCAGTGAAGAATGTCTTCCCTAACAGAGCTTCAGACAAGGGGATCAAATGGGCAGCTTTGATATCTGGTCACCACTCGGTTGATGAACACAATGCAGCTTTGGAGGCCAATGAGACCAGAAGCATTTGTGGTTTAGTCACTAAGTCGTGTCCAACTCTTGTGACCCCTTGGGCTGTAGCTGTCCATGGGATTCCCCAGGCAAGAATATTGGAGTGGGTAGCCATTTCCTTCTCCAAGGGATCTTCCCAACCCAGGGATTGAACCTAGGTCTCCTGCATTGCAGGCGTATTCTTTACAGACTGAGCTACCAGGGGCCACCACCCAAACAACCGTCCCCTAGGAACCTGCCCCCACCCCTGTGAAGCTTGTCGTCTGGAGGAACAGGGTGGACTTTCTTTGAATTAGCCAATCTCCAGGAAGAGGACAGTAGAAGGGGCCACCATGCATGCTCATCTCTTTCTCCTGAATTAACCAGTCAGACCAGCCGCTCCCCCTCCACTGGGAAGACGTGAGAAAAGGAGAAGGACCCAGAATGCTATTCCACTGGGTGTTCCTGCCCGTAGAAACATGAAGCCAGGAAAAAGGAATTTTCCCTCCCACAAAGAAACTACTTCAAGGGGTCAAATGACTTGCCCAGGGTCAAAAGAAAGAGAAAAGGTGGGCACTTCCCTGGTGGTCCAGTGGTTAAGACTCTGCCTTCCAATAAGGGGATGTGGGTTCCATCCCTGGTTGGGGAACTAAGATCGCACATCCCAAGGGGCAATGATGAGCCCACATGCTGCAACTAAGACCCTATGCAACCAAATAAATAAATAAAAATAAAATTAACTTTCTTAAAAAAGAGAAAGGGTACAAATCTCCATCTGAACCCAAGCCCCTGGTCTCTCCCTACACACACTTATCACTGGGCTGGACTTTCATATTACAATGCGGATGATTCCAGCAACTCTTTTCCTGGCACTGGTTCAGCTACCCTTTCCATGAAGTTGGGTCTGAGTCAAGGTTTGAATCCCCTCTCTGCCACTCATCAGCTAGATACCATAGCTAAAGCGTTTAACTCTGAACTTAGCAGTTTATTTTTGCTACGTAGTGACAGTATGCCAAAGGTTGCCAATTCAAAATGCCATAAAGTTTGTATAAGTACTTTGTGAGTATTTAAAGTGATAAACAAATACGTGGTGCGCTTATGAGCTTCCCTCGTGGCTCAGATGGTAAAGAACCTACCTGCACTGCAGGAGACCCGAGTTCAATCCCTAGGTCAGGAAGATCCCCTGGAGAAAGGCATGGCAGCCAACTCTAGTATTCTTGCTTGGAGAATTCCATGGACAGGGGAGCCTGGGAGGGCTTCAGTCCGGGGGGTTGCAGTGAATCAGACACAACTTAGTGACTGAACAACAACATAAAGGAAGAGAAAAACGTACAGAGAGCTAAAGATAGCAGGTTCTCATCACCTCCTGCCTGAAGCAGCGAATCATTCACGTTGGTCTCCTTGCCTCCTGCCTGTGTGTTTTCTCTCTTTTATTTTCCTGGATGGGCTTCCCAGGTGGCTCAGATGGTAAAGAATCTACCTGCAATGCAGGAGACTCTGGTTTGATCCCTGGCTCAGGAAGATCCCCTGGAGAAGGGAATGACTGTCCATTCCAGTATTCTTGCCTAGGGAATTCCATGGACAAAGGAGCCTGGCAGACTACCGTCCGTGGAGTCACAAAGAGTTAGACGTGACTGAGCAACTACCACTTTTCACTATATTCGTAAATGGCCACTGTTAATTTTTCCACTCTCCAGTGGCGCATGTTGCCTCTCCCATCAAGTCTAAAATACTCTGCCCAGTTTCCAGACCCTTCCATCATCATCCTCATTTCCCATCATTTCCCACGATGCACCCTCATTCCATCCTGCTTTGTTCAGTTTCTACTTTCCTGCTTCTATTCCAGCTCCCCCTGCTCTGTGCCCATTGGCCACTTCCACTTAACATAGTGAAATGGTGGATCACAGTAAGCTAGACAGACTCTGCTGGCACTTCACATTAGCTTATTTACAGACTTCTTTAGGGAGATAATATTGCTCCCATTTTCCAGATTGGGATACTGAGGCTTCTTGAAGAGAGGTTTACTCCCCCAAAGTCCTTGTGAGCAATATGACTAAAATATAAACCCAGATATTCTAATTACAACTGCCTTTCTGTCAAAATCTTTCTCTTTTATGACTCTCCTTCCTCAGACCAGTGATTTCACTCTTCTCTAAATCTTGTTCCACCATTTAGCAATTGATTATAATGCCTCATCACTCTGACTGCTCCACAATACCATGTGGAACAAGCCTCTTGTCTCCCTAAACGTGGTTTTGTATACATTGTTTTCTGTGTTTCCTTTGATATCTAACACTACTGTCCTTGAATAAGAATAAGTGTTCAATACATTTTGATATTCAAGTGTTCAATATTCTGACCTGAAGACAGAATATCTGCAGAGGGTGTTTTGAAGCAACAGCATCCTTTCTTTCCCCCTCAGAACTTCCCAGGTGATGCGAGCAGTAAACAATCTGCCTGCCAATGCAGGAGATGCAAGAGACCAGGGTTAGATCCCTTGGGTCGGGAAGATCCCCTGGAGAAGAAAATGGCAACCCACACCAGTATTCTCGTCTGTAAAATCCCATGGACAGAGAAGCCTGGTGGGCTACAGTCCATGGGGTGGCAAAGAGTCAGACATGACTAAGTGAGCATACAAAAAGCAAGTATACAGAGATGACAGGCACTGGAGTTATCCTTGCCCAGGGTAGAGCCACTCGACAGCTGAATTCTAAGTAAATACTTTGCCTACGAGGTGTATAGTTCTCAATGCACTTTCTATAATAGCTTCCTTAGTACTGCAAAGGAAATCAGTTCCGTGTTCCCCTCTTCATGGATTTGCTGGCTCCCCACGGTCAATTTGCTAAGCGAGGCTGTAATTGACACCAGGGTAGTGTGTCCAGGCCGTGCTGCCCCGCGGAGCACAACATACTCACGTGGGCCAGGTTGTTCTCACGAGCATCGCCTCCACTTACTGTGGCAAAATCAGTAATTTGGGAAGGCTGGTAACCTAGATACCAAAATGTGCAGGGCTCAGGCATACAAAGGAAACCCCTGGGCACCCAGGATGTTTGTTTGCTCTTGTGGAGTTTGAACGCCTGGTACATTATTTGCCGTTCTCTCTCTAATTCGTCTCTTTGCCATGTGTGCTGTGTGCTTATTAATCAAAGGCATACAGGACATTTTGTTTTTCAAAATACATTTTCTTTTTTTGCTTCTATTCCCCCCACCCAAAACATTTCATAACCGAAAAGAACACCTTGCTTCCTTTTCTCTCCCCCACGTTTCAGCTTTAGAAGGAAGCCCTAGTCTTTATCAGACTTGTGACACCCTAGCCACTGACACCAATTCCTCATTCCCACCAGAAGAAGCTGAAATTAAACAAGTCTTGCTTTTCTTTAAGTATTTGTTGAGAGTTCTCCAAAACTCTATTTCCTTTCCCTCCAGACTCTGAAGCACCTGAGAAGTAAACACAAGATTAATGTGAGAATTCAAATATGTCATCTGATTTATTCCTGGTAAAGTTGGATTAGGGAATGTAATGGGATCCCAAGAGAGAGTCAGATTTCCCACTCTTGTGCCCCTGAAAGGCACTTATCCTTCTAACAAGAGATGGGACAGCTAGAGGCTCAGAGGCATAGCCACTTCACTTGGCTGCAAGTCTGGCAGGTAGACAGATGGAGAGAGAGAAAGAGAAACTGCCTTGATCTCTGTAATATTGCTCCTTTCTTGATGACAAAAAAAACAAAAAACAAAAAAACGTGGAAGCTTCATGTTTGTGCCTCCAAGAGAGATGTTCCCAATTTCTGGCAGAAGAAAGGAATTTTGAAGAAGCAAAACATGTAATTTTTTCTACTTAATATACTTTATCTTGCAAATATAAGTCATTTTGAAAATAACGTAATAGGATGTCTGCTTCAATGTACTTGATTAATCAATCTTTCTTTAACTTAGCCTCAAATTGAAATTTTCTGTACAGATGTCTACCATATAGAAACAAAAATACATTTGAACGAAAAAATTATGAAAATCCTATATGAGAACTTGTAAGATATAGCCAAAACAGTGCATAAAAGGATATCTATGGCTTCAATGACTTACCTCAAAAAATAGAAAGTCTAAAATTAATGTTCTAATTCTCCAACTTAGGTAGTTTGGAAAGGAAGAGCTTAAATTTTTTAAAAACTCAAAAGAAAGACTAGGATTGTTGTTAAGTCCTTTTCAACTCTTTGCCACCCCAAGAACTGCAGTACATACATTCTTCACTATCTTACAGAGTTTGCTCAAACGCATGTCCATTGAGTTGATGATCCCATACAATCATCTCACCTTTCTGTTGTCCCCTTCTCTTGCCCTAAATCTTTCCCGGCATCAGAGTCTTTTCCAATGAGTTGGCTCTTTGCATCAGGTGGACAAAGTATTGGAGCATCAGCATCAGTCCTTCCAATGAATATTCAGGACTGATTTCCTTTAGGATTGACTAATTTGACCTCCTTGCTGTCCGCGGGACTCCCAAGAGTCTTCTCCAGCACCACAGTTCGAAAGCATCAATTCTTCAGCACTCAGCCTTCTTTATGGTCCAATTCTCACATCCGTATATGACCACTGGGAAAAGTATAGCTTTGACTATATGGACCTTTGCCAGCAAAGTGATGTCTCTGTTTTTTAATATGCTAAGTTTGACATGGCTTTTCTTCCAAGGAGCAAACATCCTTTAATTTCATGGCTACAGTCACTGTCCGCAGTGATTTTGGAGCCCAAGAAAATAAAATCTGTCACTGTTTCCACTTTTTCCCTATTTGCCATGAAGTGATGGGACTAGATGCCATGATCTTAGTTTTTTGAGTGCTGAGTTTTAAGCCAGCTTTTTCAGTTTCCTCTTTCACCTTGATCAAGAGGTTCTTTAAGTCCTCTTCACTTTCTGCCATTAGAGTGGTTTTATCTGCATATCTGAGGTTGTTGATATTTCTCCTGGCAGTCTTGATTCTAGCTTGTGATTCATCCAGCCCAGCATTTTGCATTATGTACTCTGCATATAAGTTAAATAAGCAGGATGATAATATACAGTGTTGACATACTCCTTTCCCAATTTTGAACCAGTCTGTTGTTCCATGTCTGGTTCTAACTATTGCTTCTTGACCTGCATACAGGTTTCTCAGGAGACAGGTAAGCTGGTTTGTTATTCCCATCTCTTTAAGAATTTTCAACAGTTTGTTGTGATCCACACAGTCAAAGGCTTTAGCGTGGTCAATGAAACAAAAGTAGATGTTTTTCTGGAATTCCCTTGTTTTTTCTGTGATCCAAGGGATGTTGGCTATTTGATTTCTGGTTCCTCTGCCTTTTCTAAATCCAGCTTGTACATCTGGAATTTCTCAATTCACATACTGTTGAAGCGTAGCTTGAAGGATTTCGAGCATGACATTGCTAGCATGTGAAATGAGCGCAATTGTATGGTAGTATGAACATTCTTTTGTGTTGCCTTTCTTTGGGATTGTAATGAAAACTGACCTTTTCCAGTCCTGTGGCCACTGCTGAGTTTTCCAAATTTTGGCATATTGAGTGCAGCACTTTCATAGCGTTATCTTTTAGGATTTAAAATAGCTCAGCTGGAATTCCATCACCTCCCCTAGCTCTGTTCATAGTAATGCTTCCTAAGGCCTACTTGACTTCACGTTCCAGGATGTCTGGCTCCAGGTGAGTGACCACACCATTGTGGTTATTCAGGTCATTAAGACATTTTTGTATAGTTCTTCTGTGTATTCTTGCCACCTCTTCCTAATCTTTTCTGCTTCTGTTAGGTCTTTGCCATTTCTGTCCTTTATTGTGCCCATCTTGCATGAAATGTTCCCTTGGTATCTCCAATTTTCTTGAAGAGATCGCTAGTCTTCCCCATTCTATTGTTTTCCTCTGTTTCTTTGCATTGTTCACTTAAGAAGCCTTTCTTATATCTCCTTGCTATTCTCTGGAATTCTGCCTTTGGTTGGGTATATCTTTCCCTTTCTCCTTTACTTTTTGCTTTTCTTCTTTTCTCAGCTATTTGTAAGGCCTCCTCAGATAGTCACTTTGCCCTTTTGCATTAAGTAATGTGATTAAAAGCAAACACAATATAGTGAATCAATAAAGTAAAACATGCCAGGACTCTGAAAATACTAACAGAAGAATTCAAAATTCTAAAATAGGTAAAAATAAACAAAAATAAGAATTTTTAAAAAGGGCATATGACCATAGATGTTACAAATGTTAAAGAAATGAACAAAGGTATTAAGGCAACTTTAGACCATTAAATTTGAAAACTTAGATAAAATAGATAAGTCCCTAGGAAATAATGCAACTTAAAACAAAATTGATTCAAAGAGAAATTGAGGACCTAAGTAGTATTATCATCTTTAAAAAAATTGAATCAGTAGTTAATACCTTTCCATTCAGAAGAAATTAGTGGCCCCATACAGCTTGAGAAACAAGTTATACCAACATTCAAAGAACAGGTAGTTCTAATAATACATGAACTTTCCCAGGTAATAGAAGGGTATACTTCTTAATTCAGTTTTTGAAGCTAGTCAGTTTCATAGCAAAATAAGGCAGGGAGAGGATAGAAAAGTTAAATTATAGGCCAGTCTTACTAAAGAACATAGGCGTAGGTGCTTTCTAGTTCTGTGATATAAAAAGCTTTGAAGCACTCCCTCAAGGGATATTCTTTGTCTAAGCTGGTCCTAAACTGGGGAGCAGGGGACCCAATGGGTATTCCAAGTCAAGGAGAACACTAAAGTCAGATTTATTAAGATTTGAATTCCAAATTGTGTTTTCTCCTTAGACCATATCACTCAAGAGAGAACATATATGTTTATTTGATCTCACAGTTCTTGTGCTTTTTTATGATATTCACTTTTCTGTTATTTTTTCCCCATATGCTTAAAGCTACTTGGGAGCCCAAAGCGTCTCTGTGATTTGGCAGGACCCAGCTCCACTGAACCTGACTCGAGAAAAAGATCAATTTCAAAAAGAAAGTCTCATCTGGATCTTCTCAAACTGTATGATATGTTCTCCTTTTGGATCTTTATTGCTTGGTGAAGACTGCTTCTCTGAATATTCTTAACGTTGTTTCTAAGTTCCTGAAATTATATGAATCTGTTATATGAGATATGACTATGTAGTAATGTACCTGAAAGCCAGAGGAGAAGTCTTATCTCAGTTTATTGTAATCATATAACTTTCCATATTTTCATATTGACTTAGAGAAAAGCCAGTGTACAAATTGTACAGAAATTCTTCATTGGGCTTATTTTGGGGAAAAACTTTTTGACTTAATATGTTACAGCTATATGATTCCTTTCCATAGAGTCCCTCTCGGAAATGGAATATTATCTGATTTGTAATAGTTGTAGTCACATGGATCTCTTCAGAAATACATTTCTTGAATAAAGGAAGGTCCATACTATCCTAGAGGCATTATAAATGTTTTCTGTTTGGAAAACTGAACATGTTACAAAAGTGAGATTATTCTATGCCTGTCCTTGTGAAGATCATAAATTTGCATCAGAATCTTTATTTGTACCTACATAAACCAGGCATCCTAAAGACTGTGATTCAAAGTGGGCCATTTTCCAGCCTGAGCACATTTGTTTCCTTTATTGTTCATTTTATTCTTTTTGCCCAGATCATTTGATTTTATGTGAATCAAGAGTATCTCTTTTGAATACCTAACTGTTCACCAGTCTAATTCTTGTTCATTTGGTAGCATTTTTCTGTGTTTCCTATACTGATGCCGTCTGCTCCTTTGAACACTTTCAGCATCATGGACGGCATGACCGAGGCGTGTATCAAGGGCGGCATCGAGGCCTGCTACGCCGCCGTGTCCTGCGTCTGCACCTTGCTGGGAGCCTTGGAGGAGCTCAGCCAGGGCAGGGGCTTGAGCGAAAGTCAAGTCCAGCTGCTGCTGCTGCGCCTGGAGGAGCTGAAGGACGGGGCCGAGTCCAGCCGCGACTCCATGGAGATCAATGAGGCCGACTTCCGCTGGCAGCGGCGAGTCCTGTCCTCGGAACACACACCCTGGGAGTTGGGGAATGAGCGGAGCCTTGACATCAGCATCAGCGTTACCACGGACACGGGCCAGACCACCTTGGAGGGAGAGTTGGGTCAGACCACACCCGAGGACCACTCGGAAAACCCCAAGAATGGCCTCAAGTCACCAGCCGTCCAGGAGGGCAAGGAGACTCTGAGTAAAGTGTCAGAACCAGAAGCTGTGGACCAGCCAGACGTGGTTCAAAGGAGCCACACGGTTGCCTACCCCGATATAACCAACTTCCTGTCCGTCGACTGCAGGATGAGGTCCTACGGATCCAGATACAGTGAGAGCAACTTCAGCGTGGACGACCAAGACCTCTCTCGGACAGAATTCGACTCCTGTGACCAGTACTCCATGGCGGCTGAAAAGGACTCCGGGAGATCGGACGTGTCGGACATTGGATCCGACAACTGTTCTTTAGCTGATGAGGAGCAGACCCCCCGGGACTGCCTGGGCCACAGGTCCCTGCGGACTGCAGCTCTGTCTCTCAAGCTGCTGAAGAACCAGGAGGCTGACCAGCACAGCGCCCGGCTGTTCGTGCAGTCGCTGGAGGGTCTCCTGCCGCGCCTCCTGGCCCTGCCCAGTGTGGAAGAGGTGGACTCAGCCCTCCAGAACTTTGTCTCTACCTTCTGCTCAGGTTTGTAATTCATTTTTTTGCTACGCAGTCCACTAGAATATTCAGAGCATTTTGTTTAATGGGCAGTTACTAGCATGCATGGAGTTTGAAGTGCTCAGAGCATCTTGATGAATCTTGGGTTTCTTAAAGAGAGCCAAGGACTGTAACTGACTGGAGGTGGTTTGTTCAAATTGTGCAGCAGTCGATGGCTAGAATACACCGAGAGGTGGATAAATGTGCAGAGGGTAAGAGGTAAGTGCCTTCTAGAAAGCTGATGCTGACTGAAACAAAATGACAGTCTGGGATTCTCAGAACACTGAATTCTTCCTATGCTTCTACACTTTGATATCTTAAAATCATAGTGTGTTGCACTTCTGGTTTGTTGACATGTTAATTATTTCAGATGAGGTCTTGGAGCAGATGCAGGCTGTCCTACCACTATATTCTGTTCTTTTTTTTTTTTTTTTTTGAAAATTATTTAATTAGTATACATGTGTTCCCCATCCTGAACCCTCCTCCCTCCTCCCTCCCCACACCATCCCTCTGGGTCGTCCCAGTGCACCAGCCCCAAGCATCCAGCATCGTGCATTGAACCTGGACTGGCATCTCGTTTCATACATGACGTTTCACATGTTTCAATGCCATTCTCCCAAATCTTCCCACCCTCTCCCTCTCCCACAGAGTCCATAAGACTGTTCTATACATCAGTGTCTCTTTTGCTGTCTCGTATACAGGGTTATCGTTACCATCTTTCTAAATTCCATATATATGCGTTAGTATACTGTATTGGTGTTTTTCCTTCTGGCTTACTTCACTCTGTATAATAGGCTCCAGTTTCATCCACCTCATTAGAACTGATTCAAATGTATTCTTTTTAATGGCTGAGTAATACTCCATTGTGTATATGTACCACAGCTTTCTTATCCATTCATCTGCTGATGGACATCTAGGTTGCTTCCATGTCCTGGCTATTATAAACAGTGCTGCGATGAACATTGGGGTACACGTGTCTACCACTATATTCTGAATTCCCCTGAACTTCCCACAGTGTGCGATGCTCCAGTGTTCTGTGTCAGCATAGCATTCTCCAATCTCAGACCCTTCTGTCTGCCAAATGTCAACCTTGTGACCCAAACGGCATTTAAACTGGTGTGCCGTGGGCTATCTTGGCCAGGGTATACCAGAGAATTATACTAGTCTTGCTGAAGGGCTGAAAATGATCACCCAGGATTTTGGTGAAGAAAGGAGGTAAACAATATAGGGAAGCAGCATTTAACACAGGGAATAATGAATTTATTAATAGTGAATTTAGATCATTTTCTTGTAAGGTATTTGTAGAGGGAGCATGCAGCTTTTTCCTTCATATATAGAGAAAACCCCAGTTCTTCCTTACGGTGCCTCTTCCCTCTTTTATGAGTCACACAGAGCACTGTACTTCTGACAGTTGGTCACCAAATGTGTGAAAGTTTTCCCCTCAAACAACAAGCAAACCTCAGACAGCAGCTGAGTGTCTTACAATATAACTCAGTTCTGATGCTACCTAACCCCCACTACAGATGCCAGCTGCAAGCCCAGGCTGTCACCTGTTCTTCTAAGCGACTGGCTATAAATCAGAGCTTCTCATGACCGCTTCCTTAGGTTCACTTAATTTGTTAGAATAGCTCACAGACCTCAGGGAAGCACTCACTTTTGCTTACCAATTTACTAAAGGATCTGATAAAGGATATAGATGAATGGCCAGATGAAGAGATACACAGAGTGAGGTCTCGGAGGGTCCTGAGTACAGGAGCTTCTGTCCCCATGGAGTTGGTGTGGGTCACCCTCCTGGTGTGGATGTGTCTGCCAACTTGGAATCTCCCCAAACCTCTACTGCTGGGATTTATGGAGGCTTCCTCATGTAGGTGTGATCAATTATTAACTCCATTTCCAGCTCCTCTCCTCTCTCTTGAGGATGGCATGGTGGGGGTGGAGCCAAAAATTCTTTGCTCCTATCAAGGAGTTATCCAGGAGCCCACCCAGAGTCACCTCTTTAGAAAAAGAGATCGTCTTAGTTTTCTTATTACTTGGGAATTTATGAGAGTTTCAGGGGCCCTGGGTCATGGATGAGATCAAAGACACATATTAGAATAAGAGGTATTCCTAGTGTTCTTATCACTTAGGAAGTCATTAGGGTTTTAGGAGCTTTGTGCCAGGAACTGGGAGCAGAGACCAATATATGTATTTTCTATTCTCTCATAGTGCTACAGAGAGAAAGCAGTTAATGAGTGCAAAAAAATTTATAGCAGGAATAAATGATTGCCTGACCTCAGGGTGCTCAACTGTGCCTTCCCCTGAAATCCAAGGGTCTTTTGACCACACAGAACTGTCAAAAGCTAAGACCATTGCTTGTTCTTCCACCACTGAGCCCTGAACATGTGTCTGTCATGACACTTACTATATTTGTCATAGTTATATGAGTTCATGCATCCACCTTTCCCTTTCTAGACTCTTAGCTCCTTGGAAGCTACAACCCCATCTATATCACACACAAATACAAAAAAATTGTAGCCCAGTTATTGGAACTTGGTAGAAGTGACTGCTGTATTGTTAAGAAGGAGCTTAAGTATCTTAAGAAGCTGAGCAGATTGTCCTTTGTCAAATCAATCCAGGTATATTTAAGGAAGAACATTTTTTAATATGAGAGTGATCCAAAGTTATAGCATAAAGCACCAGCAGAGATATAGCACTTCTAATCCTGGACTACTCAGTAACTGTCTAATGTACCTAGTGATTAGAAAGAGATGCATATAATTTCTCAACTTTCCTAACTGCATTGCATTCTTGTTAAGGCAGTAAAATATCAGTTTCTAAGACTACCCAACATTTTTCTCAATATTTTTCTTTTAAGAATTAGATATAAAAATAGTTGGGATATTTAATTTGTGTGAAGGAATACACACATACACACAAAATCATGTTTCATTTCATTTCAAAAATTACGTTTCATTTCTAGTCATTGAAATACAAGAAAAATATATAAATATGGTTCTTAAAAATTGTATTTCTCCCTAGTACCTTATGTGCACCATTATTAAATTTTACATTCTTTTATTGAACATTCCTAGTGTATTTGTGTTGTGTGTGTCTCTTTCTCTTCTGTCTCTTTATCTCTGTTTATCTCATACACACACATGTGCACCCACACACACAAATGCTTCTTCAGTCAACATTTATAGAGAAACTTCATTGTGCTGTGTCCGAAGGGTGTAAGATATGTGTGATTTATCCTCAATAAATATTTATTGACTGTAAATTGATGAACTTGCTCTTTGATCCCTAAAGATGTGAATAGTTATGTGCTGAAGGAGTACAGCCTGAGTTGGAAGGGGTTTGGTAGGGTCTCTGAACCTGTGCATCTTCTCAACTGAAAGCATTCTTGGGAAGAGGAGCTTAGCAACTTCTCCAACCAGCTTGGTGTCCCTGGTGACAAGGCAGAGTCTGGCACCTATCAGTGATGCCCCAAAAGAGCTGTGTATCAGATCACAGCACGGCCCCTCGTTGCAGTGATGATGGCCTTAAGTGATCAAGAAATGGTAAAATTACATTTAGGCCCTTCTATGTAAAATTAAAATTATCCATACAAAATAACAGCTGCAGAAGTTTTAGCATTTAAGAATGTAAGATTTAGCTCTCAGATAAATTCATGTTTACAAACAACATCCCTTAGTAATTAAAAGACGCTGCTCCTTAGAAGAAAAGCTATGACAAACCTAGACAGCGTAATAAAAAGCAGAGACTTCACTTTGCCAACAAAGGTCTATATAATCAAAGCTGTGGTTTTTCCAGTAGTCATGTACCATCGCAAGAGTTGGGCCATAATGAAGGCTGAGCGCCGAAGAATTGATGCTTTCAAACTGTGGTGCTGGAGAAGACTCTTGAGAGCCCCTTGGACAGCACGGAGATCAAACCAGTCAATTCTAAAGGAAATCAATCCTGAATATTCATTGGAAGAACTGATGCTGAAGCCCAATACTTTGTCTACCTGATGCAAAGAGCTGACTCATTGAAAAAGACCCTGATGCTGAGAAAGATTAAGGACAGGAAGAGAAGGAGATGACAAAGGATAAGATAGTTGGATGGCATCACCAATTCATGGACATGAGTTTGAGCAAACTCTGGGAGATGGTGAAGGACAGGGAAGCCTTGTGTGCTATAGTCCATGGGGTCACAAAGAGTTGGACACAACTGAGCAACTGAAAAACAACAACAAAGTAATTCCAGATTAAATGAGTTGTCACAGTGGTAAAGAATGACTTCCAAAGGCCCTACCTCCTTTCCTAGGAGAATTGGGAAATATAATCCTAGCAAAGTCTTTTACAAAATTTGAAGTAAACCTTCACATCTGTTTTTCAAATCAGTACTTATTTGTAGCATGTGCAGAACAGCACTTGTATGAATTTTATTTGACCAGAACGCAGCTCCATCAACATTGCAAACTGCTCAGCTTTTAGGTCTATAAAATGTCCCATCAGATCCAATATGTTGTGACATTAACTTTTACATGTAGAAATGAGTACTTTGAAATAAGACTTCAAAATCTTTTGGTTGTTTCTAAATGTAGCAGGTTTTTAAAATTTACTTTTAATTGGAGGATCAGTTTAGTTCAGTCGCTCAGTCGTGTCCGACTCTTAGCAACCCCATGGACTGCGGCCTACCAGGCTCCTCCGTCCATGGGATTTTCCAGGCAAGAGTACTGGAGTGGGCTGCCATCGCCTTCTCCAGGTAAACTCCTAAGAGTGCTGAATTGCTGGGTCATACGGTAATTCTGTTTAGCTTTTGAGGAACATTATTACTTTTAGAAGTAATAAAAGTAATAATGGACTTTTATTTGGACACGGACTGTAGCCTGCCAGCTTCTCCTGTCCATGGAATTCTCCAGGCAAGAGTACTGGACTGGGTAGCCATCCACATTGCAGGCGGATTCTTTACCATCTGAGCCACCAGGGAAGCCCACTTTTAGCAAAGTTTGTGCTTATGAGTTATTGCACTAAGCATCTTAAATGTTTGCATCTAGTTGCCATAGTGAACTTGTTTGTTCATTTTCATTCATTCAGCAAATAATTTTAAAGAATCTACTATGTATTAGACTCTGTTCTAGGCACTGGTGTTATCTAGTGAAAAGAACTGACAAAATCCCTCCCTCTCATAGGTCTTATGTAATAGTAGTAATGGCAAACAGTAAGCGAAAATCTATTAATAAATGCCATTAAGGCAATGAATAAAAATGCCTGGTGAGGCAGAATATTGCAGAGGATGAGGGTAGTGGGCCAGATGCTATTTTGGATGGAATTAAAGGGGAATGTCTGTGACAAGCTAGCACTTGAGCAGAGCCCTGAAAGAATCAAGGAGGCAGCAAGTCATCCAAAGATCTTGGGAGACCTCTGTGGGGTAGGTGTGGAGGGGACAGAAATGTGAATGCCCTGAGGCGTGTCCAGGCTTGGTGAGGTCAAAGAACAGCAGACAGTTTGGGATGACTGAGGGGAGTAAGAGGAGGCAGGGGGAGTGTCGGGGTTTTTTTATATTGTGATTTGGAGAGTTTGAGCAGTAGATAGAGGTAATCAGTTATTTTGCCTATCTCTAGGTAAAGAAGGGTTTAAGTGATTTTACCAAAGCTCCTGGGGAGTAACCAACAAGGTTTTCCCAAATAGGTTTGCTATGGAGTGCTTGCTCTTTCCCACCAGGCTAGGGCACACATCTGCCATGACACTGTTCCTCGCTGGCTGTTCTACGAGATGTCTTTGTCCCTGGGACTGGTTGGTGGCTCCACTAAGTGGTCAGCAGTGTCTGCCCAGCGTGCTGTTTGAGGTCTCTGGGTTTTCTCCCATAGGTATGATGCATTCACCAGGGTTTGATGGGAACAGCAGCCTGGGCCTGCAGATGCTGATGAACGCGGACAGCCTGTACTCGGCGGCGCACTGCGCGCTGCTGCTCAACCTGAAGCTCTCCCACGGTGACTACTACCGCAAGCGGCCCACCCTAGCACCCAGCACCATGGTGAGTGTGCGTCTTTCCCGACCAGGCCTGCCAAGGACCAACAGCGGCCTCTGGGCTGGCACCCGAGCATCGTTGGCCAGAGAGGGATGACTTGGCCGTACCCACAGGGCTGTGGAGGGCGGGCACTCACCATCCACAGGAACCTTTGTGCAGGTTGCACAGAACAGTGAACCACAGGGCTACCCACTTGGTTCCAGGAGCAAAGAGCACCGATGTACCCGCATTGGCTGCCTGCCAGTGGCCCAGTAACTCCATTGGGTGGCATTAAACACACATTCAAAAACGTGATCAGCTTAGTAAGTAAGTGCTGGGCTCTGAAATGTACCGAGACATATGCATACCCAGAGCCAAGCTGCCTAACACTGATAACAAAGCCCCTCTGTAAGGCGGTGAGAGTGATGGGAGGGCCTCTTTCATGGTTGGCTCCCTGGCATGAGCAGGCCCCTCCATAGTGGACCCCAGCACCAGTTCAAGAGCCTACAGCCTTGAAGCTGCCTGAAGGGATCATTTGTCTGATAAACGATGAACAGATTGTACACTTCTGAAGGTGAGTGGTGGCTATATGAGTGTCAATCAGGTATCTCTTGAGACACGTATGTCCTTCAGGGAGCACAGGTCACCTCTGGTGCTGACGGGGTGGTGAGAAGGAGGTGCTTTGAAACGTCTCTGTGCAGCTTCTAATCCTCCCACACGCCAGAGAGTAAAAATATCAAGTGCGGTATCTCTACTTCTATTGTTGTTTAGTCAGTCAGTCATGTCCTACTCTTTGCAATCCCAGGGACTGTAGCCCACCAGGCTCCTCTGTCCATGGGATTTCCCCAGTCAAGAATACTGGAAGCAGGTTGCCATTTCCTTCTCCAGGGGATCTTCCCCACTCAGGGATTGAACCCACATCTCCTACATTGGCAGGAGGATTCTTCACCACTGAGCCGCCAGGGAAGCCCACTCCTTCTGTAGGTTTCTTAAAAGGATCACACAAGTGAAAGGACCTTCATGAAGTCTGTGACCTTTCCACCGCAGTTTCCGCTTCCCTTCCGACCTCCTGAGCCCAATCAGCAGAGTCGTGTTTTTCCTGTAAGCAGTGACTCAGTGACTCCAGGGACGTGGGAGCCTGTTGTTTGCAGAGGGTCATATCTGGTCGTTTTCTCCTGTGATCTTCTCTGCAGAAAGAGTTCATGAAGCAGGTCCAGACCAGCGGGGTGCTGATGGTCTTCTCCCAGGCCTGGATTGAGGAACTTTACCACCAGGTTCTTGACAGAAACATGCTCGGAGAAGCCGGCTACTGGGGCAGCCCTGAAGACAACAGCCTCCCCCTCATCACCATGCTGACGGGTCAGTGGCTCCTTGCAGGGCTCCATGGCGCTCAGGGGTGGGCTCAGGCTTTGAAACAGCACCCATAAAGCCTCCCTGGCCATTGGTGACAGTTCCCAGGAAGTGTCATGAATTCACCTCACAACAGCTTTCTGTCCTTCTTCCATGTGGGACTCTGCAGGCTCACTGTGCCCCATTATATTAGGAATTAAAAGTGAAAGTCCCTTCAGTTGTGTCCAACTCTTTGCAACCCCATGGTCTGTAGCCCGCCAGACTTCTCTGTCCATGGAATTCTCCAGGCCAGAATACTGGAGTGGGTCACCATTCCCTTCTCTAGGGGATCTTCCCAACCCAGGGATCGAACCCAGGTCTCCCGCATTGCAGGCAGATCCTTTACCATCTGAACCACCAGGGAAGCCTAGATTATGAATTACTTAGCATCTGTGTCCATTGGGATAAAACCGTAGACTTTTTCTGGGGATATGAAGTACTGTCTGGGCACAAAGCCCAGAGTTATTCCTGGAAGCTCTCATAAAAGATACCCTGTATGATTCAGTGCTCCTGGGAATTTGCCAGCAATGTAAAATCATTGATTTTAAACTTGGCTTCTTCCCCATTTCTTGTCCATATCAGAGATCCTCCCTTACCTTCCCAGCTGTACCAGAGTTAAAAATTATGTAGGAAGAGATAAACTGGAAGATTGGATTGATGTGTACACACTACTATATATAAAATAGGTAACTAATAAGGACCTGTGTATAGCACAGGGAACTCTACTCAGTACTCTGTAGTGGCATATGTGGGAAATGAATCTAAAAAAGAGTGGCTATATGTATAACTGATTGACTTTGCTGTACAGCAGAAACTAACACAGCATTATGAATCAACTATACTCCAATAAATTTTTCTTAAAAACCATGAAGGGGCAGTTGATTAAAGTTGAATATGGATTTGAACTACATAATAAAATTTTATTAGTGTTAGATTTCTTAACTTAAATGATACTGTATTTATGGGTAAAAGGACTGGATGTTTCCACTTATTCTAAATTGGTTAAGAAGCAATATAGATACATACACAGAGAATTGTGGAATAAATGGGGCAAGGTGAAAGTAACTGGTGAATCTGTGATATGTGTGTGTGATGTCACATCAATAATACATATATCAATAATATGTCTCATACTTAATACATACACTCAAGGAGAGTTCCTTGTACTATTCTTGTAACTTCTGAAATTTGAAATTAAAAGTTACAAAAATATTATATAAAAAAAGAATGCAAGATAGTTGCCCAGAATCTATGTCTTTAGCATCCAGAGTTTTCATTTCTATTAGAGATTTTTGGAAGCAGTATGGGATGCAGTCATAAGGCAACATTTTGGCAAAAGCAGCCATTCATGGCTTTACATGGCATAACCACAATGTCAAGTCAAGATCAGGGGTTGCTCAAAAGTTTGGACTGGTTATCAGGAACCTTCATAAATTAGATCTTCAGGCTTGTCCTATATTTGATCTGAGTTCCTAGACTGGTTCCTGATCTGAGTGATCGTCTCATGGCTTCCGCTGATGGTATAAGTAGAGCATGGCCCTACACAGACACCATTTATTTTATTAATTATAATATTTACATCAGTTTGAAAAATAGGAATTCATATTTATGAAGACATTTATGAGACATTTAGTCAGTCTGCTTGTAAGGAATGCTTGTTTTCCATCAGACTCCACAAACTACCTTCAGACCGAGATTACAGTCCTGCCCAGAGCTTCTAAGTGCCTTGGAATTTAGATGAGGATCCTAAACCTGCCAGTCTTAATTTTCAAATGCCATCCTTTCTGCCAAAATTAATCTCTGAATTTCTTCCCTGAACCTTAGTACAAGGAGTCATTTAGTAGATGTAAAAATGATCACATACCAAGCTATTCGCAGGAGCCATTTTCATTGGTCATCACTGTTAATCAGCTGTGTCTTTTATAATGGAACAATAAGTTCAATTGCTTCATCCATAGAAAAGTTATCTAGCTTTAGATTAGTGATAGAAAATCAGAAGCTTTTCATAAGAATTCTACAGATTTAGATTCTGTGATTCTTTGTAACAGATTTCAAGTATGAAGTGACAAGTGAATTTGAGCAGCAATTAACCTAGAGCTTAGAAACGTCCATCTGGTCTTCATTTTGTGCAAGGAAAAGCAATAGCAGCAATCTGGTGATCAACGCTGTACTACCTGTGGCCATCCCTTATGTCATGTTGTGTCAGAGTGTTCTGTACAACTGGGGGTTTTAGCACTTGGATAAGCTTTGTGTTACCTGAATTCATCAGTTCATTAGCTAGCATGGAGGAAACAAAACTGTTACATGGCAGTTTCTAGGATGTCATTAGACCATTTGACCATAAATTAATTCAGTGAAACTAGTCTGTTCCTACTGAGTCGTCAGATATTTCTCACTGCCTTCCCCCCACCCAGTTTTACTGAGATATAACTGACCCATAACACTGTATGAAGAATATGAATACTAAGTCCGATTTCTTCCTTTGCCAGCCTCATGACCTTGGGCAATTTTCTTATTTTGAAAACTTATTTCCTCCTTCATGAAGTATCAATAGGAAAAATAATACCTACCCTGCCTGCCTACACAGAGTTGTAGGTCTAATAAAAAAAAATGTTAAGTGAAAACACTTTGAAAATGGTACAGTGTTATTAGTAAGGTACTGTGCTTTCCAAGGGCTTCTCTAATAGCTCAGTTGGTAAAGAATCCACCTGCAATGCAGGAGACCCCGGTTCGATTCCTGGGTTGGGAAGATCCTCTGGACAAGGGATAGACTATCCCCTCCAGTATTCTTGGGCTTCCCTTGTGGTGGGTGCTTTCCAATCAGGTTATATGATAATCTTACCAAAAAGACTTATTCTCCTCTTAATTCTTATGAGGAAGTACTGAAAGATCCATGTTGGAGTAACCTGGTACATATAAAATGTGGGAATAATGCCTTGGTTTGGAATAAAAGGGAGTATTCAAAGGTCAAAATATTCTAAATCAATAGATTTTCTAACAGAGATAGCAGAATTTATCTTTATTTTTTCAAAGAAAAAATATGCATCAGTCTAACAGAAGAAAGCTCTAGCAATGAAAGAAAACTGTACTGAATGGATAAAACAAAAATTTTTAACATTCTGATAACAAGTTATTATATACTTGGTACATAATGCATCCCATGGCTATTCATTGGGGGAAAAAATGAATATTGTGGTAGCTGTTTTTGACTACAGTGTTCTTTAAAAAGGAGGGGAAACACCTTGCCCTTTTTCCTTGACAGATATCGATGGCTTAGAGAGCAGTGCAATTGGAGGGCAGCTGATGGCCTCAGCTTCGATGGAGTCTCCTTTCACCCAGGGCAGGAGAATTGATGACTCCACGGTGGCAGGTAGTGACTTGGGTCTTGGGTTTATGAATATGCATCCATTGTGTGTGTTATCATCTATTAAGTTATTATGCGGCAGCTTTTTGTGCTGACATAAATGAATTAAGATTTTTGCCTTGGCAGGAAAATACCTGATAGAAGTTACTGGCATCACCCAGCTGCTGATGCCACATTCATTATTTATAAGCATTAACTGAAACAGTCTGATATCCATTCCATTGTATTTCCTGTAGTAAAATTGCATACACTTCAGTAATGCTAATGGGATGGCCAGAGAATCCCATGGCATTCATCACCAGGTCATTTTTGCCTCTGGAAGGTAACCCACGCCCCTTCACATTCTAGGTGTGGCATTTGCTCGCTATATTCTGATTGGCTGCTGGAAGAACTTGATCGACACTTTATCAACCCCCCTGACGGGCCGAATGGCCGGCAGCTCCAAAGGGCTGGCCTTCATCTTGGGAGCTGAAGGCATCAAAGAACAGAACCAAAAAGAACGCGATGCTATCTGCATGAGCCTCGACGGGCTACGGAAAGCCGCGCGTCTGAGCTGCGCTCTAGGTAAGGCAAGG
Source organism: Bos indicus (assembly GCF_029378745.1). NCBI lineage: Eukaryota > Metazoa > Chordata > Mammalia > Artiodactyla > Bovidae > Bos > Bos indicus. The sequence continues at coordinate 76,286,696 of NC_091768.1, forward strand.
TAGGGTATTCCTGACCCGTGGCCCAAGGGGTGTCCCTGAGGAATGCGTTATGAGTGGCCCTGGTGGACAAGTCTTTTAGAAGTAGTTTTGCCAGATGAACGGCTAGAGAATAAACTCAGTTAAAGGGTGATTTGTTTGTTTTCTCTAAAGGAGTTGCAGCCAACTGTGCTTCGGCCCTCGCCCAGATGGCAGCTGCCTCCTGTGTCCAGGAGGAGAAAGAGGAAAAGGAAACCCAGGAACCCAGTGATGCCATAGCACAAGGTAGCGACAGAAAGGCCAGAATCCACCTGGAACCTCATGTGAGGTCTGCGCACACAAGCAGACACATTCCTCCCTGTTGCATATGTGATACACCGCACATTGTATACACCACTGATGACGAGACCCTGCCCGACCACAGACTTAAGTCTGTTTTATGGGCTGATCCTCCAGATGCTCAGTAGATCCCTGTGAAGATAAGAGATATACTGGCCCCCGGTGACTAAGAAAGTGCATGTGGCTGCTAGCCAGAGGCCCCTCAACTCAGCTCTTCACACCTCTGGTGTTCTCTGACCACTGGCTTTGGAACTTCCTAGGGGTGCACATTTGAGGACCCCTCAGGCTACAGGGGGAGGGCAGAAGGGCCTGTGTTCTGAAGCAGGGATCACACTGATGGAGGAATCCCGAGAGGAGGCTCAGGGTTTTCTTGTTGGAGAAAACCCAAGCTTTGTGAACTGAGGAAAGAGTTGATTTTTAACTTGATAAAATCAGTTCATCGATGAAGCAGATGGTTATCTAGATAAGAGAATAGCCTGTCTCATAGGAATGGAAGATGAATGGCAGGCAGCAAACGAGGAAAAATTGGGAGCTTGGGCCGACTTGTGCTAACATTGTATCAGGTGCAAAAAATAAGTAGTCACAGAAAGAGTTGGCATCTTTTTAGCTGAGAAAATACAGGTTAGGTTGGTGTTCCTCGAACTTGAGTAATAGAGACCCATGTGAAAGCAGACCAACTCTCACACATCCCCACTGTTAATAGCAAAAGGGTATCACACTTGCACTAAAAATGTACAACTATAAGTTACATAAAAGCACTTAAAGATCTCCAAAACCTATTAAACCACAGCTAATATTTGAATTATAGACAAAAAATTAAATCAGTATCACATCCAGGAGACAAATGATGCTTTACTAAAAATCAGTTTGCCCCTTACAGTAGGAGCATGGTTTGGCTTCCTCTGAAGTGAGCATGCTGTGTTTCTGGGTTCTGGACTTGATTATCCCACTAGACCCATCTTCCAATGACTGGACAGCTTGGTTCATGGAGGATGCTCTCATTTGTCCCTGCCTTGGCATTTTGCATAATTGACATTTTCAGTCACCTTCTACATCTTTCTCACGCATTATCTACAATTTTAAAAGTATTATTTGAAGATCACAAGAATAAATGTAAACTCTGGGAGTAAAATATGGGCATTTTCAGTTACAAAGCAGTCATCATGGTACTCAGAGTGTACAAGCATGTTGTTTTAGATGGTCATCATTGTGAACACCTAACAATAAATAAACCTCAGAGAGGACTTGCTGACTGCCAGGAATTCTTTCTTATTTTCAGTATGAGTATACAGGGCCAGAGGATGGGTCTGGGCACAGACGGCTTTAGCTGGGATTGGCACTCAAAGCCCATCCTCGCTGCTGTGACTGACCCAGATCCCAGCTTGAATCCATCCACTTCTGAAACCACAGAGCTGGTGTCACCAGTGTCTGTGGGCTGGGTAGTTTGCATGATGAGCCTCGGGGACGTGTCACTGAAGATTTCACTGCCAGTGACCTCTAGCGACATCTCCAGTTTCCTGTTGCCCTTGCACAAGCACACGTTCTCTCCTTTCCCTCCATTCTCACTCCCCTTCTGTCTCCCTTACTTGGACGGTACTGTAATGAATGTCTTTCTGGTGCAGTGAAACTAAAAGTGGAGCAGAAGCTGGAGCAGATCGGGAAGCTGCAGGGGGTGTGGCTGCACACAGCCCACGTCCTGTGCATGGACGCCATCCTCAGTGTCGGCCTGGAGATGGGCAGCCACAACCCCGACTGCTGGCCACACGTGTTCAGGTGCGCAATGAGGTCCCCGCCCTGCAGGCCTGCCACCTGCCTGCCACGGGGGTGGGGAAGGGGGTGCTGTGCAGAAGAAGTAGACTTCCATGCCTGCCAGCACTTCAGTGGTGCTCAGTCACTAAGTCATGTTCGGCTCTTTGCAACCCCATGGACTGTAGCCCTCCAGGCTACTCTGTCCATGGGATTTCCCAAGCAAGAATGCAATAGTGGTTGCCATGCCTTCCTCCAGGGGATCTTCCTGGCCCAAGGATCAAACGCATGTCTCATGCATTGGCAGGCAGACTCTTTACCACTGAGCCACCAGGGAAGGCCCTGTAGATTACAGTAAGTCACAGAGTTTGGATAAACGCTAAATGAGAGATTAAAAAGAGAAGAGGGAATAAGGGCCTAACTGAATATATATGTTGAAGAACACAGTGACAGAACTAAATTTAGAAAACAGTGAATTATCACTTGACATTGTCTGAGAGGCAGATATGTTGTCTCAGGGAAGAAAAACTGATTCTTAAACAGAGTCTGGTAAAAGACCACATAAGTTAGGTGAATAAGGCATATTTAAAAGCTGGTCATGTGTCAGTAACATAACATTCCTGTATGTTTAGTAATGTCTTTACTGAAAGGACTTTTGATAAATTACATGGATACGTAATAAATACAACTTTTAATTTAGCTAGACAAAGAAAAAAATGGAGTAGCCTTTTGTGCCAAAATTGGCCTAAAGTTTGGCTCTTAGCTTTACAGTATCAAAATAAAAGAACCTCCCGTGACACCTGTAAAATAAAAGCAAAGGAAGAGCACTACAGTCCTCCCACAACCAAGAAGAAAACCCTTCCTCCTCCAGCACTGGCAATCAACCAGACCTGAGACAAAGTAAGGACCACCATCCCCCAGCAGCAGGCACAGGGCGGCTGCCCGCCTTCTTACCCTTCTCCTCGGCATATACCCGCCGTCTCCAAGCTCAGTTCTGGCCAAGCAGCGGAGGGGCGCTCGGTAGCAGGATGACAGCCCCACGGCCAGGCTCAGGTGTCCTGATCTTGCCTAGGGCAGTGGCCTAACCTAGGTTCTGTTTATCATCCTCAAAGAAAATCCAGCCTTGAGTGAGTTTGGTTGACTTTCAAAGATCCTTCTAGGGTTGAAAAGCCCACAAGAGGCTTTTGTGGAGAGGAGCGTGTGAAAGGGCCAGGATGAATTGGTGTGGAGCACAGTGGGTTCTACTGTGGGGGCTGGTGACCAGATGTTCTCCATTGCTTTCACAAGCAAACAGGGAAAAGATTTAACTTGTACCTAAGCGATTTATTTGGATCAAAAAACTGGCCCAATTATGGAACATCAGAGTAGATTATCCAAAGTAGTCTTTCCTAGTAGCTGGACTTATCCTGGGATGAAGGGTCTCCAGTCCCAGGTCCTGTCAGGGAACAGTTTGTTTGGAAGCTGAAGATTGTACTACGTTGTGTCTTTTCTCTGAGTTGACTGTGATCAGGTGACTACTCCGCTCCAGTAGGGGTTACGTGGAGTTGTCAGGACCGAGTGGGACAAAGCTGGGCGGAATCCCTGAAATGAGGGCCCACTGTGGCCAGAGAGCCAGTCCACCATATGCATATTCATTCTGGGATCTCAGAGAAAGGAGATGTTTCCCAAATCCTAGAGCACAAGACAGAGAGGGAAGAGGGCCTTTTGGGAAAATGCATTCAAACAGCCAAAGTCCTGATAAGCCAGTATCTGGACAGGACAGACTGAGATGAACAGAGTTTTGTTCCCATACTTTCCCAGAGGAATCCCCCCAACTCCCACCTCCACCTCCAGGCTGTGTGGTCCAACTCAAAATAAATGTATATAGTGAGGAGAGAGGGAGCGGGGAGCGGGGAGGAATGCGGCCTTCGCTGGAGGAGGGCAGTGATTCAGGAGGGCCGTGAGGCTGGCCCAGCTCCTCCGTATCTCCTTGTGGGGTTGACCATGCTGGCCTGGCTGGCTGCGACTCAGCAGCTGCTTATGTGTGACTCTCTGCAGGGTGTGCGAGTACGTGGGCACCTTGGAACACACCCACTTCAGCGATGGCACCTCTCAGCCCCCGCTGACCATCAGCCAGCCCCAGAAGGCCCCCAGAGGCGGACTCCTTGGGGACCTGGAGAGTGAGGGCTCACCCCAGGAGCAGAGCCTGGAGCAGGAGAGCTCCCTGAGCGCGGCCCCCGTCATCCAACCGCTCTCCATCCAGGAGCTCGTCCGAGAAGGCAGCCGAGGCCGGGCCTCTGACTTCCGTGGGGGCAGCCTCATGACAGGCAGCAGTGCCGCCAAGGTGGTGCTCACGCTTTCCACGCAGGCTGACAGGTGCGTGCCATTCCCAACACACCTGGGGCGGAGCGGGGAATGGAAGGCTCCTCTGCTCCCCTTTCCCTGCTCCCCTCCCCCTCCCCTTCCCCTTCTCTCCCCCTGCCCCCCAGAGCACCCTTCCCCTGCTGACCACACTGCATCCTTCTCTTCTGCTCCAAAATCATTCCCAGGACAACTTGATTTGTTAGCCAGTCATGGAAGCCTCTTGTAATTTTTTTCAAGCCCACTTCTGTCTCACACTCAGTATGAACTCTTGTTTAGTGACGATGGCTGGAGGCTTTTGAACGGAGAGCAGGCTACCCAGGGCAAAGGTTCTGCACCTACTCTGTGTCCACAGGCAGCTTCCTCTCCCTGGGCCCTGATTTCTCATAGCAAAATACAGTCATAAAGTAACATAGGGTAGCCATAAGGTTCAATTAATAAGTTTGAAGCAGTTAGAACAGAGCTTGGCAAATAGTAAATGTTCACTATTTTTGATGGTAATATTTTAAAATCGTATACCCAAGAGTATGATCTATTCTAAATTGACGCCCAGCAACCATGTTAAGGTGAAGAGGGAGAAATCAGCAGGCATCCCAGCTGTTTAGTGGCCCTTCTTGATGTGGAGAGCGCTTTGGTCACCTTCACCTGGGGCCCACCCCTCTCTACTCCCCATGCTTGGTAGTTGTGCCCCAGACCACCCAGTACGGGTGCAGTGAGGCTCACACGGGAGTGCAGAGAGATGTAGGAAGAGCGTTGCTGGCTGGGCTCAGAAACCCAAATTCGTTCCTGGCTTTGATATCATCCAACTGGATAGTCGTGTCTGTGTAAATAGTTGCACTGAGACTCAGTTTCTTCATCCACTAACTCAGGACAATAATCCCTTTTTCCTGTTTAACCATTAAGGTGGCTTTGAAAGTGTTTTGGAATCTGGAAAGTGGTATACAGGTGTCAGGTGGGATGTAATATTCTTCCCACTAGCAAAGAAGAAAAAGAAATGACTAATGAGATCTAGAAACCAAATGGTATTGAAATTGCAAGCCACAAGAAAGATGTATTTGTTTCAATAATTTACCCATCTTAAAACCGTGTGCCTCATGTCACCTCTTCAGGGCCTTGTTATTCAACTTCTGTTGGAGACACTCTCCCTTTCACAGCACATGGCAGCCCAGAGGGCTGCTTGCCCGTCTGGTGTCATCATGGATTTGGAGATTGGGCATTGGGTTGACCCCAGAGCAGAGGGAGGCTGACTCGCCTCATTCCTCAAGTGCCACATAGACTGGTGTTTGGTCCATCATTCCGAGGTCCGGTGAGCCTCTGATCCTCCTGTGAGCCCTGCTGCCTGCATTCCCTTCCTTCTCCCTAACTCCTTCTAGAAATGTCTGTGCCCAACAGAGTGGAAAACAAGAAACTGCAAGGTCCATCATGTAAGGGAATATTCATTATTGCAGTAAATGCTTGAGCATTATCATGTCCCAAGGCTCTGGGTATATGAGTCAGAGGAGTAAGAAGGTCATTTCCTGCCCCAGGGGACGTACAGATCAAGTTGACCCTGCTTCTGAATCCTCCTCTGGGCCAAGTCCAACATTATACTCATCAGTTGAAGCCCAACAAAAGCCTTGATTAATTTACTGGGATTTTCTTTACTATAGTTTATGAAATCGAAGTTAATTGTGAGGATTCCATTCCCAGTTGTTAAGCCTCTGTGAGTGATGCTTTGCCATCTTTCAACTTCTTGCCAAACATTTAATGAGTGCTCATCTCAGCTATGCCATGGGGCTACAAAGATTTTTTTTTTTCTTTAGGATGGTCTGTGCCCCTCAGATTAAAATCTTGTAATTAGAGCAGACTTGTACTCAGTAATAATAGATACAAAAATACCATACATTTCTTTATAGTGTTTACACAACATTTTTATTAATCACATTTAAGAAAATTACCATAATCATTTTGCATAAAGACTTTGCTGAATTGTTTCTAAGTAACAAGTCTTTTTCTTTCATGCAGGCTCTTTGAAGATGCTACAGATAAACTGAACCTCATGGCTCTGGGAGGTTTTCTTTACCAGCTAAAGAAAGCATCGCAGTCCCAGCTTTTCCATTCTGTTACGGAAACAGTTGATTACTCGCTGGCAATGCCAGGTAATTCTTTCCCTGCAGAAACTGTGCCATGAAGCTAGCAGCAAACAACCCAGATCTCTGATGCCAACAGCCTGCCTGAAGACTTGAACCCCCATTCCTTTCATACACGGTCACCCTGGCTAAGTTCAAGAGCAGATTTGTCGTGTAGAGTTGAGACATGATCTGTGTGGGTGGTGCTGGTAGGGGGTTGGTTATTATCCGTTGTGAATGGAAATGTTGCAGCCGCCACAGTTGCAGGTATTATCACTGTTGTTCTGCTAAGTTTTGCTTGTGATGTAGAAATGGTGTGGCAACTCGCTGTAGATAGCTTCACATGCACGTAGGAACTTTTCTCCGTATCACAAAGCACACACCTGCCTTAGCAGAAGCAGAAGCAGCTTCTAATTCCAGAAAGGCCTGGGAGAGAAAAATGGAACACTCAACAGAAGCCTCAAGGCCGCTCTTAGAAAACCTGCCCCGGGGGCATGTGGCTTTAATGGTGGGTCAGAATCACTGGGCTTCCCAGGTGGCTCAGTGGGAAAGACTCCACGTGCCAAGCAGGAGATGCAGTTTTGATCTCTGAGTCGGGAAGATCCCTTGGAGAAGAATGGCAACCCACCCCAATATTCTCGTCTGGGAAATCCCATGGACAGAGGAACCTGGCGGGCTACAGTCCATTGGGTCTCAGAGAGTCAGGACACAACTTAGCGACTAAATAACAACAGAATCACAGTCTTCATGGATGTTACCAGGTGAACACCCTCTGGAAGGCCAACATGTGGGAGAGTGGGTAGAGTTGTATTGAATCGCCCATGAGTAGGTCCCAGGTGAGTGGCGGGTTTTGCTCACAAATGCACTGTCCATCTACAGCCAGGTTGTTGTGCTGTTAACAGTGAGTACCTTGTTCCCAGAAATTCAGGCAGAGGCACAGAGCCATGTGCCAGGATCACACTGTGGTGGCAGGTTGAAGGGCACAGCCTCTGAGGTCCTTCCAACCATTAGGAATGTTGACTCTTACTGCAGATTCTAATTTGAGAACCACAGTGCTTTCCTGTGAGTTTTTAATAGACTTTAAAACCTTAGCTATATAAAGCCAACTTTCCAGACCCAGCCAACTGCCAGAGAATCTCTGAGCCCAGGGGCAACCTTCAAAGTATTTTGCATGGAGAAATCAGTACACTCTGAACTTACAAAAAAAAAAAAGCTGTGAGGGGCAAGAAGCAGCAGCAGACCTGGGAGGAGGATCAAATCAATCAGATCCAAGTTAAAATGCTGCCTTCACCGCTTATCAGCTGTCAATTTAGGCAAGTCAGTTCACCTTTCTGATCCTCAGTTTTCTAATCTCTACGTAGCAATAGTTCCATTTACTTCTTAAGGTTTGCTTTTAAAATTAAAGTGATCACAGACAGAACAGACTTGTGGTTGCCAATGGGGAAGAGAGGTGCAGGAGAGATGGATGGGGAGTTTGGGGTTAGCAGATGCAAATTATTATATATAAGATAAGCAACAAAGTCCTATAGCATAGGGAACTATATTCAATATCCTGTAATAAACTATTGGAAAATAATATTTTAAACATATACATATGTGTATATATATGTATACCTGAATTACCTTGCTGTAAAAATCACTGCAGATGGTGATTACAGCCATGAAATTAAGACGCTTACTCCTTGGAACGAAAGTTATGACCAATCTAGATAGCATATTCAAAAGCAGAGACATCACTTTGCCAACAAAGGTCCATCTAGTCAAGGCTATGGTTTTTCCAGTGGTCATGTATGGATGTGAGAGTTGGACTGTGAAGAAAGCTGAGCACCAAAGAATTGATGCTTTTGAACTGTGGTGTTGGAGAAGACTCTTGAGAGTCCCTTGGACTGCAAGGAGATCGGTCTTGGGTGTTCTTTGGAAGGAATGATGCTGAAGCTGAAACTCCAGTACTTTGGCCACCTCATGCGAAGAGTTGATTCATTGGAAAAGACTCTGATGCTGGGAGGGATTGGGGGCAGGAGGAAAAGGGGACGACAGAGGATGAGATGGTTGGATGGCATTACCGACTCGATGGACGTGAGTTTGAGTGAACTCCGGGAGTTGGTGATGGACAGGGAGGCCTGGAGTGCTGCAATTCATTGGATCGCAAAGAGTCGGACATGACTGAGCAGTGACTGAACTGAACTGAACTGACAGTAGAAATTGATGCATTGTAAATTAACTATACTTCAATAAAATAAAAGTGATTAAAGACACAAAGAACCAACACAATGTCTCATGCAGGGTAAACATTCAGTAAATGTCAGTGATTTTTGTTACTGTCATTTTGAAGTTTGTTTGATATGGCCAGGCTAATTAGAAAGGCATATTCTGGTTGGTAGAGGCTGATTGTGATCAGCATTTTGTGGGCATTGCGGGAAGAGCAGGAGGACATGAGCAAGAAGAGTGAAGAAGACTAAGGTGGCAAAGTAGTAGCAAGAAATCAGAGCAAGCAAGAATTGTACAGAAGCAAGACAAAGCAGGTTAGATCGCGTGTTACTGGGTAGCAAAGGGGCCTGACCTGCTTGGCAGGGGCTTCAGAGGTGCTGTTAAGGGCTGACAAAGTGGACAGCGGCTGTGAACGATGGGACGATAACTGCAGCCACTGTTGCTAAGAGTGGAGGGCAGGTAGTCTGTGCCAGGCCTGTGCTGAAAGGTTGTTGTTGAATCACGCGAATACACCGGGATTCTTGGACCCCGGAGGGGAAGAATTCAATCCGGGGCCAGAGACGAGGTTTGATCGCTCAGAGCTTTTGTGTAATAAAGTTTTATTAAAGTATAAAGGAGATACAGAAAGCTTCTGACATAGGCATCAGAAGAGGGCAGAAAGAGTACCCCCTTGCTAGTCTTCAGCTGGATGTTATATAGTCATTAGCAGTCTGTTAATGAAAGAAAGGAATGTCTTAAAATTCAGAATGGCACCAGGCCCCTCACCCATAAGATGCATTTTGGGATAATCTTGGCGCCAAATGGTTTATCCTGGGCCATAAAATGATTAACTTGAATCTTGAAGAAGGGCAGACCACCATACAAATAGTTTCATTTACATAGATTAGGGGAACAATATCCATACTGGTTTGTCAAGTAGGTTCTGGGCCGAGAGGCGGAACCGACTTGGAGACAGAGTTTGGGGTAAAGGCATAGTACATTAGCATAGCTTAAGACGAACATTTCCATAAGAAAAAGGCATTGGGTATCTCTAGGCGAAACCAGGTGTCATTATGGCAACACAGTATTTTGAGAGAAACCTCCCTTTAAATTTGTATAGAGAAGGAAAAAATATTGCTAGTTTGTTTCCTCCTGCCGCTTAAGAGAGAGAAAAATGTCTGACACTTGCAGGCTATTTCCTCCATTTGGAGACCCCTGGCCTTCCTGCCTGTTACCTTCTCAGTGCTGAGTACTTTTGAGTATTGGTCATATTTCATCCTTGAAGTAACTTTAAGGAGAAGGCACTGTTATCCCACTTTTACAATGAGAAACCGTGAATTAGGTAAACTTCCAGTCTATGGTAACCCAACTGTTAAATGATGGAGCCAAGATTTGGGCCTGGGCAGCCAATACCCTAACCTTTCTATTGATACTTAACCACATCATTCCTCCTTATCACAAGTATTGTTCACACTTGTCACAGCAGGCACTAGGGATGCTGTAACCTTGTCGACCGAACTCCTGTTCATGCTTGAATCCGGGCTCCTTTCCTATCTTGGAAAATTCACACCAAATAATCCTACTTATCAACTGTGACTCTTTGATTTTCATCCTCTAGCCATGCTTAGACAGGTCAAACTATTTCTGAGTTTGGGATTGATGGCTTTTATGGTCTTGCCTTCTTGTAGGAGAAGTGAAGTCTACCCAAGACCGCAAAAGTGCCCTCCACCTGTTCCGCCTCGGGGACGCCATGCTAAGGATCGTGCGGAGCAAATCGAGGCCCCTGCTCCACGTGATGCGCTGCTGGAGCCTCGTGGCCCCACACCTGGTAGAGGTGAGCGCCCTGAAAGTGGGAGGCCCAGGGACTCCAGGCAGGGTGGGGACAAAGGCAGTGTGGCCACATTGCCTGGTCACAAGCATCATCATTCTCTGATTACACCCCATGGCTCCTATCAACCCAATGGTGGCACTGCCCTGGTCTCACTCTGACCCTTCTTTATACTTATGTGACTTGGCTGGGCACCTCATACAGCCAGTTTCTTATTCTTTATGGTCTGCTACCAGCCTTAGTCTGGCAATTCTTTTTTGTACGCGAACATAACAATGTCTTTTGTTCCTGCTGGGCTCCCCTTTCTAATAGCTAAATATATTCCCTCTACATAGAGGAACCATACATCCTGGTTTTCTCAACTGAATTAACACTCCTAGGACCTCTTTGACTTTCCAAAGGAAAGCGGTTTATATGATAAATTATATGGTAATCTAAATATCCATCTAAATATCTCAATACATGGTGACTGGCTACTTCTAAGTTGATGGGGAAATTGTTGCCCTGTTTGACAGTGGTAACTAGTCTGTATAGCCCTTTAGCACTTAATCTAGTAGAGCTATGCCATAGCTCATCTGGTCTCTCCTCTAGCCAACTAGCCCTGGCTTGTTCTTGTGGAATTCTTAGGATTCCAAAGGAAAGCAAGAGGGCAATTCCAAATCAGAATTATTTATTCAGTCCTTTACTTATATAATGCTTGTTATTATATAATATCAAATATTATATAAACAAAGCAAGTCACACATCCAAGCCCAGGGTCAGTGTGGGAGAGGACTACTAAAGGACACAGATACAATGATGTGAGTCAATTAATTCACTATTGGTGCAGTCACCCCACATCCCGAGGGACAAATGACTCATCTGATCTTCATATGTTTGAAGCACAGCTAGCAAGGATACCATGGGCAGTTTCCAGACAAGGTTCCAGTGTATTTAGTCAGCGTGTTCTATACTGCCCCCCAAAAAATGTCACATTACTGGGAAAAAGAAAAAGAAGAAGAAATTATCGTACTGTGTGTGTGTTAGTCGCTCAGTCGTGCCTCTTTGCAACCCTATGGACTGTAGCCCGCCACACTCCTCTCTCCTGGGATTCTCCAGGCAAGAATACTGGAGTGGGTTGCCGTGTTCTCCTCCCGGGGATCTTCCCAGGGATTGAACCCCGGTCTCCTGCCTTGCAAGCAGACTCTTTATGGTCTGAGCCACCAGGGAAGCCTGGTTATTAGAAAATCTTAATTTTCTAGAAACTTCAAAGTGAAACTGAAGATGTGTCTGATCAGTTGGTTAAATTATTTAAAATGCAGTTTAATGTGCTGTTCACTGATACTTACTCTTGAAATCTTTTACTTTAGCAGAGTTGCTGCTTCCACTTCCCTCCAGGAAGGTGGGTTAGGAAAACCTTCAGGAACCAGGTTCTTAGTTGCCCGAAGTCCTGAGGGTGTTCGACTCTCTTGTGAATTTTGCAGGCTGCCTGCCACAAGGAAAGACACGTGTCTCAGAAGGCGGTTTCCTTCATCCATGACATACTGACGGAGGTTCTCACGGACTGGAATGAGCCACCTCATTTCCACTTTAACGAAGCTCTCTTCCGACCGTTCGAGCGTATCATGCAGCTGGAGTTGTGTGACGAGGACGTCCAAGACCAGGTCAGCGTGTCGCCGTCGCGGCCCTGCCATCTTTGCCATAGCCTGCCGGCCCTCACTGAGCAAACCGGCAGGACTGCTGTGTGAGCGCTGCAGATTTCATCTTTCCAGCACTGTAAGCCTGTGTGAAATCAGGGACCAGAAGAGGTTAAGTAGTTTAGCTAAGGATATATGATTAGTGATTGGTGGAGCTTGGATTTGAACAAGGCACCCTGGCTATACGAGTCTGTGCTCTCATACCCACACTGTACTCTTAACCACGGTCCTGCCCTCTACGGAAAAACAAATGGTGAAGAAACTAGAGACTTCGTATCTTTCTTATGATGATGATCTAAGAATACAGATCCTCTGTCTCTGAAATCTACTAAAAATGTTAAATAAGGGCTAAGCTTTTTATTTTAAATATACTGACACACAGGCAAGAAAGTAAGGAATATTAAGATGCCCAAAACTAAGTATCAGTGGGAAGCCAGAGAAGCAGAGCTCTGAGACTGGATTGGCCATGAGCAAACTGACCATCAGGTAAAGCTAAATGTCTGCCTTCAGTCAAAAATAATTGACTCATTAGGAAATAACATGTCATGAATACAGAAAGAAAAGCAAACAATAAAAATAGACACATACACCCTCTCCAGCTCCCCACCAGGGATCTAGATATTGCTGTTATCAGAGACTGACTTTAAAATAACTGTGTTTATTAAAATTCTAAACAATCATTTAGAACAGGAGAGATTTTGGCTATGGTGGCATAAAGAAGTTAGCAGATCCTCTCCATAAAAATTTAGTCTACAAAAATAAAAAATTGTCAAAGGCATCCATTGCAGGGCTCTTGAAATTGACCACAGGCAGATGACAAATTGAGTAGCATTTATGCTGAAAAATAGTTCTTGCCAGAACTTTGGTTAAGGACAGTGGGAGCCTGTGACCTTCTTAGTGAAGGTGGAAGTCATCACTTACAAGCTATTGATAAGAATAGTAATTTGACCAGTGTAGGCTGACTGGGAAAATCAGCCTTTCTGCTTAAGAGACAGACTCGATTTGAAGAAGACTACTGGTTTGTCCACTAGAAAATATAGATTTGGTAGGAAATGAGCAATAGAATACTACAGTGTTGCTGGCCTAAGGTTGCAATGGTGAACCAGTAACAAACGTAACATGAGATTCTGGAAACCAGAGATTTCATAGAAGGACAAGGTAAATTCCTTATGCATCTCTAGCTGACTGAAATATGGACATATATAGGATAGACCGTCTAAATCCCATCAGAAAGCAAAACACCAGAGAGAGTTATAAACTGGCTGAACTTTGAATATTCTCCCCAGCTGATTGGCAGAGGGCAGTCTCCTTAAAGGCTCAAAGTATTTGAGCGAAGTCTCTGCCTACTTCATCAGCTTATGACTAACCTATGCAGACATGAAGACAGCACTAGAAAGTCAGGCTGAAAAATAAAAATAAAGAAATTTAGTAGAGATACCAGTGCCTCACACCATGGGAAGAGCAGAGATAGGGTCTATAGTATAAGTCTGAGCAGTTTAGTATAAAAAAAAAAAAAACAAGAATAAATCAGAATCCAGCATTGCTATAATATCTAAAATGTCCAATGTTCAGCAAAAAAAAGTATGAGATATTCAAAGAAATAAGAAACAGTGATGTATACTCGGGGGTTGGGGGGAAGGGTGGACAATAGAAACTGCCTTAGAGTGAGACCAGATGTTGTATTAAGCTAAAACCAGGATTATTTAGATCCAAAATTCTGATTTGGAGTGGGAAGAGAGACAGACACAGGATCTAGAAGAGGTGGTGACCCTTACCAATGATACGTTCATGGTAGAAATTATAGAATATTTAGCCAAAGAAGTTCAGCACATGTGATGGGAAGAGGGCTCTGTTTAGTGTGTCCTGGCTGTGGCTTGGAATGTTGAATTAGGGGGCAGAGACTTTGGAGCAGCTACTGTAAGTATGTTCAAAGCATTATGTTCAAAGATGACAGTGTCTGAAAAATAGAGAATCTACATAGAGAAATGGAAACAGAACAAATACAAATTCTAGAGTTGACAACAACACATGAAAAATCCACTAAATAGGCTTATCAGCAAGATGTGAAATGGTAGAAGAAAGAATCAGAATCAGCAAGATTGGTGTAACAGCTCAAAAATCAGTCGTGTATCTTTTTAGTAGAATAAAGGATTAAAACCCTATGGTTTTATCCATCACTCATTTTAAATGAAAAACTTTCAAGAAATGAGGAATAGAAAGGAGTTCACTACTTGGATGAAAGGAGTATTTGAGAATCGAATACCAAACTTCACACAATGGTCAACTGAATGCTTTTTCCCAATAACTGGGAACAAAGCAAAGATTTCCACCTTTACCAATTCTGTTCAACATTATAAATTTTACTCACTGTACCGAAAAATTAATGCCATCCAGTTTTTGAAAAACAAAATTGTCTTAGTTCATAGACAACATAGTCTTATAAATAGAAAATCCTAAGGAATTTATTTTTTAAATTACTAGAATTAATAGTGAGTTTAGGTTACTGGATATAAAAACAACACATTAAAGTCACTTGCATTCCCATATCCAAGATGTAAGTTATCAAAAATTGAAATTGAGAACAATTCCCTTTACAAGAGCATCACAAATAAAATATTTACGAATTTAGCAAAAGATGTTAAATACCTGTATGCTGAAAGCTACAAAATATTGCTGAGAAAAAAAAAATATTCAAACAAATTATGAGAGATGCTACATTTATGGATTGAAAGACAGTATTTTTATTTATTTTTTTTTATTTTTTATTTTTGAAAGACAGTATTTTTAAATAGCAGATTTCCCCAAGTTGATATATAGATTCAGTACAATTCCTATCAAAATCTCAGCAGACTTTTTTGAAGAAATTGGGAAGTTTATGTGCAAGTTCAAAGGATCTAGAATACAGAAAACACATTTGAAAAAGAACAGTGAATCTGGAGAATTTACACTACCCAATTTCAAAACTTAAGGAATCTACACCACGGAATATTGGTGTAAGGATAGACTTATTGATCAGGGGAACTGAATAGAAAGTATAGAAATAAATTCTCACATTTATGGTAGATTTTTGACAAAGATGTCATTGCAGTTCAATAGAGGGACAGGATATTCCTTTAGCAAATGGTGCTTGAACATATGAAGTAAAAACGAATTTACACCCTTTCATTTACCATACAGAAAAAATAACTCAAAATGGGTCATAGGCTGAAATAAGTGCAAAGCCTATAAAAGCTTCCACAGAAAGCATGGGAGACCACCTTGGGTTAGGCAGAGATTCCTTAGAAATGACACCAACAGGATCTGTAAAAAGAAAAATTGATGATTTGGACTTCATCAAAATGTAAAACTTTTGTTCTTCAAAAGACACCATTTTGGGGCTTCCCTGGTAGCTCAGTAGTGAGGAGTCTGTCTGTCAATTTGGGGGACATGGGTTCGATCTCTGGCCCTGGAGGATCCCACATGCTACGTGAAACGGCTAGGCCCATATGTCACAACTATTGAGCCTGTCCTCTAGAGCCCAAAAACCACGACTGCTGAGCCCACCTTCTGCAAAAAGGGAAGCCACTGCAATGAGAAGCCCACACACCACAACTAGAGAAAGTCCATGCACAATAAAGACCAGCACAGCCAAAAAATAAATGATTTTTTTAAAAAGAGACTATTTAAAAATAAAAAGACAAGCCCAAAGCTGTGAAAAAGAATTTGCAAACCATGTGTCTTGGAAAGGGCTTACATTTAGAATGCATGAAGAACTCAATGATAAAAAGACAGTAATGAGAAGACAAAAACCTAACTTCAAAAACAGCAAAATATTTACAAATAGCATGTGAAAAGTTGCTTAGTGACACTTAGTAAAATGCAAATTAATGCAGTATGGTTGCTTATTTAGAAGACTTTTGAGTGAGTTTGTCTAGGTTTTGATTTTTCTCTTGCACTAAAATTAACCCAGAAATAGGGAGCCGGGAAGCACACCTATCTTCCCAGAAACTCGCCTGCTTCTTAGAAGGAAAAGGCGCCAACTGCTGCCCCCTTTGCCTCTGCAGGTTGTCACGTCCATCGGGGAGCTGGTTGAAGTGTGCTCTGCCCAGATCCAGTCAGGCTGGAGGCCCCTGTTCAGCGCCCTGGAAACGGTGCACAGCGGGAACAAGTCCGAGGTGAAGGAGTACCTGGTGGGCGACTATTCCATGGGTGAGGCCGTGTGTGGATTTTGCATCCTGAAACTTGTTTATTAGTTCTACATTCTAATGACTGTAGTTCTATGTTTTTTGGTGGAATCTTAAAAAACTTTGTCTGTATAAGATCATATCATCATCAAAAAGAGGCCACGTTCCTTTCTGATTTGGATGCATTCTATTTCCACTCTTGGCTGATGGCTCCGGCTGGGGCTTCCGGTTCTGTGTTGAATGGGAGTGCTGATTTTGGCTATGGGGCAATAGCTCTTTATGTCAAGCTTCATGCTATCGAAAGAAGTTGGAAAACAGGGAAGACTGGCATTCCGTTGTTTTATCAGCAGGAAATGGTGTAGCAGGAACACAAGCTCTGAGTTCTGCCAGCAGGTTGAGAACCTTGAGCGTTACCAGGCCCTGCTCTCAGTGACAGAGGAGACAGAAGGCTGAGAGACGTAGGTCATTTCACTTACACATATCTGTGTTGAGTTCATTCATAAAACCAAAAGGGAAAAATGTTATCCACTATCTAAGAAGCAGCAGAAAATATCCAAATAACAGGGAATTCGAATTAGGGAGATGGGGTGTGGCTGGAAATAGATGGGCAGCCATACAGTAGGCCCAGTGACCAGGGGTTGGGTCAGGGGCCTCCAAGACTAACCTTGCATTTAGAGACCCAGCAGAAGGACTCATGGGACTCAGCATGTAGTTATGCCAAGATTTCTTACATAGCTCAGACTTATTAATGGCTCATGGCCAAGGTTTATTACAGTGATATGGTAAGGACAAGCCAGATCCTAAGGGGAAAACACAGAATCCGTATTCGGGCCTCCCTGAGCTCTCCCCCTCCCTTGAGAATCCCACGGAGCACTTCACCTCCAGTGGGAAAATGAAGCAGTATATATGACCAGGGGCAGTGTGTGAGCCTTTCTACACAGGGAAGCCCATTAGAGATCCAGCTAAGGGCTGGTCACTTAGGTACCCTCTGCCCAACACATCCCAAAATCCATACTTCCTTGCGGGGGTGTTGGGGGGAGGTGTTCAGATCAAACTGTGTTCTTTGCCCCAACCATCCAGGCGCAGAGTAAACCATCCAATTAAAGGACTATTCGGTGAGCCAGGTTCCCAGACCAGCCAAGGGCCAACCCTTGAGGCAGGCCTTTCTGAGGATAGCAGCCTCTGAGCCTTCTATGTTAGCTCTTTTCAGCACAGGTATGAGTAAGTTAGTATGTGCCATCAGGGGGTTATCGAAACCTTCCCATACCTATAATGATGGTGTGCAGGAGAATTCCAAAGGACCACATGTTTAATGGCCCTGTGTAGACCTACACATTGCTCAGCCCTGCATTCAGCCAGCTTTGCCCTCATCTGTCTGCTAAGCTCTCCTTTTAGCCGTCCTACAGCTCCCCCTGCAGGCAAAGCTGAGAAGGACAACACGGGAGCCAAGCCGGTTATCCAGTCAAAAGACCTGGGCTTTGCTCCAGTAGATATATATATATATCTATATATATATATATATATATTTTAATGCTCTTTGGAAGGTGCTGGGAGTATGGGCAACCTGAAGGGTAGACACCTAACTTTCTTAAAACTCTGTAACCTTCCTCCTTCAGGAAAAGGCCAGGCTCCAGTGTTTGATGTATTTGAAGCTTTTCTCAATACCGACAACATCCAGGTCTTTGCTAATGCAGCCACTAGTTACATCATGTGCCTTATGAAGTTTGTCAAAGGACTGGGTAAGTGGAGCCCCCCCTTCCTGCCTCCTGACAGCTGGAGACCCTTATCCGTATGGCTTTGTGTGAGTTGGCTGCAGGCGTCCTGGGAGAGAAGCAGACGGTGCTATGCTGTGTGCTCAGGAGCATAGAGCACAAAGCTTTCTGTAAACACAGCTTGGATTCTGTCCAGGGTTGATATTTTTCATGGTGTTCATGGAATAATTTTATAATGAAGTGTGTCTTCATATATTATTTTACTCCAACTTCTTTTTGAATCCTAAAACGTTCACTATTATATTTAGTAATTGCTTTTATGCAGGAAACTGCTGTTCTCAGTGTCACATAATTAATAAGCCTAATTAGAGTTTGAGTTCCCAGCTCTTAAGCAAAAGTTACGATGCCTTCCCCCAGACTCTATTGATTATAAAATGTAGTTTGAAAGTGTAGGAGTCACCCTTCCTTGAGATTTCGTGTGTTTTAGGAAATACCTACCTGATTTTTAGGCTTAATTTAGAAATACTTTAACACAGTAGAGTGCTCATTGGAAAGAACTCCAGTGCTGGGAAAGACTGAAGGCAGGAGGTGAAGGGGACGACAGAGGATGAGATGGTTGGATGGCATCACCAACTCCATGGACATGAGTTCGAGCAAGGTCTGGGAGTTGGTGATGGACAGGGAAGCCTGGCATGCTGCAGTCCATGGGGTTGCAAAGAGTCGTATACCACTGAGCGACTGAACTGATATAGCATGACCTACTGTTGGTATGGCTCAGTTTTATCCACAGTGAAAGTGAAAGGGAGTGGTGGTTAGTTAAATGCAAAGTTTAGAAGAAACTTCAAGTTTTGAGACTTTCACCCTGGAGAGCTCTTAGATACAGGGCCTTGAGAACCTTTTAAATAAAGAAAATATAAGGTCAATCTTTATAAAAATATAAAGGATATCAACCCTGAATATCCATTGCAGTACTAATGCTGAAGCTGAAGCTCCAGTATTTTGGCCACCTGATGCAAAGAACTGACTGAGAAAGATTGAGCGGTATCACCAATTCAATGGACATGAGCTTGAGCAAGCTCAGGAGATAGTGAAGGACAGGGAAGCCTGGCGTGCTACAGTCCATGGGGTTGCAAAGAGTTGGACACGACTTAGTGACTGAACAACACCAAAAAAATGATTTTGTATTCTTGCAAGGTAACTGACAATTTCTTTGCAAAAGAAAATAGGACATGGAGAAGCTAGGTGATTTCATCCATGTTCCCCTTATTTTGGAGCAGGAATAAAATGCAAGTTTCAATAAAGAGGCTGGAGGCCACAGGTCTGATCCGTAGACCATCCTTGTTACATTATGTTCTTATATACACACTCTGTTTTTCTCTGTACTCTGGGAAGTAGAGGGCTGAACTGAGGGAACATGAATGCCCCTCACTTATCCACTATACATGCTGAGCTTCAGAGGAAGATTTCTTTGAACAAAGTAAGATTTTACTCTTTTTAAACTCTTTCATTGTTGTTCACTCAGTCGTGTCCAACTCTTTGCAACCCCATGGACTGCAGCACGCCAGCCCTCCCTGTCCCTCACCATCTGCCGGAGTTTGCCCAAGTTCGTGTCCATTGAATTGGTAATGCCATCCAACCATCACATGCTCCTTTCAAGCTCTGTCCTACATTAAATAGAAACCAAATAGTTTAGTATCTTAATCATAAGAATACCTTAAAGCATGAGGTAATCCCTGCATTAGATAGTAAAAAAAAAAAAAAAATCCGGTGCTTATTTAGAAAAAAAACACTTCCTCCTGTGCTTCTCCTTTACTCTGTCAAGTACTATCTCACTCACTAGAGTCCTGATACCAGATGTGTCTGGGGTTTGTTCCCACACCAAGCAGTTCTCTGTGACACCAGCCAGGTACCCTACTGGTCAATTCAATTCTGATACTTATTAGAGTTAGCACAGGTTAAGGGTTCAGTCCTATGTGACTGCCCCCCCATTTAAAATGACAGTTGCAAGTAGTGGATCCCCAAGTTACTCACAACTCTGTCCAACTTGGCTATAAATCAGTAGTTCCCATGATTCCCCCACCCCTTGGATTTGAGGATTTGTTAGAGCAGCTCACAGAAGAGAGGAAAATACATTCATCAGTTTATTATATAATAATGCATATGATAAATGATATAGGTGAACAGTCAGATAAAGAGAGAATACAAGGTGAGGTCCAGAAGAGTCCCAAGCTCAGGAGCTTCTGCCCCCATGGAGGTGGGGTAGAGGCTCCTCCCAGCATATTGATATGTTGACCAATGCAGAGGCTCTCTGAACCCCATTCTTTGGGGATTTTTTTATGGAGGCATCATCATGTGGGGATGATCAATCATTAACTCAATTTCCACCCCCTCTCTTGCACCATGGTCTTTCTGGTAACCAGCCACCATCCAGGAGCTCACCAAGCTTTGCTTCACAAGAACAAAAATCCTGTCACCCAGGAAATTCCAAGGGGTTTGGGAGTTCATCTTCAGGAGCTGGAGTCAAAGATCAAGTATCAGAACAAAAGATGTTCTTAGTATCCTTATCATTTGGGAAATTAGGGTTTTAGGAGCTCTGTGCCAGGAACTGGGGGCAGACTAAAATATTTTCTAGTGCTCCACAGTCTTACATTTCATTTAAGAATCATTATCAATGGTAATGCAGGAGATGTGGGTTCCATCCCTGGGTCAGAAAGATCCCCTGGAGGAGGAAATGGCAACCCCCTTCAGTATGCTTGCCTGGGAAATCCCATGAACAGAGGAGCCTGGTGGGCTGCCATCCCTGGGGTTGCAAAGAGTCAGACACAACTGAGCACACACATGCACGAACACATGCATGCGTGCAACACTACAAAACAGATTATTGGTATTCTGTTGTTCCGTGAACAATCAAGTGCCTGGTACATTGGCACAGTGAATAAAACATGCTTCCTGCCTGTGAGAGGTTTGCTGCCTCTTCTGGGAAACAGACACATAAATCAATAATCACAGTTCAGTAGTAAGAATACTTTCATAGATGCTAGTTTAAAAAAAAAGTCATTTAAGCTGAGATAAGCAAGCTGCTGAGACAGGGTGCTGGGTAGTAGACCCCATGCAGACTTCACAGGAGAAGTGACCTTTGAACTTGGTGGAGTGAGCTGTAGGTTTACTTTTCTGAAAGTTGGGTACCCACAGAGGAGGGATCCTAGGCGATGAGTTGGAATGGGCCCTGCATGCCACATCAGGGGACTGAGAATGCGCAGGGAAGGTTTCGAAACGAAACTCTGGCAGCACGTGTTCCTGTGGGCAAGGATAAGAGGCTGCAGGCAGAGACCAGTGTGCAGTAGTTTGGGAGCGAGCAGAGTGCATGGAATTCAGGACATTGTAGAGGTGGGATCAGTAGGGCTTGTACTGCTATGATGTGGGGCCTGAAAAGAAGAGGAACTGAGGCTGACTCCCCCCTCCTCAAATTCTCTGTCAGAACTGATGTTACTCAGAATCAGTATATCCAAAAGGAGTGGAGGAGAGGGAAAAGTCATGAATACTGTCTTTGGACATTTGTACAAGTTTCTATGAAATATTCAAGTGGAGATGTCAGAATTTTGAGATTTTATCTTGAGGAGGGGGTTGGGGTCTGAAAATAGAGCTGAAGAATTGGCAGTGTGCAGCTGAGGATATTTAAAACCAAAAGGTTCTAATTTTTCTGTGAATTATGAGGCAGAGTTATTTGTGTGTGGCTTAGGGTCAGTGGGACATCTGTTGTTGTTCACTCAGTTGTGTCTAATTCTTTGTGGCCCCATGGAATGCAGCACTCCAGGCTTCCCTGTCGTTCACCATCTCCTCAAATTCATATCCATTGAGTTGATGAAGCTATTGCCTTCCGAGGCCCCGATATAGCCACACAGGCTGTGTCCTGCCCGTCTCCAGGGGGCACAGACTTTGATATGTAACACAGAAGTCTGGATAAAAAAAACTTTAGAACATTCCTTAAGAAGATAGGAAATAGATTTATTTGTTTGGGTTTTTTTTTGGGGGGGGGTACTTTTTATTTTACATTGGGGTATGCATGCTCTGTCGCTTCAGTCATGTCCAACTCTGTCCATGGGATTCTCCAGGCAAGAATACTGGAGCAGGTTGCCATGCCCTCTTCCAGGGGATCTTCCTGCCCCTGGGATCGAGCCTGCATCTCCTGCACTGCAGGCAGATTCTTTACCCACTGAGCCACTTGGGAACCCTAGCCAATTAATAAACAATGTTCTGATAGTTTGATGTGAACAGCAAAGGGACTCAGCCATATACATACATGTATCCATTCTCCCCCACACTCCCCTCGCATCCAGGCTGCCACATAACATTGAACAGAGTTCCATATGCTATACAGTAGGTCCTTGTTGGTTATCCATTCAAAGGGTAGCAGTGTGTACATGTCAAGAAATGAATTTATTTTTAATTCCCACGTGGTTATTTCAACATGAATTTGAACTGCTCTGTGTTTTTATACTGTAAGGTATATTAATCTAACTAGGAGTTGGCAAACTATGGCCCACGGGCCAATCCCATCCACTCAGAGTTTTTATAAATAAAATTTTATTGAAACACAGCCATGGTCATTTGTCTATGGCTGTTTTGTGCTACAGTGACAGAGTTGAGAAGTTGCAACAAAGACAGTGTGATCTGCAAAGCTTAAAACATTTACATGGAAAAGAAGTTTGCCAATCCCTGATCCAACCAGTCCATTCTGAAGGAGATCAGCCCTGGGATTTCTTTGGAAGGAATGATGCTAAAGCTGAAACTCCAGTACTTTGGCCACCTCATGCGAAGACTTGCCTCATTGGAAAAGACTCTGATGCTGGGAGGGATTGGGTGCAGGAGGAGAAGGGGATGACAGAGGATGAGATGGCTGGATGGCATCACTGACTCGATGGACGTGAGTCTGAGTGAACTCTGGGAGTTGGCGATGGACAGGGAGGCCTGGCGTGCTGCGATCCATGGGGTCGCAAAGAGTCAGACACGACTGAGCGACTGAACTGAACTGATCTAAAACATAAGAAGTGGTTTTCTCTTCTTTTTTGAGAAACATGACTCTTTATCTTGTAAACTTCAGTAATGCCTACTAATTATGTCTGTTTACCTGCAGGGAGGCTGCTAGTACTACCACTGTAGACAATTAGAAATAGTTACGGTACTGTGATTTTATTAAAAAGTATAGGAATAGATTCATCATGCAAGAAGAAAAATGGTAATTCTGAATTACTTATTTACCTATAGACTATCGAGGTGTCCTCTACAGATCTGTTACATTTCTAGATAGATACACAAAAATAGATCATTTCAGTTCAATTGTGTAGTCACCACCCCTAAACTGCAGATGTTTCGAATCCTCCCAGAATCTTCATTTATGATCACTGTTTAGTGCTGAGCACTGGCAACAGACAAAGTCCTTCTCTAAAGGGAGAAGGGCCTAGTGCTTCGTCCCGGCCCAGCACATGGCTGGTCTCCAAGATCATCCTGTATCATCAAAGCTTCACAAGTCAGAGCATCAGCAGCAGGCCCAGGAAAGTGAATTACAGTTACAGTGTGCCCAGGTACAAAACACATGCCCTCCAGCCTGAAAGTACTGTGGCAGGATATGGAATTTGAAAAGACCCTGATGCTGGGAAAGATGGAAGGTGGGAGGAGAAGGGACGACAGAGGATGAGATGGTTGGATGGCATCACCGACTCAATGGAGATGAGTCTGAGTAAACTCTGGGAGTTGGTGATGGACAGGGAGGCCTGGGGTGCTGCAGTCCATGGGGTCGCAAAGAGTCGGACACAACTGAGTGACTGACCCGAACTGACTAGTGAAAAGAGGAATTACAGAAGAGAATAATTTCAACAAGGTATGATGTGTACCGTATGACCCCCAACCGTATTTAACGTGTACACATGTAGGGGGAAATTTGACCGAAAGGGCTTTCTCGGGGTTGTACAATGTAGAGTACTTCTTCTTTTCTGTCTTAGTAGGCATTTGGTGAATGAATGCTGTATGACTAAGTAGGTCTTCTGTTAGAAGGGGATGAACAATATTTGTTTCTGTCTCGCCCTGCTGCCCCCAGGGGAGGTGGACTGTAAGGAGATTGGAGACTGTGTCCCAGGACCCGGAGCCGCGTCCCCAGACCTGTGCCTCCCCGCCCTGGACTACCTCCGGCGCTGTTCTCAGGTACCCGGACCCCCAAACCTGCCTCTGAAGTTGCTCACGAAATATGCACAGGTGTCTTTGTGAAGCCCAGGAACAATACTTTCTGCTGTCTCTGAGGAAAGTGGGGCTTAGATTTGGAGTATAAATTTTGGTCCCCACCCCTTCTACAAAGCAGAGAAAGAAAGTCATGAGAATATACTAGAACACACAACTGGGTTTTGAGGTCTCTGAAACTTCTCATTTATACCTCATGAAAGAACTACCATCATCTCTCTGTGTCAGGCTAAGAGGCCATGGGAAATCTTCCTGAGGAGACCAAAACCTGGACAGTAGGCTGCACACAGTGAAGAGAGACATAAAGAAAGTAAGAGAGGGGTTTGCAGTCAGGATCTAGTGAAGAAACCCAGTGAAACATCACTCGCCAATGTGAGCAGTGACCTTCCTTGTGCAGAGTCCAGTTCTTATCCGTGTCACACGCCAGTGGGACAATCTGATGCTCCTCCCCCAAAGCCCTTCCTCCTCGAGGCTTCGGTGACACCCTCTGGCCATAGCTCTTCTCCTGCCTACTCAGGTGTGTCCCCTGGCCGCCTCCTGTCTGT
The DNA here is from genome assembly GCF_029378745.1 of Bos indicus. NCBI lineage: Eukaryota > Metazoa > Chordata > Mammalia > Artiodactyla > Bovidae > Bos > Bos indicus. The sequence continues at coordinate 76,311,547 of NC_091768.1, forward strand.
CTGTAACCCCTCCCTTGGCGATGGGGTTGACGGCATTAAGCCCCAGTGCTTCAGAAAGAATGCGCCACCCTGACTTCCTCCTCCATATGCTTCCATAAGGCCCATGTGACCTGACCTGGCCCCCCTACCCCCTCAGCTCTTTCCTTCTCTCTCACTGTGCTCAGCCACGCTCCCTTTCTAGCCCTTAGACATTCCTGACTTGTTAGTGCTCGGGGCCATTGCTGTTCCCTCTGCCTGGAATTTTCTCTCCTCAGATCTCTGTATGGATGATGCTCCTAATCGTCCAATCTGATCTGAGACATCACCTCCTGAGAGAGACCAGGGCTTAAGTATCTACCTACATTCTGCCTACATCCCCCACCCGTCTGGTCACCCTTTCTAGGAGCCCCCTGTCTAATTTTTCCTATAACCTGTCAGAAATATTATTTGTGAAAGGAGTATGTCTGTAAGACACAAACGGCTAGATTTCTGTCTCGCTCACAGCTGTTTCCCTAATTTCTAAAATAGTACAGGCACAATTCTAATTTGTGAAGTACAGAGTTTCTTGTGAGTTTATCCCAGTGACAGCCGGGGAGTCAGGATGGTAGCAGTGACAGGAATGAAGAGCCCAGGGCAGCCATGAGCTCTGCTTCTCATGCCTTCATCTTGTCCACCCTCCCCTCAGATTCCTCCATCCTCGGGTGCCCCATATTTCCTTGATGTTGAGTCGGGGGAAGGGGGATAAGAGTCTGATAGCTTATTTGCCTACAGACTCTCTTCTCAGTGCTCCCCATAGAACAACTCACCCACAGGCAAAAATTTTTAACATGTTTCATGGTTCCCTTCACAGGTTTATAGGAGTCTATAAAACTCCTATGCCACTGAGATACTGAAAAGGTATCCACAGAATCTTCTTCTAGCTTTGTGTTACCATTGACTCTTATTTTATCTGCTTCACAGGATCAATGCCTCTTGTGAGCTGCCTTATGCTTTCAAATCACAGCCAAGTTTAAAACTTTCCTAGACTGGGAACTTTTCTGGTTTTCTCTCCACCTTTTCTTACCTGTGCATAGTTTTGTTTTGATTTAATAGAGTACAGCTTTTTCCAGTATTTAATTGCAGTTTGGTGTTTTTTTTTTATTTAGTTGTTGGCCAAAATCTACAAAATGCCCTTGAAGCCAATATTCCTTAGTGGGCGACTTGCTAGCTTGCCCCGAAGACTTCAGGAGCAGTCAGCGAGCAGTGAGGATGGAATTGAGTCAGTCTTGTCTGACTTTGATGACGACACTGGTAAGTTAATTGAGCTAAACTGGGTTCTTTGCTATGTTTGTATTCCCAAAAGCTGAAGTCAAGAATTCAGTAGCTCATAGATCATATATGACCATCCACTTACATTGTTATTATTTATAATTCTAACAGAACAAGCCTACCTAAAGTTTCCATGGACTCTTCAAAAACATTTTACAATCAGGGTCTCCAGGCACCTCACTCCAGTACTCTTGCCTGGAGAGTCCCAGGGACGGGGGAACCTGGTGGGCTGCCGTCTATGGGGTTGCACAGAGTCTGACACGACTGAAGTGACGCAGCAGCAAACCTATCCTTTTTAGATGGATGTGTGTGTGTGTGTGTGTGTGTGTGTGTGTTAGTTGCTCAGTCGTTTCTGACTCTGTGATCCCGTGGACTGTAGCCCACCAGGCTCCTCTGTCCATGGGATTCTCCAGGAAAGAATACTGCAGTGGGATGCCATTCCCTTCTCCAGGGGATCTTCCTGAGCCAGGGATTGAACCCAGGTCTCCTTCATTGCAGGCAGATTCTTTACTGTCTGAGCCATCACGGAAGCCCCCCTTTTAGATGGCTAACTCCATCTGAAACCAGTGTAGATTTGCAGATTCCACTAAATAAAATTTCTAACTCCAAATTCTCTTGAATTTAGCAAATTGGGTTATGGTTGCATTTGGTGCATTGATACTTAAAATGACTGATAATTGTCTTTAATTCCTTCTAGGAAACACAGTCATTATATAATTACTTCCTATAGGACTATTTGGTTAGAGACTGGGGAAATTAAGCCATTACAGAAGAAAGAATCAGTTTGTGACTGGGTGAAGCTGAAGACTCATTAAAATAATAAGTTTAAAGAATGTTTCAAATTAGTTCCTGTGTAATTTCCTGTGAATTCCAGTTCAAACTAGTAACTGGATAATTTTCAGATTGGTTCACTCTTGTTCACTTTTACTATCTTCTAATACAGATTACTCCGTCCTGTTTCTAGACCTAAAAATGGAAATGATATCCTTCTAGGGATCTAATATCTGGGCATAGGTGTTTCAAACCCTTGTAAAAGGACTTTTGGGAGAAAAAGATTTTTTAATTTACTTTCTGTTTTTAATTCTTCTATTTTTCAGATGCAAATTCATTTATGGGGATGTCTAGAAATTTTCCAGTTTTGCATAGGGATCATTAACAGTGAAACCTTACAATTTCAGACTAGTTGTTAGGAAAATTATAGGAACGAATAAATATCTAATATAGAAAACAAGTAGATGTTGGAAAGTGGCTAGGTGCTGCCTGATAGAGCTTTCACTTAAATGATTAGGTAAGAATTTTTACTTAGCATCTTAAAACTCCAACCCAGAAAATTAAAAGCTTAAGTTGCTTGTCTATAATACAGTCTTTAAAACAGTTGTAAACCATTTGTACAAGTAACAGTGAGCATTCCCTTCCCATTTTTGCAAATTGCTAATCTTTTTTTTATTCTAGGCCGCCCACCCAAGAAAACAGATCAAGTTCAGCCAAGCACCAATCTAAGATTTCCAACAGTATAAATTCATTAAGGGCTTTAAAGTTATATATGTAAAATATCAGAGAAAAGAATAAAAGCTTTAAGTTGGTGTTAAAAATTACTCCTTATCATTGATATGTTTCGATAGTATTCCTGTTTCTGAAGGCAAATAACTGCTTTTCCATTTTCCTATGGAAATTTCAAACACATGTAAAACTAGACAGGATGGTAGAAGGAACCTTCATATACCCATCACCCAACCAATTTGCCAGTTTTCTAAAGTATATCAGTTAATTTTCATAATTCACGTGAGCTCTACATTACATGCTTGTCTGCTCCATCTCTTAAATCCTTGTCAATCTATAGATCTTCCTCTTCAAGTTTACTTGTTGAAGGAGTGAGGTTTTTGTCCTGTAGAGTTTTCCTCTTGGATTTTATTGGTTGCACCCCTTATAGTGATGTTTGACATGTTTTTCTGTCCTCTGCATAACCTATTAATTAGTCTGTCCACCCTGCTTACATTTTGAGGCTCATGAGAATTTTTTATCACCTAGTTTTTTATACTTATTGTCCATGACGTTGGTTTTGCCTCCTATTAACAGGAATATTCAAAATTAGGGAAGTATTTTTTTTAGTGGGAATATTTAAAAACTGGATCTTCTCATAGTTTTCTTTTGCTGAACAATTAGAAGTATTAAAACAAAATGTAGAATGAGCTGTTTTGTATATTCTATTCTAGATACTTCTGTACCTTGACAAACAAAATGTGGTGTGTACATACAATGGGATACAATTCATTAATGAGATTATAATGCATGCTACAACATGGGTGTACCTTGAATACATTATCCTTAGTAAAATAAGCCAGACACAGGTTGCCAGGGGCTGGAGTGAAGGGGAAAATGCAGAGTTATTGTTACCAGTTACTGAAGTAATGAAAAAGTTTTGGAAATTAATGGTAATGATGGTTGCAGTAATACCACTGAATCACACATATTAAAATGGCAACTTTTTGTTTATACATATATCTATAATAAATTTTTAAAGGATTAAGGTGATGGAACTAAAAGGATGCATCATTTGTATCATCAGCTCCTGTGAACAGTATTTCTTTTCCTTTGACTTTGTCAGAAATAGGAAATCAATTTGTCCATATTTATAGGCACTGAAGGCTGCCTTACAGGGTGACGGCTTACATCCCTATAGCTAGGCAGTTTACAGAAGCCTTTTACATATAGTGTTCACCGTGATCTTGTGATGATTATGTGTTGCTTGGCTGAATTTCACAGAGGTCTGCTTTTGGCTTCCAGGTCTGATCGAAGTTTGGATCATCCTCTTGGAGCAGCTCACAGCAGCTGTGTCCAACTGTCCACGTCAGCACCAACCCCCCACTCTGGATTTGCTCTTTGAGCTGTTGAGAGAGGTTACCAAAACACCTGGTAAGTATTTTTATGTCTGTCTTTTCAGGGCATTTTTATACCTACAGCTCTTTCCAGCAAGGTATTTCTGTGTCTGTTTCACTGCTGTAACGCTAGGCAGCATAACAGATGCTCAATACATATATTTTTAATGGCTGCGACTCAGTGACTTAAGACATGTCCTTGTACTATTTATGGGTTTCCCACCAGGTCATTTCTAAATAATGGGTGGTGGCCAGTTAGTTGAATGTGTTGAACCCCACAGTATTTAGGCCAAAGCTCTGGTATCAGCGTCCCCTTAAGCCAGCTGGCTTTCTCTGTTCCATGGTTCCAGCCTTCCTCTTTGGCTGGGTCACACATGCTCTTAGCCCCAGAGCCATCAGTAGGCCCACCAGATCTACCACTGATATGAACCAGCCACTCAAATGTATATATAATATAGAGAGCAATATCTTAATTGTATAAGGGGAATTGATGATTAGATTTAGGGAAAGACATCTAGTGATTACCCTGATAATACAGGGGGAAAGTGGCCCTTGGGAATTTATTTCTTGTAATGAGTTAGTTAGGGCTTAGCATGCACATTGAATCAGCCAAATTTTCCCAAGATCAAAGAAATCTTTTATAGAAATTTTAGTTTTCACTGATAAAACTATAAATGAAACCACCAGTTTAATTCCATAGTGATAAGAGGAGCTTTGTATTCAACATAAATTGATGATAACTTGATAATTGATACTATTTTAAGGTCCATAACAAAGTTCATATCAGAATTATTTTTAGGAAAACCATTATCACTACTCTTATGCATTAAAAAGTTAAAGATTTTCTATCTAAGAATAAGCAGATATTTTATAGAATGAATTATATGCCATTATTTGAAATCTATTTTATTGGTCAGTGCCATTTTCTTCTAAGTGTGGGTGAAGTAGCCCAATAATTCTACTTCTAGAAATCTATTAAAGGAAATTGATAGTAATGAAGATAAAAATCTATACATAATGAAAATAGCTCAAGCATCTTGAATACCAAAATAATTATGAACAACATAAATGGGTTAAGTATATTATGGTAAAAGCATGTAATATTCTATAAGCATTAAATTGAATATTTGTGAATAGTATTTAATGACATGAATATTTATAAGGCACTATATTAAAATATATATATAGTGTGTAGCACAATCTCAACTTTATGTGAAGCATTTATAAATACAGATACCCAAACATATGTACATTCGAAAAGTACTAGAAGGAAACACATCAAAATATTTTCTTCCTTTGTATTCTCATGTTTTCTGTATTTATGATAAAAAGCATACCTTGCTTTTGTAATCAGAATTTTAAAAATCTATCAACATTTCCACAAAGATTCTTACTGCATTGTTCATAAAGCAAAATATAGAAACCTCTTAAATGTCCATTAGTAAGGGAATGGATAAGTAAACTAATGTACATACAGTTTGAGTAATTTGGAACAGAATGTAGTAATAAAAATGAGGAATATCTAAATTTGCTGACAAAGAGTGATCTCTAACACATACTTTAAGGGCAAAATAATAATACAGACCAAGGTTTACAATATCCCATTTATAAAAAGTAATAAAACTATATTCCTCTTTTCATATAAATATATGTACTTACAGTTTAAAGGGTACAAACCCTATGCATGTGTGTATTATATGTTTATGTCTGGGGACTAAGGAATTGATCAAGTGATGCTTTAGCTTCATCAGCATTATTTGAATTTGTAGTGAGTATATTTGTGTATTTCTTGTGTAATTAAAATCATGCAGAAACAAGAAAAATGTCACCAAAGACCATATATTCCCCAGTCAGTGGTAAATTCCCTGATCCTTCTCAGACAATGGAGAGCTCCTTCAAAAGAGATAGGCAGGGCCATGAGATGGCAGAGAGCTTCCCTTTTGTTGCAGGAGAGGTGCTAAGGTCACAATTCTGACACTGGCTTTGCTTTTTCAGGACCAGGGTTTGGCATCTATGCAGTTGTTCACCTTCTCCTTCCTGTGATGTCTCTTTGGCTTCGCCGTAGCCATAAAGACCATTCTTACTGGGACATTGCCTCGGCTAACTTCAAGCATGCCATTGGTCTGTCCTGTGAGCTGGTGGTGGAGCACATTCAGAGCTTTATCCACTCAGGTATCTGTGGTACCAGAGCAGCTCATACTGAGTCATCGTTTAGTAGACAGCATCGTTGTCTAAAAGTGCCTAGTAAAGACCAGTGTGTGATTTTAGTCCTGGAAATTATTAAGATAGAATTACATGGTCATTGCCAGCCTTATGCAGGAAACATGAAACACAGGTTCAAACCCTGGATCAGGAAGATCCCCTGGAGGAAGGCATGGCAATCCACTCCAGTATTCTTGCCTGTCCTCCTCGGTCAGAGGAGCTGAGCAGTTTATAGTCCGTGGGGTCACAAAGAGTTGGATACAACTTAGCACGCACGCAAAAGATAAAACACCTAATAAGGTCTAGGATATCTATGCATTAGGAGAGGGAAGGCAAGTTCAAGTATTGCTATGTAAGAAATTGAAATATCTGTATAGCCTGGGGGTAAGGGAAGGATATATCCCATTATCCTGTTGCATCTGGGGAGTGGTTTTAGGAAAGGCTCAAATTATGGGCAGGAAGTTACTTAACAGGTAAGGGGTGAAGAGAGAGGTCTTAATGTCTGTGGCACTTTGGAAAAGATTTGGAAGTGTGGGGTGGATGATATGTCAACGTCAGCAGATGGAGAGGGAGCTAGAGGCAGGAGAAATCTGTCAGCTGTTGTACCAATGGAGTAATATTTGGGAAATATGGATTCTTGTTCATGATTCTTGCCGTGGAAACAGGAGAAATCTTGCTGCTCACCCTAGAGGTTATAGGGGAAAGGTGTTGTACAGAAGTATAAAGGAAGAGGTGAGATTAGAGAAACTCATGAGGACTTGACCCCAAAGGAGGATCAGAAAGCAAAGATAAGAAATGGGGTCTCTACTAAGCACAAAACACACCGACTGAAAGAGAAGAGAAACACATGTAGCCACTAACCACATCCCTAGGGGTAGTGTTTCTGTCCAGGTCAGGTCTTTGTCCAGCTCAGGATCCTTGCAGATTCTACCGAGAATTGGTTGTATTGCATCGCAAAGACTTTGTGGAAAACAGAATGTGATTTTGGAAGGTCTTATTCTTCTTTAGTCTGGGGACAGTATGCAGACTGAAGCCAAACTGAAAAGGTTCAAGAAGTGGTAGTTAATACAAGATGTTTTGTTTACTAAGAGCATTTAATTAAATATATTAATAATTCAACTAGCAGCAGTAAGGAATATTTTATCTTTCCCTTTAAGAATTAACCTATTTTACTAGTTAGTATTCAATCTGTATAATAGTATATGTTCTATTCTGCTTAAGTAGATGAATTATATACTTTGAAAAGTCAGCCTCATGCATTTCATCTTGATATATCCAGAAATGGATGGAACAAGCCAAAATTAGATAAAAATCCAAGAAAATTTGTGTTGTAATGGCCATTTTTCTCATTGTTCTATTTTCTTTATATTTCTGCATGTTTTCACACTCAGCCTTCCCTCTTTCGCCATTCAGCCCATTCCTTTGCAGTACCATTGAAAGCAGTCTCACTTTGATTTCCCTGTAGACATCAGGTATGAGAGCATGATCAACACCATGCTGAAGGACCTCTTTGAGCTACTGGTAGCATGTGTAGCCAAGCCCACAGAAACCATCTCCCGAGTAGGCTGCTCCTGTATTAGGTGAGAAAAAGGTTTCCTGACTCTCTACAGTTTTTATTATGAAGTCCAGGAAAATTAAATTCTTTTGTGGTAGCAATCTACTTTTTATAAATAAAAATGACTATGCTACTAATTCTTCATTTCATTCAATTGGCAAATATATATTGTGGAAGTCATTAAACAGTGTGCTCTACTGCCCAGAAAGTGACGTGACCAAGATACCTACCCTTCGGGAGCATATAACGTGTTCTAAAGGACAGAACAGGCAGAGTCATGGGGAGAGTGATAACGGTGAGGGGGAACTAGAAAGGCAATTGAAGGACAAGAAGCCTGGGGAGCAGGGCGGTTGGCAGGAGCTTTGGTAATGATGCTTGGTCAGCGCTCCCAAGGTGGGCAAGCTTCTGATAGGTGGTGACTTTGTAAGCAGAGGAATAGCATGAACAATTACATAGAGATAAGAATTACAAGTGACAAGGGGGTTTTGTTTCGCTATGTGTAGAGGAGCAGTGGAAAACGGGGCTAGAATGGGAAAATTTGTATAGAATATATATATATATAGTCTTGCATGAGAACCTAAAGTTTAAACATTGGCCTGTTTGTAATGGGGGCCCATTTTTATATCCAGTGGGTTAGGAAATAGTGGGAGCCCAAAACCCAAAGATAAAAAATAGCAAGTCTTAGGGAAACTGCAGACTAAATCTAGGCACTCGCTGGGAAGGGCCTACCTTTTGTGACATTAAAACGTCTGAATGCAAAACTTGTCCCTCCTGGCAGGTACGTCCTCGTGACAGCGGGCCCCGTGTTCACGGAGGAGATGTGGAGGCTGGCCTGCTGTGCCCTGCAGGACGCCTTCTCGGCCACACTCAAGCCGGTGAAGGTGAGCCACTCAGAGGCGAGAGCAGGGCGCCTGCCTCCTAGCAGGCGGTCTCACTCGGTGAGAACGAAGTAGCCATGTCAGTACTTTGTCCCAGACTCTGTGGCAGTGTCAGATCCATGACCGGGCCTGGAGCTGTGTGCACCCAGCAAACGACCACTGTGTTGCTCCCTAGGACCTGCTGGGCTGCTTCCACAGTGGCACCGAGAGCTTCAGCGGCGAAGGCTGCCAGGTGAGGGTGGCCGCCCCGTCCTCCTCCCCGAGTGCCGAGGCCGAGTACTGGCGCATCCGAGCCATGGCTCAGCAGGTAAGGGCAGGGGCTTTTGATCTCAGGGGCTCAGGAAGCTTGAGATGCTGTTGGAGGTCCTTCTCAAAGGCTGTGCATCACCAAACTGCCTTTCTTTCCCTTGGGGACATAAACGTCCCGGCTCTGACCAGTGCTGATCTTTACTAGAAACAACTTGAACCCAATCACCAGCATTAAGGTCCTCTCACCATCTCGAGCTTGTTACATCCTCCAGCGTCCTGATCACATGGGGTCCTTTTCCACCTGGACTCTGCACTCCATATATAATTTGCTTGCCCTGCTTATAAATATTTACTGCAATATTGTTGTTAATCCTTGACTATGAGTGCTTAAGTTAGGATGGCAAACTTGTTTGTGTTTTCCTGTATCTCCCATAAGGAGCATAGAGCTTAATAAATTTGAGTTGAATGTTAACAACTCAGTAAAATTAAAATGTATTTGTCCATGCAGGAATCACCATGTACCAGTGACTTTTTCTTCCTAACACATGGCAGAATTCATAAATATTGGTTGTAAGCCAAGCCAGGAGCAGAGAACATATTCTGTATATTTTTCTTGGCAGTCCTGGAACAGGGCAGATAGAAGGCACTTATTAAATGTTTGTTGGGTCAATGAATCACAGAAGGCCTTAGCTTTATCGTGGGCCACAGATATGCACTCAAAAACTTAAGTGACCTGTCAATCTGCCTCTAAGAAACCCTGCATGGGGCTTTCATCAATAGTGTACCTTAATTCATGTATATTCATAACAGGTCTATTCATAATAGAGGAAGAACAAAAATGGGCTAAATTCTATCATGAATTAGCAACAGACATATTTGAATTGTGTTTTCCTATGCAGAAGATAATTTACATATACAAGTGTTTAAAATATTAAGCAGTTTTTATAAATGCATATGCACTAGGAAAATGAAGTGCATTGGGGTTTATCTTCAAAAGTTCCCTTTCTCTACAAAATCTATTTAACTTCTTAAGAGAATCTCCCCTCAGCACACTGATAACCCAGGATGCCCTATCAATCAATGTAAAGAACTCAGTCATGTTCACATTGTCAGTGGAGAAGTCTCTTGTCAAGTCTGTCTGCTCCTCAGCTCAGCACGTGGGACTAGAACCTCCCGCCTTCAGTTTCCCTTTCATCTGCTGAGCACATCCCTCCCCTCAGCAGTGAGTCTGACCAGGAACCATAGGGGAAGGCAAGAGTGTGGGCCTCCAGAGGGGTGGTTTCTCCAAGTAGGAAACTATCCTGGCTGGCTATATGCAGAATTTATCCATGTGCCTCCAATGGTCTTTTCAAGCACATCCTACCACATAGCGAGAAAATGGAATCCTGTTCTGAAATAGATTATTAATGGAGAAAAACAGCTAATGAATCTTTCATTTCCTAATATGTCTTTCTTCTTCTGGCATAAACCTTCCTTCCATATTCACTCTTCTTCTGCTGCTGCTAAGTCACTTCAGTCATGTCCGACTCTGTGTGACCCCATAGACAGCAGCCCACCAGGCTCCCCCATCCCTGGGATTCGCCAGGCAAGAACACTGGAGTGGGTTGCCATTTCCTTCTCCAATGCATGAAAGTGAAAAGTGAAAGTGAAGAAGCTCAGTCGTGTCTGACCCTCAGCAACCCCATGGACTGCAGCCCTCCAGGCTCTTCCATCCATGGGATTTTCCAGGCAGGAGTACCCAATATTCAATTATGATAATTTAACGAAATTTGGGGCTTCCCTCATATCTCAGTTGGTAAAGAATCTGCCTGCAATGCAGGAGACCTGGGTTTGATTCCTGGGTCCAGAAGATCCCCTGGAGAAGGAAATGGCAACCCACTCCAGTATTCTTGCCTGGGAAATCCCATGGACAGAGGAGCCTGGCTGGCTACAGTCCATGGGTTAGCAAGAGTCGGACATGACTTAGCGACTAAACCACCACCAACAAAATTTGAAAAGAGAAAGTTCTTTAAAAACACTCATTTTCAAAGGTAAGTCGTGAAAGTGAATTAAATAACATCAAATGAAATCATTTAGATCAGAATCCAAGCAGTGGTTACTATTTTCTAAGTCACTTCTCCCAGTATCTAATAGAGTAACATGGCCACATCGCTGTCCTGAAAGGAGAGTTCCCAATTAATTTCCCATTCCTGCATAGGATAGATGTACCAAACAGACCTCTAAACCAGAGAAGATCTCTTGCAAACATAGCCCCTTTTTATTTACTCTTAATATTAAATGTCAGTCCTTGCTGTTTGGAATGTAATGACTTGTCAGGTGGTAGAAGCAGTAGTGTTATTACTATTAGTGCCAGCAGCTAACATTTATGGAATATTTACTCTTCTAGTGCTCTGCATGTGTTAATACACTTATTAATTCATTTAATTCAACAAACATACCAAGTAGGAAACCATCACTGACCTCATTTTAGAGGTGAGAAAATGAGGAGAAAGAGGACGCCTCTGGCCGAGGAACATCCATCCAGCTGATCCCTGGTAGAGGCAGGTCAAGGATGGTGGCACTCTGAACTGTACCTTTCTCTACCTGTGCAGGTATTTATGTTGGATACCCAGTGCTCACCGAAGACTCCAAACAACTTCGATCATGCTCAGTCCTGTCAGCTCATTATTGAACTGCCTCCTGATGAGAAGCCAAATGGGCATACCAAGAAAAGGTAAGCAGCTAAACTTCAACAGGGAGAGCACATACCAACAGGAAAGTTCATTTATTCCCAGCTCTTGTTCATTGTAATTCAGTCTTCAGCCGAGAATGCTGAAAACAACTGGGGAATCACTTAGCAAAGGTTTTCATACAAAACTGTTAATTTCCCACATTTCACATGTCTTAGCTTGCTAGGACTGCCATAACAAAGTACTGGGTGGCTTAAACAATAGAAATTTAATTTCTCACAGTTCTGGTCTCTTTGGAGGCCTTCCTCCTTGACTTCGAGATGAATGCCTGCTCCCTGTGCCTTCCCGTGGTCTCCCCTCTGTGTCTATGTCCAGATTTCCTCTTCCTATAAGGACACCAGTCATTTGATTAGGGTCCGTACTAATGCCCTCAGTTTAACCTAATTGCTTCTTTAAAGATCCTTTTTCCGAGTACATATTCTGTAACGTTAGGACTTCTGTGAATTTGGGGAGGATACAACTCAATGTATCTATAGCATCGTACATATTATAATCCTTTTTTTCTTCCTGCTTTTTGTGGCTTTTTTTTTTAATAATCCTTTTTTAAAAAGTAATTTGAGGCCTGATCCTTACTATTTCAGTGAGAGATTTCTCATGAGCAGTACAGTTGTTAGGATAGAGAAAGATTTGTGTGTGCCACAAGAAACTTGCCTTTTTAAATACCGTCATATTGCCTAAAAATGATCGTTCCTAGAGTTTAGAATGAAGCCAATGACTGAAAGTTTCCATTTTTAAACTTCTGACACACTAATCCACCTGTGCATGAGGAAACATTCAGGGAGACTGCGGAGCAGCAGACAAATCCAGGTCTGGCCAAGTGCAGTACCTGTGTCCTTTCCCATTTAAGGGAAAGAGTGTGATTTTTTCAAAAGTTACAGCAGTTAATATACCAGTTTGATTAATACACCTAATTTGGGTAAAATTTCTAGGTACTGATTTTTTAGTCAAGCATATATGGTACATACAAAAGACTATGTGGAAGGTTCATAAGTTATAGACCATGAATAAAAATGAGATAACTAATGAACCTGCCACTGAACTTTACCAATATCCCATGTGCTCCTCCCGATCCTACCTGCTTCCCTCCACTGCAGGTCACTGTTCTACGTACCAATGGCTGTACACTCCTTTCCACATCTTTAGGCTTTGATCTACTTTTAAATTTTAGTTCTTTATTTATATTTCTAGTCCCTTCAGCCAATTATTCCTGCTAAAATAATTTTTGAAGTAAAAGGAGAAAAAGGAATAAGCTGAATTCACATTACAAATAAAACATAGAAAAAAACAGGATCACCTAGTATTGCTGTGTTATTGGTTTAAAGGCTTTAACAGGTTAAGATTTAATAGACAATTACCCCCTCAATGAAGTTTCAGCAAAACAGGAAAAGTGTATTAAATTCTTTAGTAGAGACCACTATGCCTAAAAACATTCTCTAAAATTCTTTGAATGCTTTGCATTGTTGGACTGGACTCACTCACAGGGGCAATTCTTAGCATAGAAGGTAGTAAACAATGAGTTAGATGTAAGAAAAAAACAATGAGTTAGATGTAAGAAAAGTTTGTGTATCTGATGGTTAGGTGCCTCCTAAGAGGTCCAAATCGAAATCACCCATGGGAGGAAAAAAAATAGATAACTAAAACCAGATTGTAGCATTTAAGAGAAATTTGGGTTTCATTTTTAAGTCATTTTGACATTGACAACCCCATGACATTTAAATAAGCCCCATAATCTTAATTTGAGCTTGATGATGTACTTTTAACTGTGAATCTGTTTATCTCTGCTACTGATATTAGCATGTTTTAAGTCAGCCACTTGTTAAGCAGTTCACTCCAAATTACCCTGTCTGGAGGCTGGCTTGCCTGTACACCTTGCATCAGAAGCAGGAAGGGAAGGTGTAAGTTTCTCCACTTCAAGGTTCCCCTCATAAAGGGTGTGCTGGATAAAAATTACCTGTTGATTTTTGTTTGCTCCAGATCTGTCTTGTCTCCTGTCAGCATAGATGATGAAGAAGAGTTGCAGATCTATAAAGAGTTATTTCACTGTTTCAATACTTTTCTGAAAGTTTGATCTCTTCAGTATTACTGCTTCTTCCCCATGGCTTTCTTATTGCTGCATTATGTGGCTTAAACCTAAGGGGGATTCTCTGTCCTTTTTAACATGTTCAGTTAGAAATTTATCTCTCAAAGCATCAAAGGAAATACCTTGGTTGACAGGATGCTTTGACAGGGCTTTGATCAACTCTCTCTTTAGGCATTTGCTGGTAAAGGGCTTTGCATTTCTCAGGTAATAGGCAATATTTCCTGAGCTAGGCTGCTTATACCTTCAGAAGTCACACACACACACACACTCCCTGGGTATGCGTCTTACTTCAGGAGTCCAGGCTGCCAGTGGAAAGAGGCTGAGGTGTGAGAGCCATTGCTCCTGGAGACTATTTCCTCTGGGTGCCTACACTCAGCACTAACCTGGTTTTTCTTATTTTGTTTGAGTGTCTCTCTCACCATATACTTGCCCTGAAACAAGAAGATGAATAAGGCACTGCCTTGTCCCTTGAAGATTTATGGGGCAGTGGGGAGGCCAGATAAGTGACAGGATTTCCCTTCTTAGGGTCCTATAGTTGCAGACCTGAAGCAGTAGACCAAACTGGTGGCTTTCACAGCTGCTGCTTCAGAAGAGTACGTATTCAGGTCTCCTGATAACACCCCAGAAGTTACTTCTGTGGCAGGGACATTGAGAGGGATTGGGGAATTATTTTTTAATTGGTTCAGAGTTTGTTTGGGATGATGAAAAATGATGTAGAAATAGATAGTGGTGATGATTACCCAACATTGTGTCTGTACTTAATGCCCATGAATTGAACTTTTAAAAATAGTTAAAATAGTAACTTTAGGTTATATACATTTTATCACAAAAAAAGTTGCTTAAGTGATTTGTTAGAAGGGGTTATGTGAGTTCTTTGAACTTATTCCATTTTTGCTGAAAGTACAGTGTTGTCTCTGAGATACCACTATGCAAAGGGCAAAGTCAGCCTTTCAAAAACGCATGGGAGGGTTTTTTTTTTTTTCTTCTTTGCTAGTTAAAATATTTTTCCTGCTAGTTATAAAAGTAATTTTTAAATTCATGGTCTAAAAAAATGGCACAAATGAACTTATTTACAAAACAGGAAGAGTCACAGATGTAGAAAGCAAACTTATGGTTACGGGGGAGGTATACATGGGGAGATTGGTATTAACATATACACACTCCTGTATAGCACAAGTCTACTCAATACTCTAATGACCTATGTGGAAAAAGAATACTTAAATCCGCTTTTTTAGATATGTATAACTGATGCACTTGGCTATACACCTGAAACCAACACAACACTGTAAATCAATTGTACTCCAATAAAACTGTAAAAAGAATAAAGCAAAAAATATGAACAGATTTATAGTATGAATGAGTTATAATTTTGTCTTTATCCAGTTATGAGAATTAGTTTGCAACATGATCTAAGCTATTTTCATGAAATTCTAAGAGCAATGAAAAGAATGAGAAACCATAAACCCAAAGCCACACTGATGAATTCAAATATTTTCTTAGTACAGGAATCCAACCAAACAAAAGGGGCTGAATCACCAAGTATTTGAGCATTCACTTGTAATGTCGCTTTATCAGGTCTTTACACTGATTAGGAAATTTTCATGACTGGTGAGTTGCGTCTGCTTTTCAACCAGGAGATCTGGTCCGATGTCTAGAGAGTATCACTTTCTCCCACTTCCCCCAAGTGCACATCCAAGGCCCACAGAGTTCCACGTCATTGCTGACAGAAAAGGATGCAAGGAAGGAATTAGCCTGTTCTGAGTGAATGCTTTCTCTTCTAGGTTTGCTTTAGAATGCTGAAAATTATCAATTTCTTTCTTTCTTTGAAAATGTTAGCCCTATAATACCTCTAAAGTTAAACCTTTTCAATGTTTGGATCTCTTCTATCACACACTAGAAGAAATAAAACTTTTATACATACACATCTAAAGCATGAACATTTTTGGTCCTGGAAAACTGGTTTGGTGCCTACAAACCAACTTCAATATGATTCTAGAACTTTGAGTTTGAAGATGGCAGAGCAGAAGGACGTGAGCTCACCTCTTCTTCCAGAAACCCAAATCACAACTAACTGCTGAATAACCATGGACAAAAAAAACAGCCTGCCAAGAAAGATACCCTGTGTCCAAAGACAAATAAGCCACAGGAAGACCGTAGGAGGGGCACAATCGTGATAAAATCAAATCCCATACACACCAGGTGGGCGACCCACAAACTGGAATGGAAAACAGTTATACCACAGAAGTTCTCCCACAGGAGTAAAAGTTCTGAGCCCCACATCAGGCCCCCCAGCTTGGGGGTCTGGCAACAGGAAGATGAGCTAATGAGGCCCCAGAGATTGTGGCCTTGAAAACAAGTGGGATTTGATTGCAGGAGTTCCACCAGACTAAGGAAAACAGAAACTCCACTCTCAGAGGGTACACACAGGGCCTCAAGTGGATAGCAACCAGAGGAAAAAAGCAATGACCTCATTCTCTTATGAGATCAAGCCACACTTACCTGCAAGTATTGGAGCGTCTCCTGTGAAGGCAGTCGAGGGGCAGGTGTGGCTCGATGTGAACACTTGTGGCAGTCATTCTGGGGGAGTACTTGTTGGTGTGAGCCCTCAAGGAAGACTCCAGCTTAGCAACAAATGCTGAAGGAACTTCTGTAGGCAGAAAAGGCCACAACTAGAAATAAGAAAATTATGAAAGGAAAAGCTCAATGGTAAAGGCAAACATGCAATAAAGGTAGGAAATCATCCACACACAAATATGGTATCGAAGTTAGCAGTCATGAGAACAGGAGAGCACAAATGCAAGATAACTGGAAATGCATTCAGAATTAAAACACCAGCAGGGACTTCCCTGATGAATCCGCCTGCCAGTGCAGGGGACACAGGTTCGATCCCTGGTGTGGGAAGATTCCACATGCCTCGGAGATACTGGACTCATTTTCCACAACTAAGCCTGTGCACCTAGATCCTGTGCTCTGCAACAAGAGAAGCCACCTCAGTGAGAAGCCCATGCACTGAGACTAGAGAGTAGCCGTAGATCACTGAAACTAGAGAAGGCCTGCACAAAGCAAGAAAGACCCAGTATGGAAGTAAATAAATTAACATTAAAAAAACAGCAATTTAAAACAATCCTATTTATGTATAGACTGTTACAGTATCAAAACCTCATGATAACTGCAAACCAAAAATCTACAGTGGATACACACACAAAAAAGTAAAAGGAATCCAAACACAATACTAAATTGAATGATCAAATCACGAGAGGACAAAAGAGGAAAGGAAGAAAAAAGATCTATAAAAACAAATCCAAAACAATTAATGAAATGGCACTAAAAACATATACCTGGTGAGTGCTAAGTCGCTTCAGTCGTGTCCGACTCTGTGTGACCCAATGGACTGTAGCCTGCCAGGCTCCTCTGTCCATAGGATTCTCCAGGCAAGAATACTGGAATGGGTTGCCATGCCCTCCTCCAGAGGATCTCTCCAACCCAGGGATCAAACCCACGTCTCCTGCATCACAGGAGGATTCTTTACCGCTGAGCCACTGGGAAGGCTCAGAACATACATATACCTTAAATGTTCCAACCAAAAGACATAGTCTGGTTGAATGGATACAAAAACAAGGCTTGTACACATGCTGTCTACAAGAGACCCATTTCAGATCTAGGGACACATACAGACTGAAAGTGAGAGAATAGAATAAGGTATTCCACGCAGATGGAAGTCAAAAGAAAGCTGGAGTAGCAATATTCATATCAAACACAATACTTTAAGGACTATGACAAGAGACAAATAAGGATGCTACATAATGATCAGCAGATTGATGAAGATCTAAAAACTGTAAATATATATTCACCCAACACAGGAGCTGTACAACACACTATCATGTCCTGACTTTGTACTTTGAGAGGCTATCCCTGAACAAAATAAAATCATGCTTTTGGAGAAAAAAATACTGTGGAATCTTGCAATTAGCTATTTCTTGGAATTCCCTAGATAAGTAGCATAATAGAGGTTGTAAGCTCTTAAGCCTATCTTAGTGAAATAAAGACTTCATTCATAGAAAGGCAAGGAAAAGTGAAACTGAGGAAAAGAAATGAACTCAAAGGTCCAAGCATAATGTTAATTATAATTTTTCTATTAAAAATTCCTCAGCCAATACTTTAAAAATAATAAAAGCCTTGGGTTTAAGGAAAAATGCCAAAGGGTAGGCTAAAGGCCAATTAAAATTAGTGTTTTGTTGCCCTTAGTTGCTCAGTCATGTCCAACTCTGCGACCCCATGGACTAGCCCACCTGTCTATGGAATTCTCCAGCCAAGAATACTGGAATGGGTTACCATTTTCTCCTTCAGGGGTTCTTCTGGACCCAGGGATCAAACCCACGTCTCTTGCATCTCCTGAATTGGCAGGCAGATTCTTTACCACTGGTGCCACCTGGGAAGCCTAAAATTAATATAACTCAACAGAAACTGTTGTTTTCTTGATTTGTTTACTACTCATAACTACAAAAGAAAACAGGTTATATACTGTAATTGTGTCTATGTTAAAAAGTTTTTATAAAATCGCTCTATTTCCCAAGGCTTGTTGACAACTGTTAACTCAGTATCATAACATTAATTCTATAGCTCCTAAAATTTTTTTGGTCAGGAATTCCATTATTTATGATTTGTCATCCTGTAATGTCATCCAAAAAATTTGTCCTTTTTGAAGAAAGACATTAAAATACAAGTAGTTTGTCATTTTGTCTAGTCATTCTGGTTTTGCTTTAAGGTAACTCATATAAGGCAGCAGGCTTTTAACCAATACTTTTTTTTTTTTCTTTCATTTGAAGTGTTTCTTTCAGGGAAATTGTGGTGAGTTTACTATCCCATCAAGTATTACTCCAGAACTTATATGATATCTTATTAGAAGAGTTTGTCAAAGGCCCCTCTCCTGGGGAGGAGAAGATCCAAGGGCCAGAAACCAAGCTGGCTGGCTTCCTCAGATACATCTCCATGCAGAACCTGGCCGTCATCTTTGACCTTCTGCTGGACTCCTACAGGACGGCCAGAGAGTTTGACACCAGCCCAGGGCTGAAGTGCCTGCTGAAGAAAGTGTCTGGCATAGGGGGCGCTGCCAACCTCTACCGCCAGTCTGCCATGAGTTTCAACATTTATTTCCACGCACTGGTCTGTGCTGTTCTTAGCAACCAAGAAACCATCACTGCTGACCAAGTGAAGAAGGTCCTTTTTGAGGACGATGAGAGGAGCACAGATTCGTCCCAGCAGTGTTCATCAGAAGATGAAGACATTTTTGAGGAGACTGCCCAGGTGAGCCCCCCGAGAGGCAAAGAAAAGAGGCAGTGGAGGGCTCGGATGCCCTCGCTCAGCGTCCAGCCCGTCAGCAACGCGGACTGGGTGTGGCTGGTCAAGAGGCTTCACAAGCTGTGCATGGAGCTGTGTAACAACTACATCCAGATGCACCTGGACCTGGAAAACAGTATGGAGGAGGCCCCAATCTTCAAGAGTGACCCTTTCTTCATCCTTCCCTCCTTCCAGTCGGAGTCCTCCACCCCTTCCACCGGGGGCTTCTCAGGGAAAGACACGCCTTCCGAGGATGACCGCAGTCAGACCCGGGATCATGCGGGCGAGCCTCTGAGCCTGAGGGGGACCAGCGGGGAGCTGCTGCTGCTGCCCCCGAGCCCCAAGGTGGAGAAGAAGGATCCCAGCCGCAAGAAGGAGTGGTGGGAGAACGCGGGCAACAAAATCTATACCATGGCAGCCGACAAGACCATCTCAAAGCTGATGACCGAGTACAAGAGGAGGAAACAGCAGCACAACCTGCCTGTCTTCCCCAAAGAGATCAAGGTGGAGAAGAAGGGAGAGGTGCTGGGCGCCAGGGGCCAAGGCTCCCCACTGCTCCAGCGACCCCAGCACCTGATGGACCAGGGGCAGATGCGGCACTCTTTCAGCGCCGGCCCTGAGCTGCTGCGCCAGGAGAAGAGGCCCCGCTCCGGCTCCACCGGCAGCTCCCGGAGTGTCTCCGCGAGGGACGCAGAAGCCCAGATCCAGGTGGGTCCCCGCTCACCAGAGGATGCAAAGGGCTGCGCCTGGCTATGCAGGAGGGTGGCTAGGTACAAGGGATCCACCTGTCCCCCCTCTGGGAGCACTCAGACACGTCCCGAGCCTCCAAGATATAGGATCCATCAGTATATCCTTGTGAAACTGAAATCTTACTCTCAGATAATTTCAGAAATTCTTTTTATGGATTATAACAGATACTGTCCAGAATATCCAGAATTAGGACCCCTCCTCCCCCCCCCACCCCCCGCTGTGTAAATAAGATGACTCCAAAGCTTAGAAAATGAATGGACTTTAACTGGCATCCAGTCCTGAGTTTCCCCTTTGAAGTTAGCACTGAAGCAATTCTCTAGTTGGGAAAACTTACGTAAATGGAAAAGGGAAAGTACACATTATGTGGTTATTCCAGTGAATCGTTGTTCTAGCCCATTCTGAGCACAAAATTCTCATTCTTCAGAGTGTTCCTATTCCTTTATATATTTAATAACTGTAATTCTATGGTACATCCCAAAAATGAGCTTGAGAAGTAAAGAATAATGGCACCATTTTGTTCAATTTAAGAAAAGAGGAGATGGGAAAAGAAATAGAGGAATCTAGATTCATCCAGGACCCTTTAGAAATAATCTGGATGTTTATCTTAAATTGTAGATTTCTGTTGCAGGCACAGTAAGTTAGGAGCAATTGGGCAGGACTCTGTAAGCCTATACAGGAGTGTTTTCTTATAATGAACATAAATTTGAAATTAGTATGTATCTTGCAAGCTACTTTTTTGCACTGATGTATCTTGGACATAGAACTTAAAACTTCTTAATTCAGAATCCACAAAAATTATCTTAGACAAAATTTGAGAAAGTATCCAGATTGAGATGTAAGGTTATTCTTTAACAGATGACCTTTTTGACAAATAAATGATAGTTGCTTTTTCATGTGTTGGAGATTTGCTTATAACTTTGGATGCTATGCTATGCCCGCATGCTTAATCATGTTTGACTCGGTGACCTTTTGGACTGTAGTCCGCCAGGCTTCTCTGTCCATGGGCAAGAATGCTAGAGTGGGGTGCCATTTCTTTTTCCAAGGGACCTTCCCAACCCAGGAATTGAACCCGCATCTCCTGTGTCTCCTGCATTGTAGGAGGATTCTTTATCTGCTGAACCATTGGGGAAGCCCCATAATTTTAGAAGTTATCCTAAATTAAGGCAAAAAGTGAAAGTGTTAGTCACTTAGTCATGTCTGACTCTTTGCGACCCCATGGACTGTAGCCCACCAGTCTCCTCTGTCCATGGAATTCTCCTGGCCAGAGTACTGGAGTGGGTTGCCATTCCCTTCTCCAGGGAATCTTCCTGATGCAGGGGTCAAACCTGGGTCTCCTGCATTGCCATCTCTTTACCATCTGAGCTACCAGGGAAGACTTCTTCCAAGTTTTCTAGGTGTTCTAGAGGCTACTGATTAAGTGTTTTATGGCCTATGAAACTCTTATTATGAGAAGCCAAGAGATTTTTTAAACATCTGAAGAATAAGAATTTTGTACTTTGTAAAAATTGAAAATAAGATATTCCTAATGTTAGAGGAGTCTCTGCTACCCTTTATATATATGAACTTAAGCTGACATTTAATTATAAGCACATTAAATTAAAGACTAACTTACTGAAGCCGGAAGCCTGAGAAAACTCATTTGCAGATTAGCCAGACTCAAGTGTACAAATGAAACCACTGGAGAAAACTGCTCATTCTCTTAATTCATTTCTCTTAGGCATGGACCAACATGGTGCTAACAGTCCTCAATCAGATTCAGATCCTCCCAGACCAGACCTTCACAGCCCTCCAGCCAGCAGTGTTTCCGTGTATCAGCCAGCTCACCTGTCACGTGACTGACATCAGAGTTCGCCAGGCTGTGAGAGAATGGCTCGGCAGAGTGGGCCGTGTCTATGACATCATTATGTAGAAGACCCACCTTCCAGGCCCGAGGAAAAATGCTAGGAGGGTTTAGAGTATGTCTGCCAATCCAACTGATAGCATTTTCCTCACCACCAGCCCCAGTGTCTCAGAGAACACCCCGTCCGTCCCTAACTAATCAGCACTGGGGCTATTCTGGATACTACGGTTATGTGTGGATGACACAAGTGATACTCTAATTTGGCAGCGCGTTTCTGAAGAGTCTACATTCCTTGACTCATTTCTAAATCTTACTTCCCAATGCATTTGCCTGTACTGTTATCCCCAAATGGGTCACTTTTAAGGACCACTCCTATGAAAACACTACATTGATCCACTGATTCGTTATTTTAAAAAATGCAATAGCTAAAGAAATATCTGGTGGTAAGTCAAGCTGATGTACACGCAGACATCTCATAACAGACAGGATTAATTGGAAAAAGATATATATTATGATTATGAGTTCGGCAGGGAAGAAACAGTTAGAAAAATGTATTCTTGGGTGTCCTAATGAAGAAAGGGAAGATTCACTTCCTCTGTAAAATATTCCAGAATATTTCAAAATTGTTCCTAGGTTGTCAAGATTTTCTGGTTGGTATTCGCCAACTTCATATAAGGTACTGTTGTGCCTTCATGTCCCTGCTTCTACAGGAGGAAAGTTCTTTCCTGGCAGGGTTTTAAGCCTGTGGCATGGAAACCTTTGATGCACAGTACCCAGTGGTATTGGCTGATACAGCGCCAAATGTCTTGACTGGCCACCCTGACAGTCCCACTAGTCTTTGCTTTTGCTCCCAAGGCAAGAAATGAAAAGGGAAAGCAAAAATGGTGCCTTAGCTCCTTGTTGCACAGACATTTCTATGCTCCACAATAATCCAAATATAAGGTATAACATTTGGTTTTTAAGAAAACAAAACAACTCAGTTTATATCAACATGTTTGGAAAAAAGGAACTCGAGAATTTGCCGTCCAGTGAGCTGACTTCTCAGGGAAGGGGGCAGGAAGTATAGGGGTAGGGAGACAGTTGGAAGGGGTGGGACAAAAGATGATGAAACCATTTAAAATCTGAAAGTATTAGACAACAATCATATGGATAGTGTCGTTCATATATGCTGTAGTCTCAAAATAACATAAAACTACAGGAGAAAAGGTCATAGAATGAAATTTAGGAAATAACAAACATTTTTCAATTTAAAATATTTCTCCTCTCTGGCAAATAGATTGGCCATCTGTTTGAGGCCTTTTTATTCAGGCCATTGTTTTAAGCAGATATTTTTTTTCCTCATTAACACTAAACAGTTTGAAATCTTTGTCTTATTATTTACGTGTATTTAATATTAAATTATAAAAGTGATTGCAATTCCTCAGTCAAGCCCACTCATACACATTCTAAAGAGTTAATTGCTAAGATATATGTCATAATTTTCCCAGCTCCTACTAATTATTGAAAATTGAACATCTTATCCCTAAAGCATCAACTGTTCAGTATGGAAGTAAAGATTTAAAACCGACAGCTTTATTCAGTGTTAGTATTTTTAAATTTTGTCTTCCATGGGAATGTAGAACTCTATACAAGGTTAAGAGGAAGACAGGGCTCCCTGATTTATTCAGGCATTCTAACGTAGAAAACCTTATCGTTCGCTACGCCATCTAGAGATCACCACAGAATTCAGAAGACATGTGTCCAGTTCCACAAAACACTCCTTGCCTTCAGTTTTTGCTCATTAGACAATAATGCAGGTTTAGAGACAGATGAACAATTTGATCTTAACAGGCAATGAGTTGTTGGGATAGCAATGAGTTGTGTGCTGTACTTTTGACTTTGTATATTTTTTAAGTGGAATTCAAAGTTGGGTACTTTTTTTTTTTTAACGAAAGCCATACACATGGTTGTTCTCTTTCTTTTTGTAGCTTAGCTAAGGCTCATTTGCCCGTGAACCTGTGAGTATTCCACAAGCTACGGAAGTGAGAGAGGAGCTTCAGCAAAGCAGAGTATTAGCAAATTAATTACAAAACATTTATACCTAGCACTTTTTATAAAGTACAAAAGTTGTAAGGAAGCCAGTCTCCATTTATGAATGTCATGTTCTAGGAGTTGTTAACTGCTTGGAAATCAGAATTTATTCTCTATGACGGGATCCATGGTGCAGTTATGAAAACAAGTTTACCCCACACTGTATTCAAACTCTGCTCTAGTACCAGCTTAATTACAGGTCCCAAGAATAAAAGATGAGAGAATGTACATCTGTTCTCTACCTACAGTTTTGTCAGAGGGTTTCAGTCCCCTCGCATCGTCTTTTCTCTAGACCACCCCTAGGCCTACAGGGGTCTTCAGCCCATCTCCATTCCCAGCATGCACTGTGCACCATATCCATGTCAGATTTCAGCTGGAAAGTTAGCTAAGCCACAGTAATACTTTTCAGAGGTATCAGCAGTTTTCGAAAAGGACATTGCTTGATGCAAATAATCTCCAAAGAATAGTACTTCAGGTCACGGTGAAGTCAGTCAAATCTTCACAGGGAAAAAGAGATAATTAAAAACCCCTTAGTTGAGTGGTCTCTTCCCAGAGTGCCCCGTCAGTCCATCATTCTTCCTGGTGTTTCTGCCTTTTCACATCTCTTTCATCCCCTCCCATGGTCTCTGAGAGACCAAGGTCAAGACAAGTCTTTGTAGTTTCAACAGCTAGTACCATATATTTTCAGATCTAAGCAGAATAAGATTTTGCACCTTGCTTTTAATTGCCTGTATTTACTGCCAAAAATGTGTTACCCTGTGGTTGAGATTTATTCTTTTTCTAATATTTTCATAAAGTGTTCATCTTTTCCAACTTGAAGAAGCACCTGTAAAACTCAAGTGCAGAAGAATTCCTGACTGAACAGCCCAGCCAGTTACACCACAGTCTACAACAGATTACTCCTTGCCACGGGAGATTTGAGGGAGGGCCAATAAATTGCTCACGGCATCTCTCCTACCTTGTGCATCTTCTGATGAGCTTTTTACAGATGCTTAGGCTGCCTCTTTACACCCTCTTGTCATCTCTCCCCTTATGATTATTTTTCTGCCTTCTCCATCAATACAAAACTAGGACACCTGTTTACCACTTTGAGGCTATTTGACTGACCAGCGCAGATACTAACATCTATCAGCTCAGACTAAATCCAACATGCCAAAATGTTAACATAATTCCATAGTACCTTTAAATTGAAACTTCTTGGTACAATGATCACTAGGCTTTGCTGTTCTTATTGTTCTAAGGACAGGGCTTATACAAAGTCAGCTGAGAAAGTCACACAGCCTTAACTATAAGAAGGTAAT
The DNA here is from genome assembly GCF_029378745.1 of Bos indicus. NCBI lineage: Eukaryota > Metazoa > Chordata > Mammalia > Artiodactyla > Bovidae > Bos > Bos indicus. Next base: position 76,336,701 of record NC_091768.1, read on the forward strand.
ACAATTATGTTAATACACACTTTTGACTTCTCCAAATACATCACAGTATTGCTCACGTAGGAAAGTTTTCTCAGAAAGAAAAATGTGTTCATGTCTTCAGTCCCATGAAACTAAGCAAATGAAGACCTTTGTTTGGAGTTGATAATAGTAGCAAGAGGTTACAAACAGCAGGGGGTGGGGAGATATCACTGAGTGCTTCTGAGACTGTGGACCTTAACCTAGATACCATATTTAACTCCCACAAGAACACTGTGAAACAAGTATTGTAGTCCTCCTTTTTTCAGATGAGGATGCAGACCCAGAGAGGTTCAGAAAACTTGTCCAAGATAACTCAAAGGGTAAAGTTGGTTGCTAAAGAGACATTTCTGAATTCAAAGGCCAAGGCCTCTCTGCAACACCATGCCTAAGCACGCAAACACTTCAGTGTTTCCGGAAATTAAACAGTTAAAATAAGCTGAAGATAGTTCATTGATGTCCCTATCTACAGTGTTATAGAGATTTTTCATATAGAATTTTAAAAAGAATAAGATAGTGCTTAGGCATAATAAGGTCATATATAATATAAAGAAACCAAATCTAAACATTTAAAGCAGATCCTCAGTGGAAATTTTAAAAACTCACCAAATTAGGTGGAAATATTGGAAAATAATATTGTCCGTGGCCAGATGTTATACAGAAAAACATGACGGTCGGTGTCTGGAATGAAAGGATCTGTTGACCTTTTTCAATTACCATTTAATCACTCAGAATAAAGTGCCCTGTAGCCAACAGTGCCTCTCTGCTTCCCTAGGAAGTAAGTGGGACTAAATGGTAGGTCATCATCAAACTTTGGGAATATGCACAAAAAAATGACCATTTTTCAAAATGCGCGTTCTCTGAAGAGGAAACAGCTAGTCAGACAGGATAGCTTAAAGATTCAAGTACTGCGGGCATCAGGCCACTATCCATAGTAACATATACTGTAACACCTAAATAGTCTACTTGCTTTGTAGATAAGGAAACAGGCAAAAGGAAAATCCAACATATTGCATTAAGTGGATGACAGAATTTACATCTGCTTGGGTACCATTTAGGGAGATTTAGTGTGGCCTTAAAAAGCAAATGACTATTTTTAAGCACTTTTTAATTGGATATATGAGCTTATTATATGGTAAGATGTATGAAACTGGATAAAGAACTCATTTATAATTATGCCTCATCCAAAAAAAAATGTGTTCTCCTTGTTCACGAGTAGAGCAATCTAGAAAACTTCGTCTCTGTCTTTCTGTGAGATCCCTTTCCTCTGGCTATATTGTAATATATGTGTTTGATGTGGAAGTAACAACTTAATCAAGATTTTTGATTAAAACACCATTTAGATTTCCAAAATACAATGATTACTTCAGGGAAGATAGACCAAAAAAAAAAATCATCCCCTGGGATAATGTAAGAGAAAACTTGCTTGAGAACAAGGCCTAATTTCCTTGTAAAGAGGGGCACTAATTAACTGAAGAACACACCACTCGCACCATACAAAATCTTTCCCCTCCATCTTTATATAATAATGCGAAGTGGGGGTTGGGTGGGGCCGGGGTCCAGAAAGGAGAGACTAGCTGGCCATCTCACTGATAAAACTGCAGTCAGCTTCTGCTGAACTCCATCCACCTCTGGTCCCTCCAGCCATTTCAACCACCAGGAGTTACTTGTACTGTTAATTCCTATCCTAAAGGTTCAAGCAGTGGTTGTCTAGTATCTTATGACTTTACAACAGTAGTTGTCAAACTTCAGCACACGTCAGAATCACCTGGAGGGTTAAGACACACATTCCTGGGCCCATGCCCAGAGTATCCAATTCAGTAGGCCTACGGATTTGCATTTTGCATTGATTTTCTAACAGTTTCCAGTTGAGGCCAGTGCTGCTGATCTGGGGACCACACTTTCAGAACCAATGCTCGGACAAAGTTTCTAACTACTCCCTTTAAGATCAGCCTAACTTATCAAGCACTAGAGAAAAACTGAACTTCCCCTTGGGCAGACAACTTGGATTCTCTACAGCATTCCTGTTCGATCTTCCCAGTTTCCAGGTTTATCATGCCAACAATTGATTTTTACAAGCTAGAAGACAATGAATGTATACGTTCTATGGAACAGTGAGATCAGTGTGAGTTTCTCGTCTTTGTATTTAGAAACATTAACTCTATGGACAACCTTTTGTATCATGTTGACTTTTTGACTTGTACTGAAGGTGATTTTAAAGTATGTAGTGTTTTAATTTCTTCTGTCCACACAGTTTTGATGAGATGTTTCCATGCTGATTGCATCATAACCTTGGCTCCTGGCTCTAGAAATGTTTGAGTAGTTGTCCCTTGCCAGTAGTTTAATATCCCTCATCTGTCATCAGAATATCAGCACATCAAGATGGTATCATACTACTGGATGTGCCTTCATTTTTCACTTAACTGTCTGGTGTAAATTAATATTTTAATTTCCAGTGTATCTGTAAAGAGTCTACCAAATGGCTTCATGGGAACTTGCATACTGAACCAACTCCTTTCTGAGCAGCATATGTGCCTGTTTTAAGGACTTTACGGTAAATATGTTATATTTGTGCACATATCTACCCAATCGAGACCATATCTATTATCTCATCTTCCAAATGATGAGAAAAACATCAAAGTGCATCGGTATGTTTTGGGAGTACAGTGAAATCTTAATCATGTTACATATAAATGGGGCCTTAGTTTATCTCCTAACTCTTTATTCACTTAATTCACTTTGCAAATTCTTTTTCTATTAAAAAAATATAAGAGAAAAAAATTAAGTACCTTAAAATAATCTCCCTTTTATAAACATATTAATTACACATAATTTTTATTAGTTCAGTAAGTTTCTTTAAAGACTTCTCTAAGTATCCTGACATTATTTAAACTGTTATATAAGTGGAAAATAAGGACTATATTTACTAGAATTAGATGAGAAAGCATATCAATGTCAGTGATATCGAGGACTGAAGTTTTTGCCTCGGCAGATGGAAATAATTGAAGCTTTCCTATGGCAGTTGCATTTCCCATGATAATTTTTGGAAATTATGTGTGCATTTAGTTCTTTTAATAATAACTGATATTGAATTAAATTTTAAAAGTTAATCTCTAGAAATAATTTTTGTCTTACCAACTGGTGCCAAAAAGGGGAGGGAGGAATCTAAATGCCAGTCTTTTGAACTAACATGTGAAGTATATTGTCTGTTCACATTGGAAGTGCATGGCCCTGACTCCACCAGCCGCCAGTGGCCACCGTGGCTGCCTCATGGTTAAGTGCAGGCAACTCTGTCCCTCCCTCTGACGTCTTTCATCTGATTTTTGTTGGAAGTAGTTTGCTCTAATAAAAATTGGTTTCCCACAAAATAGGTAAAATTGGACAAAGGCTAATGCTTTTGGTATTTGGGGTTTCACTTGAACTGAAACCATGTGGTAGAATCCCAAGGTATGGCATGATCGGGGCAGGAGCAAGTGCCCAGAGGGAAAGGCTTGCTTTGTCTGGTTTTGTTTCTTGATTTGTTTTTAGTGGGAGGGGAGAGCCAACAGTAAGTTTCTTGCCCTAATTGTGCCAAGAGATGATTTTCCTGCTGTTCTAAGAGGAATAGACTTAGATAAATTATGTTATAATCGGTTCCCCTACTACCATTTCCCAGTCTTAAGTGTAAAGCCAATGGGTGGTAAGGGTCCTTTTATCCTTTCTTGTATTATGCCAAAGACTAGACTTGTTTTCTTTGAAAATTATAAATTACTGAAGCTTGGTATAGCCATAATGATTTGAGTCAGTATACCATTTTATCCATAGAATGCAAAACTCATCTTTGCAATCCCCTGCACCAGGAGCCTTGAAGCATTTTGTTTACCCCAAAGGACTTGTCAAGGAAGTACAACTTTTGTTTTGCCTTCTTATTCAGTCGGTTGGTCACATTTATTTTTTAAAAAATGAAAACTACTGTCCTTTATATGTTGATATAACTATTTGATTTGATATAATCTGTCTGTTGTTAAACAGGTTCCTGTAAGCAAGCTTGCAAGTGTATTTTGTGTACATTTTATCTGAGGTGAAAATGAAAATTCTAAAGAGAAAATATTTTAAAAGATATTGTATTTATGTTGCTTGTGTTGTAGAATAAAGATTCAGATGCATTAAAAAATCTGGTATGTGAAACCATTTTTTTCACTGAATAAATATATTGAAATAATCTATGTAAATATCCTGTTTACAGAATTCTGCTAAATGAACTAGGTTCCTTTCTTTGGTGTTTCACTACTCTGAAGAAACTCTCCCTTCCAACTATAATTTGGAGATGGTCACTGTTGATAATTTGGTGAACACCTAGAAAATACAGCTGAAGAAAAAAATGTATATAACATAGCATTATATATTATATACAATACTATATTATATATAATAGAGTATGTAGCTATATAATATATAATACTGTCTATGTAGCTATATTATATATAATACTGTCTATAATAATCTATATTATATATAATAATGTATATATTTACTTCATATACATCATTGGTTCCTTTATAACAATGAGGGCTTATTTTGCAATGTTATTTTGATGCTTATTTTCCTGAGAATGGATATCAAATTCACATGAGTAGATATTGATGTAGTTTATTTAAAAAAACTAAATGAATGTTACCTTGTTTGTTCATAAACAACCAAATCCCTAAATTAATAGGATATCGTTATTAAAATGTAATAGTAGAAAGAAAAACTTTTACCTTTTAATAGCCACTTTGAACTTCATTATCTTATTCGATTGCAGTTTTTAAAATGACTCTTTCAAAAGCCTATGGAGAGCCTAAGTCTAGGAATCATCATACCCAAATTGTGGAAAACAGCGATTTGGCCACTAGAGGGATCAAAGCCATACAAAATGGATGGAATCTGTGCGTATGACATTAAATCATGATTCTATCATTCTGTCACACACTCTGGTAAACTCACAGTTGTACTCAGTCCCTTCCATTGTATTAACAAAATAAAACTAAAATAGACAGCAACATACTTTACATAAGGACACCACCAACAAGGGACCAGCCATGTTTATAGAGAGCTACGGCCGCGTAGAGAAGCTCTTGGGACTCAGCCAGAAAAGCTGAGGTCACATGCTAAGCACTGCCCCTTCCTGGGAGTAGGAAGACCAGACAACACTTGTGTACAGAGCTCAAGGTTCCTACTCCATAAAAGGAATATAAATCTCAACAGACTGTTTCAAGATAACACAAAAACTCCAGTGTTGCAGTGCTTTATAAATGCTGCTGCTGCTGCTGCTAAGTCACTTCAGTCGTGTCCAACTCTGTGTGACCCCATAGACGGCAGCCTACCAGGCTCCCCGGTCCCTGGGATTCTCCAGGCAAGAACACTAGAGTGGGTTGCCATTTCCTTCTCCAATGCATGAAAGTGAAAAGTGAAAGTAAATTCACCCAGTCGTGTCTGACTCTTACTGATCCCATGGACTGCAGCCCACCAGGCTCCTCCGTCCATGGGATTTTCCAGGCAAGAGTACTGGAATGGGCTGCCATTGCCTTCTCCAATGCTAATGCCTAATAAATGCTAACTTGAGACTTCCCTGGTGGTTCCGATGGTAAAGCATCTGCCTACAGTATGGGAGACCCGGGTTCAATCCCTGGGTTGGGAAGATCTCCTGGAGAAGGGAATGGCAACCCACTCCAGTATTCTTGCTTGGAAAATCCCATGGATGGAGGAGCCTGGTAGGCTACAGTCCATGGGGTCGCAAAGAGTCAGACACGACCAAGCGACTTCACTTTAACTTTATTATGTGTTAGAGAATAACCCATTTTATAACTAGCCCCACTATTTTGCAAGATGATTTTATACTTGAGATCTAGTGTGTACATATTCTTGACATTTGCATCCGTGAGTGTACTACAACACATAAAGCTTAACGTCTTGGGCCAGTCTTATATGAGGTCAGCAGCTCATATGCAGATCCCTTTAACCGAATATTTTAGAAATAAATTCTAGGTCAAAACCAATTTTTCCATTATTAATATCCAGCAATAAATACAATATGTACATAAATCTATACGTATTTCTTTAAAGACTGGATATGCTTCAACTATGTGACTAATGACCAAAACTTTTGTTATGATTTAACTTTGATAAATATTTCATTTCACCCATTAGAAAATTCACTTTTACATCCAGCCTAAAGATAGATTCAGTACAGAAGTGAAAATAAAATTGAAGTATAATGCAATATTGTGCCTTTTAAACACTGACCAACATTCCTATTATCTCAAGCCTTTGGAAGAGCGCTCTAAGCATGCCTTTTATCTCTACTTTGTTTTTACCATATTTCAAGATTCCAGGTTACAACATCCAATCCTTTGTGCCCTGAGTCTGCCCTGCTAACTAAATCTGGTTGCACAAAAATGTTTGGTTGTCAGAGAAACAAACTATCCAATTTAATGATCTCATCCAAACTCAGAGATGGTACTGGCATAATTAAATTCCAGAGAAATTTATAGTATTTTCTAAATCACAAAAAAAGTACTATTTCAACATGAAGGGATCAGATTTATAACAGTTTAGAATAGAGAATTCAAATATTGAACTTTAATTGATTTTAATATGGTTTTATCAATATATTATTTGCTATATTGGACTATTCTTGTAACTAGTGCAAATGATATAAAGAAGGAAAACAACATCCTTTTCCCATTCTCTCCAGCAGAGAATAATCTTAAAGAAAATAAATTAGATGTTAAATATTGTAATACAGAAGCCTCCAGTATGACTCAACTTGAAAAAGTAGGTATTGAAGTTAATTTACCAATTATAAAGGAATAGATACTATTGGATATATTAGAGTTAACAGTTTAATAGTCTAAGGTTTAGTTTAATCAGCTCCTGAAATGGCTATCAAATCAGTAAATACTAATGAATTTTCTAATACAACAATGAATTCTAAAAATAGCATTCTTCTCAAACCCTACATAGGTTTATTTTTGAAGTAGAAATATATCATTATAAACCTCTCATCAAAATTATTTAGAAATAGATTTCTTGGAAAACTGAGCATAGCTGGTATCTCTTCAGTATCTATTCAAGTAGATAGTTGGTTCAGAGGTCACTGTTTCAGGGGAGGGCTAGGAAATGACGGGGCGGAATGATCAAACTGCCTGTGAGATTCTCTGGCTCTTATATTCCCAAGATAGAGAGGGAGGGAGGGAGAGAGAAAGAGGAATGGAGAGAGGATATTGCATTTGGGTTGTGAGGGAAGGGTGTCATGGAAAGGAAGAGGGTAGACAAATTCTCTAAGGGAAAAACATGAGGGAAAAGAATTCCTTCCTCTTTGACTAGAGCTGAATTCCCTGGTCTGGAAGAAAGAGGAAGAAAGGCGTTTAATAGCAGAAAGGCTGCAGGTCAGGGAGAACCTCTGCATTGGCAAAGCTATAAGAAAAGGCAGTCCTTCATGGTATTCCTTGGCTGATCGCATGGAGAAAAAGTCCCAAACCCCATGTGTGGCCCAGAGCAGCAGAAAGATGGCATAGAAGTAGCAGACTGATCAGCCACCCTGGCAGAATGAGGCTCAGTACACTTTTTTGAGTTAGAAAAAAAATAAAAAGAAAATAAAATTGAAATTTGATACATGAACTTGTGGGCTGAGATTTATATCAGCTTTTGTAGTGAATTACCTAAAATCATGATCTCGGTGGGTTTACAAGGCAATTGGAATCAGCAGTGGGTAGGGGTAGGCAGAGACAGCCACTCCTACTAATGCAAATTTATTTCCAAGGAAATGCCCACAGAGTTGGTGCTTGAAAAGCTCTCCCAAGTCCAATGTCGTTAGCCCTTGGCAGCATCAGAAAGGTTGCTGCCCACTTAGGGAGCAAGGGCTGTCTCATCAGGTCCTTTTCCTCTAAGGTCCCAAATTCTCTCCCCTGGGATGTACGAGCTGTTTATGACAGAGCAGAGTGATCATAAACTTTTTCACTCCCTTCTTTCACTTTCATCAAGAGGCTCTTTAGTTCTTTGCTTTCTGCCACAAGTGTGGTATCTGCGTACATGAGGTTATTGCTATTTCTCCCAGCAATCTTGATTCCAGCTTGTGCTTCATCCAGCCTGGCATTTCTCATGAGGTACTCTGCACGTAAGTTAAATGAGCAGGGTGACAACATAGCCTTGACGTACTCCTTTCCTGATTTGGAACCAGTCTGTTGTTCCATGTCCAGTTCTAACTGTTGCTTCTTGACCTGCATACAGATTTCTCAGGAGGCAGGTAAGGTTGTCAAATCCAGCAGTTCCTCCCATCTGGGGGCCTCAGATGCTGCATGTAAACCAAATGTGTCCTCCACCTGAATCCATAGCCTCCCTTCTAGTTGCTTCTGGATATATTTGGGCATCTCACCTCCCTTTTGCCAGTGGCTGCTTTAGTCCCACTTTATATTTTAGCTAACCAGGAAGACATCCCCCACTTCATATGAATTATAACTCATAGTTACTCAGTCATGTCCAACTCTACAAAGTCCACTGGGTTCCTCTGTCCATGGAACTCTCGAAGCAAGAATACTGGAGTGAGTGGCCATTCCCTTCTCCAGGGCATCTTCCTGATGCAGGGATCTAACCTGGCTTTCCTGCATTGCAGGCAGATTCTTAATCACTGAGCTGCCAGGGAAGCCCACCAGGACTATCAGTTCAGTTCAGTTCAGTTGCTCAGTCGTGTCTGACTCTTTGCGACCCCATGGACTGCAGCATGCCAGGCTTCCTTGTCTTTCACCAACTCCCAGAGCTTGCTCAGATTCATCTCCATTGATTGAGTCAGTGATACTATCCAACCATCTCATCCTGAGTCGTTCCCTTCTCCTCTTGCCTTCAATCTTTCCCAGCATCAGGGTCTTTTCCAGTGAGTCAGTTCTTCGCATCAGACGGCCAAAGGATTGGAGCTTCAACTTCAGCATTAGTCCTTCCAATGAATGTTCAGAATTGATTTCCTTTAGGATGGACTGGTTGGATCTCCCTGCAGTCCAAGGGACTCTCAAGAGTCTTCTCTAACACCACAGTTCAAAAGCATCAATTCTTCAGCACTCAGCTTTCTTTATAGTCCAACTCTCACATCCATACATGACTATTGGAAAAACCATAGCTTTGACTAGACAGACCTTTGCTGGCAAAGTAATGTCTCTGCTTTTTAATATGCTGTCTAGGTTGGTCATAGCTTTTCTTCCAAGGAGCAAGTATCTTTTAATTTCATGGCTGCAGTCATCATCTGCAGTGATTTTGGAGCCCCCAAAAATAAAGTCTCTCACTGTTTCCATTGTTTCCCCATCTATTTGCCATGAAGTGATGGGACTGGATGCCATGATCTTAGCTTTCTGAATGTTGAGTTTTAAGCCAACTTTTTCACTTTCATCAAGAGGCTCTTTAGTTCTTCACTTTCTGCCATAAGTGTGGTATCATCTGCATACATGAGGTTATTGCTATTTCTCCCAGCAATCTTGATTCCAGCTTGTGCTTCATCCAGCCCGGCATTTCTCATGAGGTACTCTGCACGTAAGTTAAATGAGCAGGGTGACAACATAGCCTTGACGTACTCCTTTCCCGATTTGGAACCAGTCTGTTATTCCATGTCCAGTTCTAACTGTTGCTTCTTGACCTGCATACAGATTTCTCAGGAGGCAGGTAAGGTTGTCTAGTATTCCCATCTCTTTAAGAATTTTCCACAGTTTGTTGTGATCCACACAGTCAAAGGCTTTGGCGTAGTCAATAAAGCAGAAATAGATGTTTTTCTAGAACTCTCTTTCTTTTTTGATGATCCAGCAGATCTTGGCAATTTGGTTTCAGGTTCCTCTGCCTCTTCTAAATCCAGCTTGAACATCTGAAAGTACATGGTACGTGTACTCTGGCTTGGAGAATTTTGAGCATTACTTTGCTAGTGTGTGTTTCCTCAAGATGGCAGAGTAGAAGGACATACACTCATCTTCTCCTATGAGAACTCCAAAATTACAACTCACTGCTGAACAACCATCGACAGGAGAATGTTGGATCCAACCAAAAAAAGATACCCCATGTCCAAAGGCAAAGGAAAACCCCCATCAAGATGGTAGGAGGGGCAAAATCACATTTAGAATCAAACCGTATACCCACCAGAGATGTTCGGAGGGCTCAAACAAAACCATGTAGATTACAGACAAATTCAATTTTAGAACTGTAAATTATTCCTCTATGTTAATCTTCATAAATAACATAACTGGACAAAAGCTTACTGAGTGGCTCAGTCTCCATCAAAAGCATGCCTTCCCTTACCTACAACCCCTCCTACTTACACCCTGAACTAGCTCAGCTGCCATGGACAGTCTCCAATTGTAATGTAAATAAGAATCATTGATTGACTGTTGAACTTGCAGGTGTCCAGGTTTCCCTCAGAAAGTCTCAGAGTAAGAAGGGCACAGGGCTCAGGGATCTGCATTTTGACAAGCTTTCAAAAAGATTGATAGCCTATGGGATCACTCTTAAAAAATTATTCTGTTTGGTCTTCTTCTAAGAATCTAGTTGTTTATCTGATGTATAATATGTCCAAAATTAAAAGACTGTAAGCTTGGTCCCTCAAATAAATTGTGTAGATAGAGGCCCAGAAAAGGGTTGCAGTTGTTCAAGAATTTAAGCCCCCAGGTAGCTCTACTTTAGAGCAGAGATCTGTAACTTGGGTATGTATATAACTAAGTGATTCACAAGCAAGAAAGAGAAAAATATAGCCTTATTTTTACTGACTTCTGAAATTTAACATGTCATTATTTTGAAATGTAGGCAGCAAACCTGTGATGATGGCAGGCCAAGTGACTTGTTACCCACAAAATCACAGATCTTTTCCTATTGCAGATCCCTCAAAATTTTCATATTTGGGAAGCTCTTCAGTTACTATCAGAACCACTGCTAAATCTTGTCATTTAACGTGTTAATGGGAAAGAATTCATACACAGTACTGTTTCAAAAGTTCAGAATTTTGATAGCTACATTGGTTTCATTTGTAATAAAATATATTCTACTCTATGCATTTAAAGATTAAAACATTAAAAATTACTCTGCAAAGAGATTTACAGACCTTCTCAAACTGCAAAGGAATCTGTGGCACAGTAGTCAGTAAAAGAAATTCTGTTCTAGGATGATCATAAGGAAGAATGGCTATAAATCTAGGGTAAACTCATCAAGCTATGTTTGGGACATGTGCATTTCCTCTTATATATTCTATTATGATCACCAGGAAATCAGAAGTCCTAACTCCCAGTGCCAGACCAACACACGGTGTTTGTAAGCAAATTACCTCGGAGTTTCACTCTCTCATCTCCATGTGACACAGCTCCTGAAGTGATTGCCAACATCCATTAAAATATGAACAACTCAGTTTCCTAACCAAAATTCTGATGGCAAGGCAGCTCCTGTAAAGTCTCACAGGGCTCCTGCTTTGGAGATATTCAAATGAGGAACAGTACACAGATTTTGTTCCTACTCCAAAGTAGCTCCCTGCTCTAAAGTTTACTAAAAATGTAATTCTGTACATAGCCATGAATTTCATACATTTTCTTAAAAATTTCACTTGGTCTGGGTTTTAAAGCACTGTTAAGAAAAAAGAATTTAACAATAGAAAAATTCAATGTTTTAATGTCAGGATTGACCCTTTAAACTAAAAGAATACTAGTCTGATGTAAATTTTAAAAACTTCTTTGAATTAGGAATATTTCAAAAATAAAAATAGAGCTGCTGCTGCTGCTAAGTCACTTCAGTCGTGTCCGACTCTGTGTGACCCCATAGACTGCAGCCCATCAGACTCCACCGTCCCTGGGATTCTCCAGGCAAGAACACTGGAGTGGGTTGCCATTTCCTTCTCTAATGTATGAAAGTGAAAAGTGAAAGTGAAGTCACTCAGTCTTGTCCGACTTAGCGACCCCACGGACTGCAGCCTACCAGGCTCCTCCGTCCATGGGATTTTCCAGGCAAGAGTACTGGAGTGGGGTGCCATTGCCTTCTCCGAAAAATAGAGCTAACAATGTTTAAAGATGACATGGGTAAAGTGTTAATCAAAAGATTGAATTTTAAATTCTTATGCAGATTCAGCTCCCTATAAGTGAATATACCAAACATTACAGGTTTGGAAACAATTTGACCACTAATTACTAGGTTAATAGTCATTGTAAGATATTCAGTACCTAAAGTTATCTGGCAATAACTTTACTAGGAAAACCTGATAGATAAATGATCAAACTCATTTATCATCATAATCTCATGCTATTAGTCAATGGACTATGAAATAAATCTAGGAGAACTTTTACCTATGACATCAATACTGAAGCAACCAGTGTTGACTAATCATTTCTTCATTATATATTTTCCTTATTTTCATTTTAAAAATGAATTTATACACCACTGAAGTAAGCTGCTTAAGAAAGGTGAGACTAAGAGGACAGAACTTTCCAGAGGAATAGGAGCCAGCTATTCCATGTTTAAACTTCTGATAGAAAGAATATTTCCTGCTTGAATGGAGCATGAGATGGTGAAAGTGAAAGTGAAGTCACTCAGTCGTGTCCAACTCTTTGCGACCCCATGGACTTTAGCCTACGAGGCTCTTTGGTCCATGGAATTTTCCAGGCAAGAGTACTGGAGTGGGTTGCCATTTCCTTCTCCAGGGGATCTTTCCAACCCAGGGATCAAACCTGGGTCTCCTGCACTGCAGGCAGACACTTGATCGTCTGAGCCAATCTAATCAAGCTCCCAAAACCATATCCTCACTATCTCAATACTCAGACTGTACTAGACAATGTGCTTGCAATATCTCCTCTTATTCTCACCAAAACACTGCAAGGTAAGTGTCTCAGATAACATTCTACAGGTGGAAAGTTAAGGCTCCAGAAAGTGGAAGGGAGCATAGCTGCTGAAGGTCACATGACTAGCATTGGCAGAGCCATAATCAAACCCAAATCAGTCTGACCACAAAACCATGCTCTCTCCATCACAACATGATGCCCTGGGGTGAAAATGAAATTAACAACCTGGATAAAACCCTGTCCAGTGTAGCATCTCCAATCTCAATCAGTTGAAATCACCCACAAACTTAAATTTCAGACCTTTTTAAAAAATCTGTATTCTCAAAATAATTGTGTTACAGTAGTCCTCAGGATGAGAGACAGCCTGGTGTCATGATCATGAAAAGTGAAAGTGTTAGTGGCTCTGTCATGTCTGACCCTTTGTGATTCATAGACTGTAGCCCACCAGGCTCCTCTGTCCATGGAATTCTCTAGGTAAGAATACTGGAGTGGGTTGCCATTCCCTACTCCAGGGGCTCTTCCCCCAGGGATTGAACCTGGGTCTCTTGCATTGCAGGCAGATTCTTTACTATCTGAATGACCAAGGAAGCCCCTATGACCATGAAAAATACCAAATAAATCCATCTGCTATAAAAATAGGCAGCACAAAATTCAACTGATGGTTGTATTCAACCCAACAATCTAGCACTGGCAAAAGGATAACTTGAGAGAGGTAATATTCCAGACAAACATAAAGGTCATTTTAAATATCCACAACTTTTAGAATTTCTAATTTTATTCCTGCATTAGGCTATGCTGCTGAGAAGCAATGTATTTAGACCAAATTATCTCAGCTTCCTCTAAAAATGCCTTCACTGAATTAAGATTTAATGTTATACCCACAGCTTTTAAAGACGGTCAATACGAGAAATCACCAAGCTTGTCTTTCATAAATCTATATTAACAGCAGGTGCCCATTACTCATTTGTTTTCTTATATAAGGAATCACGAGGCCTGTTCTTCCAGAATTGAAAACCAGAATATTTGATAATAATTATTTGATCTTATACTAACTATTGACTTTTCAAAAAGTAGGCAATTGCTTGCTCTAGTTTTTACTTTAACTTTCAGGAAACTCAGAGCTAAATTCAGGCTTATATGGAGAATGGTGTTGAGGAGCAAAGGAATAACAACCCACTGGCCCCATGTTATTTACTGAATATCTTAGCTCAATTTATTTACTCTTTACAATGACTCAACAAAGTACTTTCAATTCATGTCATGTTATGGCAAGAAAAGTGTACTGAGGTAACTTTCCTAAGGCTGCCAAGCTAAGAAAATGGAATCAAAGCCCAGGTCTGATTCAAAGTTCAACTCTTCCAGCCATGTGGAAAGAATTGTTTCACTCTTATCCTCTGGTAGCACTCACCACCCTGCCCTCTAGTTTTGTATTGTTTTTATTTATGAGCAACCTTAAAGCCTTCTTGTGAGCAAGTGATATATAAATCACATGCAAATAAAATATTGGGTTGGCCAGAAAGTTCATTCAGGTTTTTCCATTACATCTTATGGAAAAACCCAAATAAACTTTTTGGCCAACCCAATATTTTCCCAAGAAATATGTGATCTAGCTAACTCTATAATAACTGAAACCATGCCCCACAGAACTAAAAAGCCCACCATGAAAGTGTGTCCCATAGGCTTAACAGAAACTGGTGAGTAACTGAAATACTTGAGCTTGTCTCACGGAACAGTCAGTAATGGAGCAGTTTGTTAAAAACCCCTCCAACTGCAGGTCAGAAGGGAGTGGCATAATATATTTAAGGTGATTAAAGGGAAGAACTTACAACCAAAATTACTCTACCCAACAAGGCTCTCATTCAGATTCAGCAGAGATATCAACAGCTTTACAGACAAGCAAAAGCTAAGAAAATTCAGCAGCATCAAACCAGCTTTACAACAAATGCTAAAGGAACTTCTCTAGGTGGAAAAGAAAAGGCCACAACTAGAAACAAGAAAATTACAAAACAGGAAAGCTCACTGATAAAGGTAGACATACAGGAAAGGTTGGAAATCATTAACACACAAATCTGATGTATAAATGAGTAATCATGAGAGGAGGAGAGTACAAATGAAGGACATTTGAAATGTGTTTAAAAACAAGAGACCAGCAACTTAAAATAATTGTGTATACATAGAGACTGCTATATCGAAACCACATAGGAACTGCAAACCAAAAATCTATACTAGAAAAAAAGAAAAAGGAATCCAGACACAACACTAAAAATAAGTCACCAAATGACAAGAGAACAAAAGAGGAAAAGAAGATAAAAGATCTACAAAAAGAAATGTAAAACAATTTAAAAAATGACAATAAGAACATACATATTATAATTACCTTAAGTGTAAACAAATGCTCCAACTAAAAGATAAACTGGCTGAATGGATACAAAAACAAAACCCATATAGATGCTGTCTACAAGAGACCCACTTCAAATCTAGAGACACATACAGACTGAAAGTGAAGGAACAGAAAAAGGTATTCCATGCAGATGAAAATCAAAAGCTGCAGCGGCAATAAGACATATAAGACAAAATAGACTTTAAAATAAAGACTGTTACAAGAGACAAAGGACACTACATAATAATCAAAGGATCAATTCAATAAGATATAACAATGTAAATGTATAGACACCCAACATAGGAGCACCTCAATATATAGGGCAAATACTAACAGCCATAAAAGGAGGAATCAACAGTAATGCAATATAGTGGGAGACTTTTAACACCCTACTTACATCAGCGGACAGATGATCCAGACAGAAAATCAGTAAGGAAACACAGGCCTAAAATGAAACATTGGACCAGAAAAACTAGATCATTCCATCCAAAAACAGCAGAATACATATTCTTCTCAATATGGAACATTCTCCAGGATAGATCACATGCTGGAGCAAGCCTCAGTAAATTTAAGAAAATTGAAATTGCATCAAGCATTTTTTCTAGTCACAATGCTGTAAGATTAGAAGTCAACCACAAGGGAAAAACTGCAAAAAATACAAACACATGGAGGCTAAACAATAAAGTACTAAACAAGCAATAGATCACTGAAGAAATCAAAGAGGAAATCAAGATATTCCTAGAGACAAATGAAAACCAGAACACAGTGATCCAAAGCCTATGGGATACAGAAAACAGTTCTAAAAGGGAAGTTGATAGCAATACAACCTTACCTCAGCAAAGAATAAAACTCTCAAATAACCTCACCTTATACCTAAAGTAACAAGAGAAAGAAGAAAACACAAAACATAAAGTTAGTAGGAGAAAATAAACAATAAAAATCAGTAAAAAATAAGTGAAACAGAAACTTAAAAAGCAATAGAAAAGATTAATGACACTAAAAGCTGGTTCTTTGAAAAAAAATAGAATTGATAAACCTTTAGAAAGAGTCATCAAGAAAAAAAAGGGAGAGGGCCCAAATCAATAAAATTTGAAGTAAAAAAGTTACAACTGACACCACAAAAATACAAAGGACTATTATAGATTACTATGAGCAATTATATGCCAATGAAATAGACAACCTAGAAGAAATGAACAAAACTTAGAAAGATACAATATCCCAAAACTGAACCAGGAAGAAACAGAAAATATGAATAGACCAATCACAAGTACTGAAGTTGAAAATGTGATTTAAAAACTCCCAACAATCAAAGTCCAGAACCATGCCTTCAGAGGCAAATTCTGTCAAATATTTAGAGAAGAGTTAACACCTATCCTTCTGAAACTGGTCCAAAAAATGCAGAGGGTGGAACACTCTCAAACTTATCCTATGAAGCCACCATCACACACGTACCATAACCAAAAAGACCACAAAAAAAGAAAAGTATGGCCCACTATCACTGATGAATATAGACACAAAAATCCTCAACAAAATATTAGCAAACTAAATCCAACAATATGTTAAAAAGATCATACACCATGATCAAGTGGAATTTATTCCAGGGATCCAAAGATTTTTCAGTATCCACAAATCAATCAATGTGATACATCACATCAAGCAATTGAATTGAATTCGATCATATTGAAAAGCCATATGATCATCTCAACAGATGCAGAAAAACTTTTGATAAAATCCAACATCTATTTATGATTTTAAAAAACTTTCTAGAAAATGGGTATAGAGCAGTGGTCCCCAACCTTTTTAGCACCAGGGACTCGTTTTGTGGGAAACAAGTTTTCCATGGACCAGGGAGGGAGGATGGTTTCAGGATGATTTAAGTGCATTACATTTATTGTGGACTTTATTTCTAACCTAACGCAGCCACTGATCTGACAGGAGGTACCGGTCTGTGGCCTGGAGGTTGGGAATTCTGGGCATAGAGGGAAGCTACCCCAACATAATAAAGGCCATAGCTAACATTCTCAACAATGAAAAGCTACAAGCATTACCTCTAAGATCAGGAATTAGACAAGGATGTTTATTCTCATCATTTTTATTCAACATAGTTTTGGAAGTCCTAGCCATAGCAATTAGAGAAGAAAAAGAAATAAAATGAATCAAAATTGGAATAGAAGTATCACTGTTTTCAGATGACATGATACTACACATATAAAATTTTAAAGACACTACTAACTCATCAAATGAATCAGATAAAGTTGCAGGAACAAATTAATATATTTTATGTATTAATGCATTGTTGCATTTCTATACACTAACAAAAGGTCAGAAAGAAAAATTAAAGAAACAACTCCATTTATCATTGCATTGAAAAGAATAAAATACCCAGGAATAAACCTACTTAAGGAGGCAAAAAGCCTGTACTCCTAAAAGTATAAGATGCTGATGAAACAAATTGAAGATGACACAAACAAATGGAAACATATATTGTGTTCTTGGATTGGAAGAATCAATATTGTCAAAATGACTATGCTACTCAAGGCAATCTACAGATCCAATGCAATTCTATCAAATTACCAAAGACATTTTTCACAGAACTAGAACAAAAACATTTAAAATTTGTATGGAAACACAAAAGATACTGAATAGCCAAAGCAATCTTGAGAAAGAAAACTGGAGTTGGGGGAATCAGGCTCTCTGACTTCAGACTATACTGCAAAGCTACAGTCACCAAAACATTTTGGTACTGGTGCAAAAACAGATCAGTGGAAGAGGATAGAAAGCCCAGAAATAAACCCATACATCTGTGGTCAATTAGTCCACAAAAAAGATGGTAAGAAGAAAAAAGTCTCTTCAATAAGTGGTGCTGGGCAAACTGGACAACTACATATAAAAGAATAAAATTATAATATTTTCTAACACCATACACAAAAATAAACTCAAAATGGATTAAAAACCTAAATATAAGACTGCTTAGTCACTTCAGTCATGTCCAACTCTGTGTGATCCTATGGACTGCAACTGCCAGGCTCCTCTGAGCATGGGATTTTTCAGGCAAGAATACTGGAGTGGGTTGCCATTTCCTTCTCCAAAATATAAGACTGGATCCCATAAACTCCTAGAGGAAAACACAGGCAGAACACTCTCTGACACAAACTGCAGAAATATCTTTTTGGATCCATCTCCTAGAGTAATGAAAATAAAATATAAATTAAAAAATGGGGCTGAGTTACACCTAAAAGCTTTTGCACAGCAAAGAAAACCTTAAACAAAATGAAAAGACAACCCACAGAATGGGAAAAAATGTTCGCAAACAATGCAACTAACAAGGAATTAATCTTCTAAATATAAAAGCAACTCATACAGCTCAGGAGAAGGCAATGGCCAACCTTTCCAGTACTCTTGCCTGGGAAAATCCCATGGACGGAGGAGCCTGGTAGGCTGCGGTCCATGGGGTCACGAAGAGTCGGACACGACTGAGCGACTTCACTTTCACTTTTCATTTTCATGCACTGGAGAAGGAAATGGCAACCCACTCCAGTGTTCATGCCTGGAAAATCCCAGGGACAGGGGAGCCTGGTGGGCTGCCGTCTATGGGGTTGCGCAGAGTCAGACACGACTGAAGCAACTTAGCAGCAGCAGCAGCAACATACAGCTCAATTTTTTAAAAAATCAAAAAAATGGGAAGATCTAAAAAGACATTTCTCCAAAAAAGATATACAGATAGCCTAAAGGCCCACGAAAAGGTGTTCAACATTGCTAATTATTTGAGAAATGCAAATCAAAACTACAAGGTATCACCTCACAGTGGTCAGAATGACTAACATCAAGAAGTCTACAAATAATAAGTACTGCAGAGGGTGTGGAGAAAAGGGAACCCTCCTACACTGTTGGTGGGAATGTAAGTTGGTACAACCACTACGGAGAACAGTATGGAGTTTCCTTAAAAAACTAAAAATACAGTTACATATGATCCTGCAGTCCCACTCATGGGCAGACATCCAGAGAAAACTCTAATTTGAAATGATGCATGCACCCCAGTGTTTGCAGTGACACTATGCACTATAAACAATATTTGAAAAAAACCTAAGTGTTCACTGACATAGATGAATGGATAAAGAAGATGTGGAATGGAATCTGCAATGAATATTACTGAGCCATAAAAAAGAAATAATGCTGTTTGCAGCAACGTGGATGGACCTGGAGATTATCACACTAAGTGAAGTAAACCAGACAAAGATAAATATCAAATGACATTGCTTATATTCAGAGTCCTTAAAAAATGTTGAAAATGAACATGACCTTATTTACAAAATACAAACAGACTCAGACTTTGAAAGCAACTTCTGGTTACCAAAGTGGAAAGGTGGTGTGTGGGGGCGTTGGTGGTGGTGGTAAATTAAGAGTTTGGGATTAATATATACACACTACTATATATAGAATAGAAAATCAACATCAAACTATTGTATAGCACAGGGAAATCTACTCAATATTCTGTAATAACCTATTTGGGAGAAGAATATGAAAAAGAATAGGTATTACGTATAAGTGAATCATTTTGCTATACATCTGAAACTAACACAACATTGTAAGTCAACCATACCCCAATATAAAATTAACAATAGCTTTAAAAAGGACCTACTGTATTGTAAATAAATAAATTATTATAGCACACACACACAAGCAGAGATCTACAAGGGTCATTTACTATGGGCAGATCTCATCATGTACTGGCCCAAATGCCAGTGTAGGTTATCCTGGTCTTGCCTTTCAAATCCGTTATTTGGAGCTGTGAGCAATAAGAATATGGTATAATTTACAGAAATTAATTGTTTGGTACTTACAACTGCAGAGAAAAACATTTTTCTTCCAATTAATTTCTATCCCAAAGATATGGCCCTCACTAGACATTTACTCCATGCCATAAAAAATTAGGGTTGGCCATCCAGCCTCTGGTATTTTGTTATAGCTGTTAGAATGAATTAAACCAGTTATCTTCGGCTGCCGCTGCTGCTAAGTCACTTCAGTTGTGTCTGACTCTGTGACCCCATAGATGGCAGCCCACCAGGCTCCCCCATCCCTGGGATTCTCCAGGTAAGAACACTGGAGTGGGTTGCCATTTCCTTCTCCAATGCATGAAAGTGAAAAGTGAAAGTGAAGTCACTCAGTCGCGTCCGACTCTTAGCGACCCGGTGGACTGCAACCCACCAGGCTCCTCCGTCCATGAGATTTTCCAGGCAAGAGAACTGGAGTGGGGTGCCATTGCCTTCTCCGAGTTATCTTCTAGAGTTGTACTTATATTGCTTTGATCCAGTTATGGTACTGATCTATAATTGCTGTCTTATCAGTAAACTCCCTTTCCATGCCAGTTCTTTTCTAGACAAACTCCCTTACAGTTTTTCTTTGATAATGCCATGTTTCTAAAAGTCAGGCTGGAAGAAGTTCAGGACAACTCTAGACTCCCCACCACCTGCTTCCACACCACTGTTCTGCTTCTTATCAATCCTGTCCTTTTAAACTATTGATCTACTTTGTTTCACACATTGCAGTCATCTTTCCCTTCTGTGTTTGTTCCATTTTCTATCCCAGCATTCAAATGTCTTTGTGTGAACATATGTTTTCATATTGCTTGGACAAATGCCTAGTTTTAGTGCCTAGTTTTGCTGGCTCTTAGGGTATATGTAGGTTTAACTTTTTTAAAAACCTGTGAAGCTTTTTTTCCCCCCAAAGTGGTGATACTATTCTGCATGCCTAGCAGCTAGTATGAAAGCTCTAGTTGCTCTGAGTGTGTGTCAACATTTGTATTGTTAGGAAGATTAAAATCTTGTTAATCTTATCCATTCTAGGGAGATATGTAGTGACAGCTTATTGTAGTTTTACTTTGCATTTCCCTATTGACTATGATGTGGAAGATCTTTTCATGTGCCTATTTTCCACTCTTACCTCTGTTTTGATGAAGTCATATCTGTTTTACTCACTTAAAAATTATGTATCTTACTGTAAGTGTTCTTTGTATTATGGATACAGTCCTTTATCAGACATAAGTTTTGTAAATCACTGTTTTGTCTTTTCATTTTCTTAACAGTTAATTTTGAAAAGCAAAAGTTTTGATTTTGATAAAAGTTTTAATTTTAATTTTTGGTAAGTCATGATTTTTATGTCTCAAAGAAATCTTTGCCTAACTTAAGTCTATAAAGAAATTCGTCCGAGGGGTGGCGGGTGGGAGAGAGGCTGAAGAGGGAGGGGCCATATGTATACTTCTCATTGATTTCATGTTGCTGTATGGCAGAAACCAACACAACTTTGTAAAGCAATTATCCTCCAATTAAAAAGAAATTTTAAAATTTGTCCTGTGTTTTCATCTAGTAGGTTTTTCTGTTGTCACTCTTATTTAGTTTAAGTCAGTGATCCATTTTCAGTTACCAAGTTCTTCTTTATAGTATAAAGTAAGCATTGACTTTTATTGCATATGGCTATCAAATATTCCAGCACTGTTTGTTGAAAAAATTATCATTTTTCTATGAATTCATCTTGGCATCATTTCAAAAAAAATCACTAAATCATATACTGTGGGCTTGTTTCAAGTTTCTTTCAAGTGATCTATACACTTACACTGTACCCCGTCAACACAGTTACTCTACTTTTAGAGTAAGTCTTAAAGAGACTATAGAGTAAGCAAGACTTGTGAGTAAATCATCCAAAATTTTCCCCTCAAAATTGCTTTGGCTATTGGAAGACTTCAATTTCCATACAAATTTTAGAAAATCCTATCAATTTCTTCAAAAAATCTGCTGGAATATGAATTGAGATTACATTGAATTTGTAGATTAATTGGGGGATAAATGACACCTTATGAATACTTACTGTTCTTTTACACAAATATAGCATCACTCTGAGTTGTCTTTAATTTTCCACAACATTTTGCAGTTTGTGTACAATTCTTGCACATATTTTGGTAAGTGTATCCACAAGTATTTTATTTTTATGATATTATCTGTATTGTTTTTCCAATCTTCAACAGCTTTTGCTAGTAATACAACTGATTTTCTTATATTGACTTTATATACAGTGACCTTGCTAAAGTCACTATTTCTACTAGTAAGAATAGTATCTTATTCTGTGTGGACAATCTTGTTATCTGAGAATTAAAATAATTTTATTCCTCTCTGCCAGTCTATACAACTTTTATTGCTTTACTGGCCTTACTGTACTGGATTTAGCTTCCAGTAAGACATTAAATGGGAGTGATGAGAGTGAACATCTTTGCCTCATTTCTTTCATTAATGGTAAGAGACTGACTGCTTTCCTTCTAAGTATAATGTTAACTGTTCTTTATCAGGTTGAGAAAGTTCTCTTCTACTTCCTATTTGCTGAAACTTTTTTTTTTTTCTCATGAGTTGTTTTTGAAGATTGTCAAATGGCTTTTCCGCATCTGTTGAGGTTAGATGATTTTTCTTTAGTCAGTTTTCTAATGTTAATCCAACCTTACATTTCTGGGAGAAACTATTTGGTTATTGTATTAGTCTTCTAGGACTGCCATAACAGAACACCGCAAACTGGATGGTTGAACAACAGAATTTCATTTTCTCATATTTTGGAATCTGTAATTCACAATCAAGGTGGTGGTGGGCTTTCTGGTGAGACGTCTCTTCCTGGTTTGCAGATGGCCCTTCTTGCTGAGTCCTCACATGGTCTTTCCTCTGTGCATATGCAGAGAGAGAGATCTCTGGTAATCTCTCCCTCTACTAATAGGATATCAGTCCTATAGGATAAGGACCTCATTTTTATGACCTCATTTAACCTTGGTTATCTCTTTAAAAGCCTTATCTCCAACTTTAGTTACATTAGGGGGTTAGGGCTTCAACCTGTGAATTTGGGGTGGGGGGAAATTCAATCCATGTAAGTCATAATGTATTATTATCATATCAGTTCAGTTCAGTTCAGTCACTCAATCGTGTCTGACTCTTTGTGACCCCAAGGACTGCAGCACGCCAGGCCTTCCTGTCCATCAACAACTCCCAGAGTTTACCCAAACTCATGTCCATTATGTCGGTGATGCCATCCAACCATCTCATCCTCTGTCATATCAGATCAGATCAGTCACTCAGTCGTGTCCGGCTCTTTGTGACCCCATGAATTGCAGCACGCCAGGCCTCCCTGTCCATCACCAACTCCCAGAGTTCACTGAGACCCACGTCCATCGAGTCAGTGATGCCATCCAGCCATCTCATCCTTTGTTGTCCCCTTCTCCTCCTGCCCCCAATCCCTCCCAGCATCAGAGACTTTTCCAATGAGTCAACTCTTCGCATGAGGTGGCCAAAGTACTGGAGTTTCAGCTTTAGCATCATTCCTTCCAAAGAAATCCCAGGGCTGATCTCCTTCGGAATGGACCGGTTGGATCTCCTTGCAGTCCAAGGGACTCTCAAGAGTCTTCTCCAACACCACAGTTCAAAAGCATCAATTCTTCGGCGCTCAGCCTTCTTCACAGTCCAACTCTCACATCCATACATGACCACAGGAAAAACCATAGCCTTGACTAGACGAACCTTTGTTGGCAAAGTAATGTCCCTGCTTTTGAATATGCTATCTAGGTTGGTCATAACCTCTGTCATATACTATCGTATAATTTGCTAATTTTTAAAGGATTGTTACATCTATATTCATAAGCAACATCAGTATGCAGTTTTTTTAATGCCTTTGATTTTGGTATCAGGGTGATACCAAAAAGAATGAATTATGAAGTGTTTCTTCCACTTCTATTTTCTGTAAGGGTTTTTGTAGATTTGGCATTGGTGTTTTCATTTCCTTAGATGCTTAGTAGAATTCACTAATGAATATATCTGGAACTGGGATTTCTTTTGGGTTAACTTTTAAACTATGAATTTAAGAGATATTGGTTATTCAGGTTATCTTTTTCTTCTTTTATATAAGAGCTTTATTGACCTTCACATACCCTAACATCCACCCATCTAAAGTCACAATTCAATGGACTTTTTAGATTCAGAGAGTAGTATAACTATCACTACAGTAACTTTCAAAGCATTACATCACTTCAAAAAGACACTCTATAATCTTTAGCTGTCACTGCCCTCCACTTGCCCTAAGCAGTCTATCTTCTGTCTCTCTAGAATTGCCTGTTCTGAACATTTCAAATAATGGAATGCATGCTACATGTAATCTTTTATAACAGATTTCTTTCATGTAACATTATGTTTTCAAGATTTATCTATATTACAGCATGTATCAGTGCTTTATTTTTTTATAACTGAATAACAATACATTGTATGGTTATATCACATTTTGTTTATTGTTCATCAGTTGATGGATGTTGATGGACATTTGGGTTGTTTCTACCTCTTGATTATCATGAATAATGTTGCTGCTATAAACATTTGTATATAAATATTTCTCTTGCATAGATACCTAGGAATATAATGGCTAGATCACACAGTATATATTTCTTCTTGAGTGAGCTCTGGTAGGAATTTATTAATTTCATTTAAGTTGTCAAATTTACTGGCCTGAAAGTGGTCACGATATTTCCTTATTTGCTTAATACCTATTGTAACACTCCAATCACTCCTGAAATTAATAATTTTTGCCTTTTATTTGTTTCTTGATCAGTCTGGTTAAAAGTTAATTGGTTTTATTACTTCCAAATAATCACTTTTTAATTTGATTTTCCCTAATTTTGTCCATTTTAAAAATTTCTAATATTTACTATTTTTCTCCCTATTGCTTACTTTGTGTTTAATTTACTACTTCTTTTGAAGTTCCTTAAGGTGATATTCAGTTCAAAATATTTAATTTGCCTTGTGATTTTTTTATTTAGTCTTGTTTTACTGAAAAGTGAACTGTTTAATTTCTAAATATTTGGTTATTTTTCCATTGATTTCCAATTTGAATCCCATAAAACATGATTTCAGCTCTTTTCAGTTTATTGAGACCTTTATGGCCAAAAATACAGTTTGACTTATTGACCATAACATGGTCATATGTTCTATATATACCTAAAGAATGCATATTCTGTTTTTGGGTGGAACGTTCTCTAAATATTAACTAAGTCAATTGTACTGAAAAGGAATGTCAAAATCTCCAAATATAATTGTCCATTTGTCTATTTCTTTTAATTTCTTCTGTTTTGCTTCATATAGCAAACTTCTGTTATTAGGTACATACATTTCAGATTATTATATCATCTTAACAAATTGATTCCTGTTAATATTCCTTGTGTCGATATAAATTTATCTGATCAATATATTGATATTAATCCTTTAGTTAATGATAACATGATATATTCTTTTCTATTATTTTCCACCAAAGCTACTTGGACCTTTATATTTGAAGTTTATTTTTTGGAGAAGGCTTACCCTTGGGGTCAATCAATTGGGCAAAAACAAGCCTGTGGAAGAGTAGCTCACAGAGCAGACTGTGACCTAGCAGCTCGACTAGTGTTACAAAGTCAAGTAAGTGAGCACTTCAAGAACAGAGTTTTCAGCGAGAACATCCAGTGAGACGAAGGCTGGAAATAGTCCATAGTTGATTTGAAGCTTGTGATAACTTTCATTAGACCAACCTCAGGGCAAAGGTGAGGGCAGAAGCCACACTGGAGAGAGAAGAGCATTTGGAGAAAGGAAGACCGAACAATGACCATTTTAAATTGTGGTGATAAGGAGAGCAAGAAAGGACAATGATCAAGGAAAACAAAGTTTTTGTTTTGTTTATTTCAAGATGGAAGATAATCTAATGCTCATGGACTGAGAGGAAACCATTTGAAAGAGAGGTTAGTCACTATGTGCTAGGGATGAGGGGTGGGGTGGATGTGGTATCCTGTGATATGAGAGACGGGGACAAGATAGACAGACAGATGGAGAAAGAGAACAGAATCCCAGGAGGGAAGACGCTGGGTTGGATGAGAGATTGGAGGTGGACCTGGGCAGACAGAACCTGCTTTGGACAAAAAGAACAGCTCTTCCACAGCAAATCCCCACCATGATGGATGAGAAAAGAGGAGGAAAACTGACAGAAGTGAGATGGATAGAGTCTTGCTTAGCAGTTATTTCAGAGAGAAAAAATGAGCCCAGGAGAAAAGGAGAGGAATTGGCATAGGGTTTAAAGAGAGTAGTGAATGTTTGGAAGGAACAATAAAAGAGCTAATTGCATATATAATCCAGACGGCTGGTCCTCACATTTCCATTAGGTCTAGGTGCCCTCTTCCAGGCTTCCAGTTGCATCTCTGGATACAGAGATGCCCAAATGCTTCACAATGACCTCTAACTCATCATTTTCCTGTCTCACACACAGTCACAAGTTTCTTTGGACAGAGACTGTTTTATATGTACACATCATAAAACCTACAATTTAACAGATAAATACCCAATAGAACTGCTTGCTCA
This sequence comes from Bos indicus, assembly GCF_029378745.1. NCBI lineage: Eukaryota > Metazoa > Chordata > Mammalia > Artiodactyla > Bovidae > Bos > Bos indicus. The sequence continues at coordinate 76,363,292 of NC_091768.1, forward strand.
ATAAATGACAAAAATATTGACAAGTAGTAAAAGATCTATACCATGTGCTTGGTGGTTACTTCAGAATCTGAGGCAGTGAACTAAGAACCCTTAAAACTCCAGTATCCTATAATTCAGTGAGTGAGGGAGAAAGAGCTTCAAATTTCAATTCAATCCTAACTGCTTATTATAAATGGTAAAAAAAAAAAAAAAAAATTTACCTATATGCAGGAAGTACTACTAGCTGGGGTACTAAATATATGTGCAAAGTATAAGCAAAATATATAAAAGTAAGAAATGGAAATAGAACATTCAGCAAACTTTTTAGTTACAATTGCTATTTTTAAGGCATGAGGCTTAAAATGAGAATACAGATTAAAGTTGGCATTTCAAATCCGATGTCCCCAAACTAAATGACCAGTATCCCAATTGTATATCAAAAAATAGCACTGTTAAATAATGCACATTTCAATTCAAAGGCTTTCATCTGGATAAATGGGTCATGAACTTACTTATTAATGCCTTGCCCCTCTGTATTTCAACAGCAATACCCTAGAGTATACAAATACCTTTCTAAATCACCTAGCCTAATTATTGGGAAACTACACAGCATATACTCCAATCAAGCACAATACCTATTATAACATCAACCCCCTCCAAAAAAATTATCTCTCCAAAAAATATATGAGTAAAATTTTAAATATTTTTCATAAATATCTGCCCCAAGTCATTTTTGGAAATATGTCCAATGGTGAAACATGTCACATACATTCTCCTTATGGAACTTTCCAGGGTTAGAAAGGTTTTTAACACTGGATTTTTAACACTGCATTTATGCTGTAAAGGATTTTTCCCTAGTTCTAATGCTAATTCTTTGTGAAATACTGGACAAGTCACATAGCTTCAGTCTCCTCACCTACAAAATGCAGCTGCTGAACAGCATTTCTCAAGGAATGTTCATTGGAAAACTAGATCTGAATAAGCTCTTCTACCCCTGATAAAAGCCCCATGATCAAATAAGATTAAGAAATGCTCTATCCTCAACAACAAAAAAACAAACAACCCAATCGAAAAATGGGTGAAGACCTAAAGAGATGTCTCTCCAAAGAAGACACTGCTGCTGCTGCTAAGTCACTTCAGTCATGTGCGACCCCATAGACGGCAGCCCACCAAGCTCCCCCGTCCCTGGGATTCCCCAGGCAAGAACACTAGAGTGGGTTGCCATTTCCTTCTCCAATGCATCAAAGTGAAAAGTGAAAGTGAAGTCGCTCAGTCGTGTCAGACTCTTCGAGACCCCATGGACTGAGCATCACTAATTATTATGCGCTTCCCTGATAGCTCAGTTGGTAAAGAATCCACCTGCAATGCAGGAAACTCTGCTTCGATTCCTGGGTCAGGAAGATCGACTGGAGAAGCGATAGGCTACCCACTCCAGTATTCTTAGGCTTAAATACATCTCACTATTATTAGAGAAACGCAAACTCAAACTATAGTGAAGTATCATCTCACACCAGTTAGAATGGCCATCATTTAATAAGTCTACAAATAGCAAACGCTGGAGCGGATGTGGACAAAAGGGAAGCCTCTTACACTGTTGGTGAGAATATAAGTTGGTGCAGCTGCTATAAAAAACAGAATGGAGGTTCCTCAGAAAACTAAAATAGAATTACTATCAGTTCAGTCAGTTCAGTTCAGTCACTCAGTCGTGTCTGACTCTTTGCGACCCCATGAATCGCAGCACGCCAGGCCTCCCTGTCCATCACCAACTCCCGGAGTTCACCCAGACTCACGTCCATCGAGTCAGTGATGCCATCCAGCCATCTCATCCTCTATTGTCCCCTTCTCCTCCTGCCCCCAATCCCTGCCAGCATCAGAGTCTTTTCCAATGGGTCAACTCTTCGCATGAGGTGGCCAAAGTATTGGAGTTTCAGCTTTAGCATCAGTCCTTCCAAAGAACACCCAGGACTGATCTCCTTCAGAATGGACCGGTTGGATCTCCTTGCAGTCCAAGGGATTCTCAAGAGTCTTCTCCAACACTACAGTTCAAAAGCATCAATTCTTCGGCACTCAGCCTTCTTCACAGTCCAACTCTCACATCCATACATGACCACTGGAAAAACCATAGCCTTGACTAGACGGACCTTTTTTGGCAAAGTAATGTCTCTGCTTTTGAATATGCTATCTAGGTTGGTCATAACTTTCCTTCCAAGGAGTAAGCGTCTTTTAATTTCATGGCTGCAGTCACCATCTGCAGTGATTTTGGAGCCTAAACAAATAAAGTGTGACACTGTTTCCACTGTTTCCCCATCTATCTCCCATCAAGTGATGGGACCAGATGCCATGATCTTCATTTTCTGAATGTTGAGTTTCAAGCCAACTTTTTCACTCTCCACTTTCACTTTCATCAAGAGACTTTTGAGTTCCTCTTCACTTTCTGCCATAAGAGTGGTGTCATCTGCATATCTGAGGTTATTGATATTTCTCCCGGCAATCTTGATTCCAGCTTGTGTTTCCTCCAGTCCAGCGTTTCTCATGATGTACTCTGCATAGAAGTTAAATAAGCAGGGTGACAATATACAGCCTTGATGTACTCCTTTTCCTATTTGGAATCAGTCTGTTGTTCCATGTCCAGTTCTAACTGTTGCTTCCTGACCTGCACACAAATTTCTCAAGAGGCAGGTCAGGTGGTCTGGTATTCCCATCTCTTTCAGAATTTTCCACAGTTTATTGTGATCCACACAGTCAAAGGCTCTGGCATAGTCAATAAAGCAGAAATAGATGTTTTTCTGGAACTCTCTTGCTTTTTCCATGATCCAGCAGATGTTGGCAATTTGATCTCTGGTTCTTCTGCCTTTTCTAAAACCAGCTTGAACAACTGGAAGTTCACGGTTCACGTATTGCTGAAGCCTGGCTTGGAGAATTTTGAGCATTACTTTACTAGTGTGTGATCCAGCAATTCCACTCCTGTGCATATATCCAGAAAAAAACTGTAATTCAAAAAGACAAATGCACCCCTATGTTCATAGCAGCACTGTTCACAATAGCTAAGACATGGAAACAAGCTAAGTGTCCATCGACAGATGAATGGATGAAGAAGATGCGGTGCATATGTACAATGGACTACTACTCAAGTATAAAAAATCAAAATAATGCCATTTGTAGCAACATGAATGGATCTGGAGCTTACCATACTAAGTGAAGGAAGTCCAGAAAAATAAACAGAAATACCATATCAGTTACACATGGAATCTAAAACATGGCACAAATGAGCCTATGTATGAAACAAAAACAGACTCAGATATGGAGAACAGACTTGTGGTTGCCAAGGGGACAAGGGGTGGAGGAGGGATGAACTGGGAGTGTGCGGTTAGCATATGCCAACTATTACATATGAAGTGGATAAACAACAGGTCCTACTGTAGAGCACAGAACTACATTCAATATCCTGTGACAAACCGCACTAGAAAAAATATTTAGGTAAGAATGCATATATGTGTAAAATGAGTTACTTTGTTACAACAAAATTAACTTTGTTACTTTGTTACAGCAGAAATTAACACAACATTGTAACAACTATACTTCAATCTAAAAGTTTAGAAAGGAGTTTTAAAAAAAGAAATGCTCTATCCTGTAGCAATATGCATCAGGATACTCAAGAATCTGGCAGGCAGGGTAGCGTGAAAATAAAACTAAAGAAAAGAACAGCAAGGTAGACTTGCCTCTATCACTACGGAATTAAAAGACTGAGGGGGTGTGTGTGTGTGTGTGTGTGTGTGTGTGTGTGTGTGTGTGTGTGTGTGTGTACATGTGCATGCACAGCTAACCCTAACCCTCTTTGTGACCTATGGACTGTAGCCCGCCAGGCTCCTCTGTCCATGGGGTTCTCTAGGCAAGAATATTGGAGTGGGTTGCCATGCCCTCCTCCAGGGGATCTTGCCCACCCAGGGATTGGAGACATGTCTCCCTCCTTGGCAGGCAGATCCTTTACCACTGAGCCACCTGGGAAGCCCAATAAGATGAAAAAACAGAACCCTATTTTACCCAAAGCATTCAAGTGCCTATAAGATGTCAGTACTTGACTGAGCTTTAGGAGAATGTAACTTAGAAGATAATTCTTTGTCTTCTATTAGTGAAGTAAAGAAAGACCTTCACACAGTTTCAACACAAAATATAGCATGTGAGCTAACAAAACTATATATTGGGTTAGCCAAAATGTTCTTTTTTATTTTTCCACAAAATGTTACAGGAAAACCCAAACAAAAGTTGTGGCCAACCCAACATGTGGTACAGAAGCAGTTCAGAGGAGGTGGTAGTTGACTGTGTCCAGCAATGGAGGCAAATCAAGGGAGGTGTCAAAAGAGAAGTGATGCTAAAAAAATAATACGAGTTCTAATTTTTCCTATGAGGCTTTGTATTTATGGTCATAACACATCTGCCATCTCTAGGACTGTGCACCAAACATGACTGCTACATCCGTTAAAAGAGGGACGGTCTTCTGTCATTTAAACTTCCTTTGCTTCACAAATAGTGAGCCATTTGGTACTTTCCGACGTGGCTCCTGGAACTGTATCCTCTTGGAAAACCTTGGACAACCTTTCCCCAAGATTGTTTAATTCAAGCCTTAACTTCCTAATCTACAAAATTAGTAACAATTCTTATAAGAGTTACTATAAGAAAAAAAGATGATGATAATGACAGTTTAAGTATCGAATAAGTCATGAGGTTCTTCCATCCCATCTAACCCACGCTCCCTGTCATATATATGAATAAAGAGATATGCATAAGCAACATGGATGAAGCTAGAGATTGTCACAGGAGAAGGCAATGGCAACCCACTCCAGTACTCTTGCCTGGAAAATCCCATGGACGGAGGAGCCTGGTAGGCTGCAGTCCATGGGGTCGTGAAGAGTCGGACATGACTGAGCGACTTCACTTTCACTTTTCACTTTCATGCATTGGAGAAGGAAATGGCAACACATTCCAGTGTTCTTGCCTGGAGAATCCCAGGGATGGGGGAGCCTGGTGGGCTGCCATCTATGGGGTCGCACAGAGTCAGACACGACTGAAGCGACTTGAGCAGCAGCAGCAGCAGAGATTGTCACACTGAGTAAAGTAAGTTGGACGGAGAAGGAGAAATATGACATATTTTATGTGCGGGACTGAAAAAGAAATGATACAAATGAACTTATTTACAAAACAGAAACAGACTCACAGACTTGGAGAATGAATTTACAGATACCAGGGTGAAGGGTGGGGGAAGGGATAGGGAGTTTGGGATCAGCATGCCCACACTGCTATAATTAAAATGGATAACCAACAAGGACCTACTGTATAGCACATGGAATTCTGTTCAGTGTTATGTGGCAGCCTGGATGGGAGGGGGTTTGGGGGAGAATGGATACATGTACCTATGTGGCTGAGTCCCACTGCCGTTCACCTGAAACTATATTCAGCATGTGAAATGCCAGGCTGGATGAAGCACAAGCTCTAATCAAGACTGCTGGGAGACATACCAATCACCTCAGATATGCAGATGACACCACCCTTATGGCAGAAAGTGAAGAAGAATTAAAGAGCCTCTTGATGAAAGTGAAAGAGGAGAGTGAAAAAGCTGGCTTAAAACTCAACATTCAGAAAACTAAGATCATGGTATCTGGTCCCATCACTTCAGGACAAATTGATGGGGAAACAGTGGAAACAATGACAGCCTTTATTTTCTTGGGCTCCAAAATCACTGCAGACAGTAACTGCAGCCATGAAATTAAAAGACACTTGCTCCTTAGAAGAAAAGCTATGACCAACCTAGACAGCATATTAAAAAGCAGAGACATTACTTTGCCACCAAAAGTCCATCTAGTCAAAGCTAGAAAAGTCAAAGCTTTTCCAATAGTCATGTATGGATGTGAGAGTTGGACTATAAATAAAGCTGAGCACTGAAGAATTGATGTTTTTGAACTGTGGTGTTGGAGAAGACTCTCGACTCCTTGGACTACAAGGAGACCCAACCAGTCCATCCTAAAGGAAATCAGTCCTGAATGTTCATTGGAAGGACTGATGCTGAAGCTCCAATACTTTGGCCACCTGATGTGAAGAACTGACTCATTGGAAAAGACCCTGATGCTGGGAAAGATTGAAGGCAGGAGGAGAAGGGGACGACAGAGGATAAGATGGTTGGATTGCATCACCGACTTGATGGATATGAATTTGAGCAAGCTCCAGGCAGGAGTTGGTGATGGACAGGGAGGCCTGGCATGCTGCATGGGGTCACAAAGAGTCAGACATGACTGAGCGACTGAACTGAAACTATCATAACACTGTTCATCAGCTATATTCCAATAAAAAGTTTTTTAAAAATAAACCATGCATAGACAAATTATATGAGAAATGTTAATCTAAAATCCACCCACTAGTTCCTGTTTTAAATTCATCAATTTGATTTCTACACATTTGTGATCATTATTCTATTTTAAATATGCTGAAGTTTTCCTTAGTTCCTGGTTCAGAAAACCAAAGGCCAAATGATTGAAAATACTCAAATTCATAACCAGAGAACACAGTAAGCTTATAAATTTCATATATCCTGCTTCCTGATTTTTTTGGAGAATTGAAATGTTAAAAAAAAATACTTTGTAGATAGAAAACTTTAATTGACAGGAGGAGGGAAATTTCTAGGATGATGGAAATGTTTTATATCTTGTTTCACATGGTGATTATAGGAGTGAATAAAACTGTCAAAATTCAAACTGAACACACAAGATCTTTGTTCTGTTTGATATTATTCCCCCATAAAGTTTTTTAAAAACCTTTTGCTCAAACCTCCCTTTCCATAAGTGTTCATATTCTTCCAAAGTAAATTTGTATCAATAATTTCTTTTTTATTGTCATACCTGGTTGGTTTTAAAACATCACTCTCAGGTAGTTTTTTTTTTTTTTCAATCCATATTGCTAAGGACTTAGTCAAACTGTGTATGTCTTTCTTTCCAGATTACCAGGGCCAAAGCTGAACAGAAACCAAGGCCAAATCTGCTGACCCTTCGCTGAACCCCTGGGCCTCCATGGACTCTGATGCAGGCAGCGATTCGTCACAGTGCTGCCTGCCATCTGCTGATTAGTTTTTCAGTCATCCTAATCAAATATAAGTTTATTTAATTCCTATAATTGTATCTTGAGAAAGTGCACTGACAAGTTTGCTAAAATTCAAATGTATTTACTAGCTTAGAAATTAAATGTAAAAAAAAAAAAAAGCTACCATTTTACAGGCATATCTCATTTATTTCAATCTGCCCTCACCTTGAGTTTTCAAGGGCTTTTTCTCCATCACTGGCCCAGAAGATGAAATATGTAACACAAAGTCAAACTCCCATAAGTTCCACAAACCAGAAGGAAACCAAAAAATCTAGGTAGTTATTGAAAATAAAAATAGCAAATTGACAATGTTGAGTTTAAGGAAATTAAGAAAAAACAGATCAAATGAAATGGGTGAAAACAAGCCAATGCTAAAAAAAGAGGGAGAAAAGGAAAACAATTAAGTACAACATGGAAAAACTCTTCTCTCCTCAGTTCTAAAATACTTGGGGAAGTTTCAGAGGTAGCTCATCAAACTTTCAGAATTATTATAGTCAGTGTTTATAATTAACATCATGCTATACAAGTCCTAAGCAGAAAAGTCTTGGTGAAAAGCCCACTGAAATAGGAAGTGTCCTGTCTTTTAGTGTAGAGAAAACAAAAAAGATCATATACTCTGGAGGCCTAAAAAATAAAAAAGACTTTAATTGCTAAAATCCACACAGGTATAACTTTCTAGAGTTAAACACTACAGCATTTCTGTAAGCAGTTACAGCAAATTCAGGCTATTGGCCCTGTAGGCTAAGCATATATTAATAAATTGGAAGTCACACCAGAGATAACATTATTTCATTAGAAGTTTCAAACCTCATTCAAATTTTTTAAAATCACTAAGATAATAAATTTTCTAGACTTTTAGCAGTAATACTAAACTTCTAATCCAATTCTGAGAATATAAAGAAATATGATGGTATAAAAAAACAGGAAATTACATGTGATATACTATTATTAACTAAAGTACAGATTTTATTCAAACCTCACAAAATTTTATGCTAGACCCTGATGCTGGGAAAGATTGAAGGCAAAAGGAGAAGGGGCACAGCAGAGGAGGAGGTGGTTAGATAGCTTCACCAACTCAATGGACATGAGTTCGAGCAAACTCCAGGAGATAGTGGAGGACAGGGATGCAACCCATGGGATTGCAAAGAGTTGGACATGACTTAGCAACTGAGTAACAGCAACCCTGACAATGGGTTCTAACTATTATCTGTGGTCCAGTTCTCACTCCTAAACTCCAAATACTCAAACTCACATATACTGCAAACTTACCATGTCCAAAACTCAACTCCTGATCTTTACTCATCTTGTTTAAAAGACAAAACAACCTGCCCTATCCAGTCTTTCCCCTCCAGTGGTCATCCTTCCTATCACTCAAGTCTAAACCAGAATTCTTCTCGATCATTTTTCAATCTTCTACCACCTTTAGTGGTAGAACAAACAAATCTTGCTGACTCTAAAATATATCTAGAATCTCACTACCTTCACTTCTATAATACTAATCTGGTCCGCTATTTCTCAAGAGTCCCTGCTTTTGCCCTTAATTGTTATATCAATTTCCCACCCAGAGGCCTGAGTGATTCTTTTAAAATGGAAGTCAGATCTTGTCACTCTTCTGCTCAAAACTGCATGGCTTCTCCATCTTACTCAGAATAAAAGCTGAAATTCCTAAAATGATCTATAAACCCTGCACTCTGTGCTGTACCTTCCACGTATCCTCCCCACCCTTGTATTCTATCTTCTACTTTCTTCCTGGCCCACTGCTCCAGCCACTCTGACCTACCAGCCATTCTGAGAACTCACCATGCATGTGCCTGTCTCAGGGCCTTTGCATGACTATTCCCTTTGTCTGCAATGCTCTTCCTTCTGAAATCTTCATGACTCAGTCCCTTGAACCCTTCAGCTTTTTATACAAACATCACTTATGCTGTGAGATCCTAACTGACTGTCTACTTTTAAAATGCCTCCCCACTTTCAGCATTTACTGTGCTCCCTGTGCGTTTTCTCCATAGAATTTATCAGCTTTTGATGTAGTACATGTTATTTATGTAATTATATTTGTTCTTCTTGGTCCCCTCAGAATGTAATAAAAGCAGGAAGTTTTGTCTGGTTCATTCAATGCTGGAGGAGGGTCAGCATTACAGATTTACATTTAATGCATTTGGTCCAGATTTCCAATCTGCTTCTCAAGAAAGGAAGCTATTTAAATAAGTAGATAAGATGGAGAAAAGGTCATGCAAAAAAGTGAAATAGTGCAGTGGTCCCTAGGTGCTCCTAGGTGCTCCTCATGTTTCAATGTGGGGACACAGGATTGACTTAAAATAGGAACACGTTCATGGAACAAGGTAATGTGTCAACCAAAAGCACAAAATCAACTAATTCCACAGTAAGAAAGGAAGGCATGAAATGACAAAGGTGTTCCACAGTAGGATACTGACTGACGTACTGGGATCTCAGTGAAAACCCTTCTCACAAATAAGTTTGACAAAGTGCCAAAGTGCATTGGGGAGGACAGCTGTCTTTGAAAATGTAATGAAAACTATGGATCTTTCCACAAAAATTAAATGTATCTAAAAGTTCAGAAAGTTCACCACCCTCCCCTAAACCTATCCGTAGACCACCATGGGCCAAATGCTAAGAATCTTAATTAAGAAAAAAAAATATATCCCACTTAAAATATGACTTCAGCATCATAACAATCACTTGAATGAAGCCTGGATAGGAATATTGGTAGTTGCAATATTGATTTGCAACATACTGAGTAAATATTTGAAGCTAAAGTTTACTACAAGGAAGAATCCAACAGCCATGTCTTAAATGTTAAGTTCTCAATACATATGTAGAATTAAACATCCCCAAGTTACCTCAGTGAATATGCAAATTGAAAGTTTCTTACTGCTTGATATAATTTTATAAAGTTCATAAGGTAATTCATAAGGAAGACTATGTAGGTACTGGTAATTTGACTTTTTTAAAAAAACTGAAAACAGCAAACATTCCATCCAAACAATCTGAGCCATTGTCTCTCTGGCTTCTGTACAATTTTATCATTTAGCATCTTTCATCTAAATAATTCACCAAAATGTAATTAATGAGTCTTGCTTCTCTACCAAATACCCGCTTCTCCCTGTACCACAGAATCCAAAAATAATTAAAGGAAATTCAGGTTGGGTAGTTTTTCTTGCTCAGCTATATCTCTGGAGAAGGTGTGGTAAGGGAAGGGAGAGGGTCTTATTTACATCAAATATAAAAGCTCTTTACTCACTGAGACCATTTGCGGCACTCTAATAACACGAATGCAAAGAACATCTGTCTGAAATCTATTCTGTGTCTGGTATCTGATTCCATGCTTATATGACGAAGGCCACAGAAGCAAACCCAGAGGCACGGAATTTAAATATAGTCCTCAGAGGTCTCTCTGGTTGGTTTCTTTTCCCTTGTTGATCCTCATCAGAGAACAAATTTACCAAGAGCCATCAGCCGAACACACCCAAGCTGGATGTGGGCCAAGAAGCAGCAGCACTGTTGAGATCTGGGCAGCGAGGTGGAAGGGGAACCAGGGCACCAGTCGGGTAAAAGCATGCGGGCACTGCTGGGCAGCAGCTGGGGGAAGTTTGGCCACGCCGGCCGGGGAACATACGAGTGGTTAACCAGCGAACCCAGCCTCCCTCTTCTGGAAACTCAGCTGCAGGTCTGTACCTACAACTTATGCCTTTTCTTCCCCCAAAATATCCTTGTTAGCTTTAAAACCAACATCACCTATATTGTTAGGAAAACTTAGTGGCAACATTTTACATTACAGGTGTGACAAAAATATGAATCCACTGACTTGACCTGGTGTAAGGAGGTAACTTGAAAGCTGGATTCTTTTGACAATGATAAATTCAAGTAAAACTTGTCACAGAATATTCTGAAAACACCTGAGATAACAAATATATAAAAGAACACCTGAAGGCAGAAGTCAGCAAATTCTTGTCTGGGTATGACAAGGTTGCATTTTTGCTCAGTAAGCAATGTCTACATTTAAAAAACAATAACAAAAAAAGAAAGAGATTCCGGTTGGCCCTCCAACTGTTTCTAAGAAGCCAGGGATCTTACTTCAGGAGGGGCAGCAAAGACTTAAAGAGGTTTTGCCTCCAAGAAATGCAGCAGCTGCTTTGCTTTATCTGGGAAGTGCCCAAAGGGGGTCCCAATCTGAGGGTTCGTTAAGGAAAAATATTTATAGAAACCTAAAAACTCAGAATTAATTTTATGGTCAACAGGAAAGTGAGTGATACCACTGTCCCACAAGAAAGAGGGAAAGAAACCTATTTTCTTGTTTTCTAGAAAGTTGAGGGTTGAGATTGGTATTTAAGTTCTCTAAAACCAATTTTTACAGAAATAAATTATACACATATATGATATATCCTTCAGCAGTTACACTTTCTATTGCCTTTTTCTTTGAAGTAATCCCTGTAGTGCAAAGTCCTTGAGAAATATTAAAAAGCCACCTTGAGAGTAATGAACCATTTAGAATATTTGACTAAAGACATTCTTTCTGCATTAAAAAAAACAAAACAAAACAATTTGAACCAATATACTATGAATCATTTAAAAAACAAAGATACCATCATAAATTTGTTCTATAGCTCCATGGTCTCTTAATTAGGGGGGGGAAAAAAAGTTCTTTATCTCAAGAAATTGTCCTAATCTGCTGTATAAGTATCGATATCTGGACAAGATAACTCACCCAATGGAAGTACTGATTCCAGAAGGAGACAGTAGCATCTTTCTCAATTTTTTTGCAACTAATACCATTAGTGGTATAAAGTAAGAGGATTACATAAAAACTTTTAAATAGAATATTAAGTATCTTCATATTCAATGCATATGGAACTTAGAGGGTATAACAGTGTTTAAAATTTGATGCCCACAACGGTTCAGAAACTTATCCACATTTATTGAAGGAGAAAGAAGAAAAATCAGTTATATAAAATGGTCCGTGGTTATCAAGGTTGAAGAGTGATTAAGTATTAAGAGATAATAGCTTTAACATTGTAAATGATTTATCTAATGGGAGAAAATAAACATAGTTTAAATTGCTTTTTGAGTCCAACTTGTTTTAATAGTTGTAGTAAATTTATTTTTGAGTTCATCTATTCTTAAACTTATATAATCAAAGTCCTTGTTTTATCCTAACAGATTTTAAGAGTTCTGATAAACTAGATTATGTGTGAGAAAACTGAACAAATTCATAGTTCGTTGATTCATTATATTCTCAAGCCAACCTTCCAAAAAAAGATGATTTTACTCTCATTTCATACTGAAGAAAAACTAGAATCAGAGCGGGTAAGTGAATAGTCCATGGTCACACAGGTATCAGAAGGTCATATCGGAATTCAAGACCACAGCTGTCAAAGCCCAAAGATGACGCTCTGCTGCTCAAAAAAAACTTAAAAAATTGTAAGGATTTTAAGCTAAAATATCATAACTCATATCTTACCAAAACAAAATATCTAACAGGGTAAATATTAAATAGACCATCTAATTTCAAGTCAAAATAGCATCCATAGTTGTAAATTCTTTAGGAATTAAAGATAACAACAACAAACACTAGATAAATCAGTCTCTTAAACATTAAGGCCAGCAAAACATTTGTTCTTTTCACCAAAATCAAGGCAAAAAACCCAGCTCTCATAATTCTACTAGTGTAAGCTTTATTTTAAATCAGTAGATCTTAGTATGTTGTTTTTTTAAACACAATTATAAGGTTTTACACTGTTTTCTTTCCCTCTGTAGTAGTAAATACTAACATTCACATGCATTGTGAATGCAGAAGCATTTTAATACTTATTTCTTAGCAGCTTTATGTAAAGAGATGTCTATGCAATTTGGAACAGGACTTCTTTTTTCATACCTTGCTGTTGGAGTATCATTCTGTGCCTATTATATTGTTTACTCCACCAAGAATCATCATTATTCTTATAAGCTGATACTATCAAATCAATACCTTTTAGGTTATTCAAAAATTTACCTGTAATTCTTTTTCTTGAGTTCCAAATTTCTATATTTATCCTACAAATATTGCAAAAACAAACTGAAGGAATTTCACAATCTCAATCATCATAAGCATTGGCTATCCAATCAGATTTCAAATGTTATTTATATGTCATAGGAGCATGTAACAATGTCAGATTTTACTCCAGAATCAAAGAAGTTCCAAATGACCCTTGTGCAGCATAAAACATTATTGGTCTAATTCTAAATAAAGTACATAAATAGTAAGAGTTCTCATTCAATGAATGTGTGATGGACCTACCAACTAAACCTTATTCTAATATTTTTACTTCAGTGGATATATTGTAGGGTATCCTCATGTACTTTTGACATTCTGAATTCATACTTTATAAGTACACTTTAATTCATTGCCATAAATGAATGATTAGAGTGATTTTTAGAGTGAATAAATGATGGTGAAAGTGAAAGTCACTCAGTTGTGTCCAACTCTTTGCCACCCCATGGACCATACAGTCCATGGAATTCTCCAGGCCAGAATACTGGAGTGGGTAGCCTTTCCCCTCTCCAGGGGATCTTCCCAACCCAGGAATCAAACCCCGGTCTCCAGCATTGCAGGCAGATTCTTTACCAGCTGAGCTATGAGGGAAGCCCAAATGATGGTAGAATACGAAATGAAGACAGAGGCCAACCTTAGAACTCCAGGGGTCTTCTTTCCCCATCTTCTAACTCTATTCCGTTCCCCAACGCCAGGGCACCCAGAAGAGAAGTTCCACCCGGGAGGATGTGGAGCCCTTCCTGTTCATCCTTCTTCCAGCCACCGTCCTGCTCTTCCTGGCCTTTCTACTGCTCTTCCTGTATCGCCACTGTCAGACCCCTCGGCCCCAGGGCCAGGTTTCTGTCCTGGACCTCCCAGAGCACCCGCCTGCGGGGGAGATGACCGACTTCCTGCCCGGCTTACCCTGGAGCAGCGAGCAGACCTCCCCTTACTCCCCACTGCCCCCAGAGGCTGCCCTTCTCTCCAAGGTGTGTTCACCGCCCTCCTATGAGGAGGCCACCAAGGATGCTCCTGGGGAACAGGCTCTGGACGCGGGCATTCAGTGTGGAGTGGGTTCACCTGGGCTAGATAAGCAAATATAAACTGCTCCTGAAAACCATACAGAGCATGGCCCTCCACCCTTCAAACAGCCCACTTGGGCAGGGGGACAAGGGCCTCTGGACCTAAGAAGCTGTTAGTCACTGGTGGACACCGGGATGAATGGGTTGGGGATGGGGGTGGAGCTCAACAAATGTCAATCTTGTTAACTTATTTTTAAGTTCCTTAGGGGAAACTTTCCCCACGTTGTTCTAACAATGACTGGGCTCTTCTATAACATATACCCCTGAGAAAAACAAAAAGTTCTAATATGAGTTGAGGGGAAAAAAGAATTACTAGGGAACATAAGAACTCTATAGAGAAAGAAAACAGAAAAATGTTGATAAGCCAAAGATAACTACTTCGACCACCAAATAAAACTTTTCTTTCTACACAAGTTGTCCAGGGCCTCATTGTTTCACTTCTGTGTGAAGAGGCTTGGAGAGTTCTAGAAGGAGAGAAAAAAACAGCTCTGGAGCTGCAGGGGTCAGTGGACCCAGTGTATTTTCAAGGCTGTTGTAAATAATGGTGAAATATATTTAAATATTAATGAGGAAAGAACTGACATTTGCAAGCATTTTAGCTAAAAAAAAAATAAAGTGCTACAAAATTCTCTCGTGAGTAGCATCGCTCTGTTTACCTTTTGACTTGCTTCCTAGATTTGGCTTGGTTATGTGGGACTGTCTCACACTAGAATATCAGGGGCTGTCTCTAACTGTGCCGTGGCAGGACAAAAGATGGCTGTTCCCACACATTATCTTGGGGGGACCCGGTAACAATGTATGTTCATCAAGCAGTATTAAGAGTAGAAATCAGTTTAACATTGGAAAGGAAAAGTCAAATCTTTTTTATTCCCTTATATAGGATTGAAGGATTGTTTTATTTTTCATTTTTGCTATACAGTAGGTCTTTGTTGGTTATCCATTTTAAATGTAGCAATGTGTACAAGGAAAGGTCAAAATCTTAAAGAGAAACACAGATAAGCTCTAATGGGGTCTTATAAATCACATTGTTCAAGCTCTTGCTTTGCAGATGTCAAAACTAGAGCTGAGAGAGGTTAAATACCTCCTAAGAGGCAGAGCTGGGACCAGAAGCCTCTCTGACCTGGGTCAGAGCACCTTTCATAGTGCCAGCTGGTCTCCCAAGAAAACTGCAAATGTGGAATTTCAGTGCCCACTCCAGACTGGGGGTCAGGGCTCAAAATAAGATGGACATAGCTGAATTTGGAATGGATACAAATCTCCCTCTGTGATTTTCAAATGGGGAGGTAGAGGTGAGTCATTTACACTTGGGGGCTGTATCCGGATACCCATGGGGGTGGCAAGGTGGCACACAAGGTCCTTAAATTTATATTCAGTGCTGTAATTTCAGGGGTAAAACTTTTTTGTTTTCATAGTATAAACTAAACAAACTTCTGATGGTTCAAAAATGAACAAAAAATGATGACTCTTCAAAATTTTTGACATGAACATTTTTATACTAGATACACAACATGGTAGAGTTGTAGAAAAATAACAAAGTACACTGCATTACTTTTCAAATGTAATCTGATAGAAATACTAGCAACTTCTTTCAAGACTTAAGCAAAATATAATCTGAGTGAAAAATCAATAAAATTTATTTCAGGAAAATTGTACTAAACAATTCTCTAATGGTCTTTAAGGGAAGTAAATAAACAAATGGCAATGAGAAGCTCAGCAGACAGCCTTCTTTTTTTAATCCTAAGAATCTAGTTCTCTGTGAGACTCTGTTGATTTCCCAACTGCCATTTCTTCCTTTTCCTTTGCTAACAGACCCTGATTTGGTTCTGAAATCCTAGGACCGCCTGTGAGAGGCAGACAGATTTCCCTTCCCCCTGCCCACACCAGTGGATACACAATGAGAGTTAATCATAGTGATCTCAATTCCTTGGCCAGGGACTGATTTGGTCTTTGGGGCTGATGGGGGAAATGTACACAGGAGGAGAGGCTTGCTCTAAAAAAAGACTGCCTCACATTAAAAAAAATGCATGGAAGGAAACACTCTTCCTCTCTGCTGGATGTTACATGTCTGTATGCGGTACCTAGGGCTGTTCCTTGGAGAAGGCAATGGCACCCCACTCCAGTACTCCTGCCTGGAAAATCCCATGGACGGAGGAGCCTAGTAGGCTGTAGTCCATGGGGTGGCTATGAGTCGGATACGACTGAGCAACTTCACTTTCACTTTTCACTTTCCTGCATTGGAGAAGGAAATGGCAACCCACTGTAGTGTTCTTGCCTGGAGAATCCCAGGGACGGAGGAGCCTGGTGGGCTGCCGTCTATGGGGTCACACAGAGTCGGACATGACTGAAGCGACTTAGCAGTAGCAGCAGGGCTGTTCCTTGCAACCAGAAGCAAGACATTGGCCAGGACTAGTATTGAGGATAGTAGAGTAGAAAGATGGACAATACCTGGGTTGATGATTGTCATGCTGCCTAATAACCCTGCAAATGTCTATATTTTCATCAGAGTATACCTTTCCCACCACTAACCATTTAAGCCACGCTTGGTATTTGTAGACAAAAGCATCCCAAATACCACAGTTTCAAAGGCCAATATGGAAATGCATTGTCATGTTTTAAAATATTCTGATAGGGTTTCCCTAGTGGCTCAGTGGCAAAGAATCAGCCTGCCAATGCAGGAGACACAGATTCAATCCCTGGTCTGGGAAGATCTCACATGCTGCAGAACAACTGAGACTGAGCGCCACAACTTCTGAGCCCATGTGCTGCAACTACTGAAGCCCGAGTAACTCAGAGGCAGTGCTCCGCCACAATGGAGCCACCACAAGAGACGCCGCCACAGTGAGAATCCCACGCATCATGACTGGAGAGCAGCCCCCGCTCGCCGCAAGTAGAGAAAAGCCAAGACCCAGCACAGCCCAAAATAAGCAAACAATAAATGTGTTTGTGTTTTGGTAGACTTACTTAAAATAAGTAGTCAATGCTAGGACTCATTGAAGACTTTACCAGTGATAAAGGAAACATTTTCTTTTGTGGAACCAAATCAAGCTGTAAGAAAATAAACTACAGCCCCCAGGCCGAATTCCACTATATTTTCATCAGAGAATACCTTTCCCACCACACACCATTTAAGCAACCTGTTATGGTACATCCTGTGAGACAGACTGATTTTTACATTTTTCAATAGTTCAAAAAAAAAAAAAGGATATTTCATGACACATGAAAGCTATATGAATTAGAATTTTAGTGGCTGGAAATAAAATTGGAACCCAGCCATTCCCACTTGTCTATGGCTCTTCCTACATCAAGAGTCAAGTAGTTACAGCAGAGACTATTTGATCTTCAAAGCCCCAAATACTTACTGCCCAGTTCTGAAAAGGTTTGCTGACACTTGCTACACACCAGTAGACTTCAACCCTAGTGCATGGTAGAATTACTCAAGGAATTTTTAGAAATACTGATATCAGGACCCATATAGACCAATTAAACAGAAATAGAGCCAGAGATTCTAATACAAAGGCAAGTCATTTTCTAGGTAATGTGAGTGGATACAAAATACAGGTGAGCTTCTATCCAGGTGTAAGGTACCATGTTTAGAGAAAATAAGTGTGTAAATCTAGCTTTGAGCCATCATTTATAACCCAACATTCTCTGTAAATACTTCCCTGAAGCCATCAGCGTAATGTGCTGTTGCTAAGGCACTTCAGTCGTGTCTGACTCTGTGCGACCCCATAGACGGCAGCCCACTAGGCTTCCCCGTCCCTGGGATTCTCCAGGCAAGAACACTGGAGTGGGTTGCCATTTCCTTCTCCAATGCATGAAAGTGAAAAGGCAAAGTGAAGTCGCTCAGTCGTGTCCAACTTTGGCGACCCCATGGACTGCAGCCCACCAGGCCCCTCCATCCATGAGATTTTCCAGGCAGGAGTACTGGAGTGGGGTGCCATTGCCTTCTCCGCAGCATAATGTGCATCTGCTACCAATTCAACTCACAAAGCAGGATTTGCAAACAGAATATTAGAAACAATCATGTAAACAGTGCATCCTTTTTTAAATGTTGACACAACTGGCATACACGGGTAGTACTAGCTGTTAGCACTCCAAGCCACAGAGTGGAATTTATAAAAAACCAGGGATGAAAGAACTAGATTTTAACAGCTAAAAAGTATTTGGAGAAGCAATAACTGTAGCCAGAAAAGATTAAGAATGGGAGGGAGGCGACTTCCCTGGCAGCCCAGTGGTTAAGATTCCACGTTTCCAATGCAGGAGGCCTGGGTTCTCTCCCAGGTCAGGGAACTAGATCCCACATACCACAACTAAAAACCCTCAAGGCTGCACTAAGACCCTGCATGGCCAAATAAGTAGTTTTTTTTTTTTTTTTAAGAGGTAGTATAATAGTAACAGTGACCAGAATGTAGACATTTTCACTAAATTCTACATTGGATCAGAAAATATCACTAAGGCATCATTTTCTACAAAAGAAAAGGAGTCCAGTTTCTGGTCTGGCATGAAAGGAGCTTGAAAGTCATTTCTCCATCATAACAACAACAAAAAGCCCAAGAAACTGAAAAATCAACAGCTCCTCTTAAATTCAGCAAACTGTGGTCATAGGGCAAACCATTGGCCCCACACTCGAGAGAGATGGATACAGAAAATCACAACTTACCTTCAGCAGAAGCCCACACATAGAAACCTCCTCAGGAAACGGGGCCAGAGCTGGGGAAAACCGAACTGCAACTGAAGGACTGCCAGAGGCTCAGAGTAGGCAAACCTGAGAACTAAACACTCCAGAGGGACCCACACTCCGTGAATTTTGCCTCTAGGAGCCCTACCAGATTCTCACAGTGGAGTTCTGAGGAAAAAAACCTTATTGTGCTTCCAGCAGAAGGAGAGGAAGAGGGACCATCCCGAAATCCATCACCACGTTCTGTTCTTTGTAACAAAGCCTGCCCTCAGGAGAACTACTTCTCCAGGGCCTAACCTGCTTGGGTTTTATCAGAACCTAACTCACCTGGGAGGGGGCGGGGAATCTGCAGGCCCAGCTGATTCTAGTCTTACACTGCAGAGTGGGCAAACACCCAACTAGCTTATTCTAATAAAGGGGAGAAAAGGAAAAAGCAACAGAGAAGCACTTACGAAGTTCACAGCCCAGTGGCACAGGCTCACTTAAAGACTGGGACCTAATCATAAAACTATAAAACATTTTCCCTTCCCCCACATCTAACCACCAACCACCACGTAATTAAAGGCCTATTTACTGCAGTTCTCTTTGCCTAGGACATCGAGTTTACCCTTCAAGAAAGAATTGTATACTAAAAGGCACAAAACACAATTTGAATTAACAGAGCAAGCATCAGAAACAGATCCAGAGATGGCAGGAATGTTGTTGGAATTATCAGGCCAGGAATGTAAAATAAATATGATTAATATGCAAAGAGCTCTAATGGAAAACACAGACAACAAGAACAGAAGGGCAATGTCTGCAGAGAGACTGAAATTCTATGAAGGAACCAAAAAGAAGTGCTAGAAACCAAAAACACTGTCACAGAAATGAAGAATGCTTTTGATGAGCTTATTCAGTAGACTGGACACAGTTGAGGAAGGAATCTAAGGAAATATTAATAGGAAATTTCAAAAGGGAAAAGCAAAGAGAAACAAAAAACTGGAAAAAAAAAATATATACAAGAGTCGTGAGACGACTGTAAAAGGTGATGGTGTGTGCATGCTCAGTCATCTCCGACTCTTTGCAACCCCATGGACTGTAGCCCACCAGGCTCCTCTGTTCATGGAGTTTTCTAGGCAAGAATACTGGAGTGGGTTGCCATTTCCTACTACATAAAAGACCCTGATGCTGGGAAAGATTGAAGGCGGGAGGAAAAGGGGACGACAGAGGATGAGATGGTTGGATGGCATCACCGACTCGATGGACATGAATTTGAGTAAACTCCAGGAGTGGGTGATGGACAGGGAAGCCTGGTGTGCTGCAGTTCATGGGGTCGCAAGGAGTCGGACATGACTGAGTGACTGAACCGAACTGAAAAGGTGTTACATAGGTATAATGGGAATACCAGGAAGCGAAAAGAAATATTAGAAGCAACAATGACAACAAATTTCCCTAAATTAATGTCAATCACAGATCCGGGAAACTCAGAGAGCATCAAACAGGAAAACAAACAAAAAATACCCCTACACCTGGGCATTTCGAATTCAAACCACAGAAAACCAAAAATAAAGGAAAAATCTTGAAAGAAGTCAGACGGGGTGAGAGGGAAAGTTTTACATATAGAAGAGGAAAGATGAGACCAACAACTTCATCTCAGAAACCATGTGGTCCCAAAGACCAAATCAGTCCCTGGTGAAGGAACTGAGATCACTGTACTCTGATATTAGAATAAGGCATCCTAAGTCCCACCATGTTCTCAGTGCAATGCAGGACTTTGCCGTACAGAGTTAAAATAAAGCTTCTCCTTCTCCAATTCCTCCCCCCATATTCAGACAATACACATAGTTGGATGTTTTGAAAGGCCAGCATTAGCATTCATCCTCTCTATCTGGATTCTGAACAAGGCGAGGCAAAAGTTACAAATTCTCACTTTAAGCATTGAATCTTCTTGGTTCTAAATTATTCATTATTTACTCCTTTATCACACTAATAAGCCCTGCCTCAGAGAGTTGTTAATAAAAAGATCCGATGTTAAAACACACATCCACCATAAGGGCAGAGTAAGTATTAGTACCTTTCTCTATTTATCTTCCCATATACGATATCAGACATTCTCACTCTCTTGTAGGGAAACTAAGATATCAGAACCTACTCAGCCATCAGCC
This sequence comes from Bos indicus, assembly GCF_029378745.1. Lineage (NCBI taxonomy): Eukaryota > Metazoa > Chordata > Mammalia > Artiodactyla > Bovidae > Bos > Bos indicus. The sequence goes on from NC_091768.1 coordinate 76,384,328, forward strand.
TTACCAGGCTAAATGCCCAGAGCTCACATCATTTTTAGGGGCCCATGAAAATATTTTAATTTCTTTTAAAACCAGAATTTAAAAAGTTAATTTGGGGGGGCATCAAAAATTATATTCATCTTTATAACAACAGAGACATAAAATACAAATGTTTGTATTTTTCTACAGAGGAAGGGACCCACCAAAGCAAAAGTGCTTTGGGCCCATCACAGTTATAATGCAGCCCTGGGAGGAAGGCTGTCCCAGATCAAAGGAAGCCAACTCTAGGCAAGGAAACCAGAGAAATCTGAAATTTTTTCAGAGGAAATACCATTGCCTTCTCCCGTGAGTTACCTAGTTGTGGTATATTTGGTTTCCACTTTTACTTCACGTCATGAACCTGTTAACATCAGTGTGGATATCCCTCTATGTTTTTTAAAAACACTCACTGCAGTCTCAGAAGTTATATCAGCCTCATATTGATTAGAATTGATGTTTTACTTTTAAAGACATTCCCAGCTTTAGACCTTAGCTTTCTTATCCTTAACCCCACATTCAATAAATGTCTCTTCATTTTCTGTGGTCCATGAGAAAGGTGGTTCACAGGTGCTTCTAAAGACACTCAATCACGATCAGTGTCTGATAAATTCAGATTGGCATTCATTCAACATTTATCAAGCAATTATGTGTCAGGCACCAAGTGTAAACAGGGCTTCATGGGTTGCTTTGTGTCTAAATAATGGATGACTATTAAAATTCTTACCCAAACTAAAGGAGAAACCAAGCAAAAGAAAAGATTACATTTTCCATTAGAATACCAAGTTGCTATCCATTTTATAGTTATATTTGAGATTATAGTAACTATAAAAAGACCAAATATTTAATTACATTGTGAGTACAAGAATGGCCTCTGAGTAAACAATGACTTGAATGTAAAATAAAAAAGGCTGAGCACTGAAGAATTGATGTTTTCGAATTGTGGTGCTGGATGAAACTATTAAGAGTCACTTGGACAGGAAGGAGATCAAACCAGTCATTCCTAAAGGAAATCAACCCTGAGTATTCATCGGAAAGACTGATGCTGAAGCTGAAGCTCCAATACTTTGGCCACCTGATGTGAAGAGCCTACTCACTGGAAAAGACCCTGATGCTGGGAAAGATCAAGGGCAGGAGAGAGCAACAGAAGATGATATGGTTGGACAGCATCACTGACTCAATGGACATGAATCTGAGCAAACTCCAGGAGACAGGGAAGGACAGGGAAGCCTGGCGCGCTGCAGTCCATGGGGTCGCAGATAGCTGGACTCGACTTAGTGACTGAACAACAACAGCAACAAAGGGCAAAATTCTATACGTTTCTAAACCCCACCAACACCCACTACAGCACCATTCGTAGACGACATATAAATTACTCTTTTAGCTATTATTCCTGAAATAAACCACCTCAAACAGAACGGCATTTTAAAAAGCAGCCATTTTTTTTATGCTCACAGATTCTGTAGGTACTGCCTGTGTCTGCTCTGTGACCTCTGGGGCCTCAGCATGGAAGAAGGGAGGCTGTCTGGAGGACAAGGAGCTGGCGCTGTCGGAACCCCTGGTCACTCACGTGTGGTGGTTGTCGCCAGCTGTCAGTCAGGACCTCAGCTAGGAACCTACACGTAGCTTTCCTTGGAACTGCCTGGGCTTCCCTCCAGCAGGGTTGTTGGATTTCTAAGCGCGGGTAGCCCTAGAACTCGGTGGAAGTTTTTAATGACCAGGCCTCAGAAGTCACACAGTCTGCCCAGTTTCAAGGAATAGGAGCAGAGGCCTCATTCTCTCATGGCAGGTGCAACAAAGTCACGTTATAGGAACAGCATGTTGGATGAGAGACAATGTGGCAACTGTCTCTGGGAAATAAAGTCTGCTTCAAGGATGGAATAATCCATGACCAAAAGACATCAGCAATTGGCATTAGTACTTCTCTCATATATTTGAATTCTCCTTTGACAACACGGTGGGATTGCCCTTTCACACCCTCCCAAAGTCAGTTAAGGCCTGATGACGTGCTTTGGTCCATGAAATATGGATGGAAGTGCAGGAAGCACTTACAGTCAATCCTCATGATTCCTAGATTCCATACTTGCAAATTCACCTACTTGCTGATATATCTTTGTAACCCTCGCATCAATACATCACTTTCTGGCTCATGGGTGGACGTGTATATGCGTAGAGTGGTGGAAAAAACCAAGCCACCAAAGACACATTCCCAGATAAAGTCGAACAAGGCTAAGCTCTGTTTTCTACTTACAGGTCTCATACATTGTCCTTCTCATAGTTTATTTAGTGGCACATTTTTCACATTTTTGTGCTTTTTGTTGGTGATTTTGCTCTTTTAAATGCCTCTCAGGCATAGTGCTGAAGTGCTATAAGTGCTCCTAAGAGAAAAGAAGGATGGGATGTGCCTTTTGGAGAAGACACAGAAACTTCAAGAATGCATAAGTTACAGTGCTGTTTTTTGTGAGTTCAGTGTTAATAAATTAACAGCATATATTAGGGACTTCCCTGGCAGTCCTGTGGTTAAGACTCCATACTCCCAATGCAGGGGCACGGGCTCAATGACTGGTTGGGAAACTAAGATCCCACACACTGCACAGTGTGGCAAAATAGATTAATAAAAGCAGAGTTTGTCAGAATGGATTTTAAAAAGGCTACATATTGATGAAAATATAACCAGAGGTTCAGAGGAACCTAAGTCTGTATTTCCTGTAGTACCAATGGCTCAGTATTCACTAGCTCAATGTCCATGGTGAGTGTATAGAACATACATAGCTGCCATGAATAATGAGAGATGGCTCAAATTCCTGCTGCAGGATTCTCCTGTGCTTGCTCCCCTGCTGGGATGAACTTGGAGACCCTGGTGATATAAAGGTGCCACAGTGCACCATCACAAATGCCATAAATCTTAAATAAAACATCTTCACAATGTCATGTAAATACTGGTTAGACATGAGCTAATAAAAAGAAAAAATTTTACTTTAATTAATCAATAAGAAAACTAGCTAGATAATTTGACATGTTAGTATAAAACTTGAGTCTTCTGAATTTCATTGTTCATTCTAACTGAAATTAATTTAAAATAAATCCCTTTCTTTCCTTCCTTCTGTTCTTTTACATGACTAATTATCAACTTGTAAATATATATAATTCAACTTAGTCACCTGTTATCTTAATTAATTGTATATTTCAAACCCTATAAAATGAATGTCTCCAAATGTAGCCTCAGTTTTTATACAAATAAAATACTCTTCCCCTCAAAAAGCATTGATAACTGTAAGGTATGCTACAGGTGAAAAAGAACAACAAATTTCTTAAGCAACACTGTAAATTACTTTCTTTTCCTCTTAAAAAAAAATATTGCTGTAAGGTAAAATTGTATTCTCAACTTGGCAAATTTACCTATGGAATGGATCACATCTGTTACATGAGTTAAAATTCATGTTGATATATGGCAAAACCAATACAATATTGTAAATAAAATAAAATAAAAATAAAAAAATAAAAAATAATAAAAATAAGTCAAAATTAATTATTTAGCCTTCACTAAATAATTCAAACATATCTCAGTAATAGTAATAGATTTGCTATAAACCCTAGAAAGTGTCATATATCCTCAGACCACTGCATACCTGTTTGAGCAGGAAACGGGAAGGAAACAAAAAGACATAAATTGCTTTAAAAGCGCTAGGCCCACAGAACATGATATTATCCAGGAACAGAAAGGAATGGAGCACTGATAGATGCTACAACATAGATGACTCTTGGAAGCATAACACTAAGTGAAAGAAGCCAGTCACCAAAGATCACATGTTATATATAATTCCATTTATATGAAATGTCCAGAATTGGAAAATCCATACAGAGAGAAAGTAAAGAGTCAGACATGACTGAGCGACTAACAATGTACTCTATACACTATTGAGACAGAAGATAGATTACTGATTGCCAGGGACCCGGAGGCTGGGTGTGCTGTGTGCTCAGCTGCTTCAGTCGTGTCCTACTCTTAGCAACCCCATGGACTGTAGCTCGCCAAGCTCCTCTGTCCATGGGATTCTCCAGGCAAAAATACTGGAGCGGGTTACCATGCCTTCCTCTAGGGGATCTTCCCAATTCAGGAATCAAACCCAAGTCTCTTTTGTCTCCTGCATTGACAGGTGGATTCTTTATGATCTGAGCCACCAGTGGAGATTAGGAGTAACTGCTAAATTGTATAGGGCTTTTTTCTGGAGTGATGGAATGCTCTAGAATTAGTGCTGATGCTTGTATAATACAATGAACATACTGAAAAACAATGAACTGTATTTGTTAAAATGGTGACTTTTACACCCATGGCTGATTCATGTCAATGTATGGCAAAAACCACTACAATATTGTAAAGTAATTAGCCTCCAATTAAAATCAATAAATTAAAAAGATAAATAAATAAAATGGTGACTTTTATGTTATGTGAACTATATATCAAAACAAAAAATTTTTAAGGTAGACCCACTGCTGCTGCTGCTGCTGCTAAGTCACTTCAGTCGTGTCCAACTCTATGTGACCCCATAGATGGCAGCCCACTAGGCTCCTCTGTCCCTGGGATTCTCCAGGCAAGAATACTGGAGTGGGTTGCCATTTCCTTCTCCAGTGCATGAAAGTAAAAAGTGAAAGTGAAGCCGCTCAGTCATGCCCGACCCTCAGTGACCCCATGGACTGCAGCCCACCAGGCTCCTCCGTCCATGGGATTCTCCAGGCAAGAGTACTAGAATGGCTATCATAAAAAAGTCAGATAATAACAAGTGTTGGGTAAGGATATGTAGAAACAGAAAGCTCACACCCCACACCAGTGTGGAAGTGTGTTCTAACCAATGGACCACCAGGGAATTCTGTGGTACAGTCACTTTAAAACACCGTCTGCCAGTTCCTCAAAAAAGTAAATATAGAGTTACCATTTGACCCAGCAATTCCATTCCTAGCTTTTACCCAAGAGAAATGAAAACATGCCCAACAGAAACATATATACACATGTGCACAGCAGTATTACTACTCAAGCCAAAAGTTTGAAGCAATTCAAATGATCATCAACTGATGAAAGAATAAACAAAACGCTTATCGAACTGAATATTTTTCAGCCATTAAAAGGACTGAAGTACTGATACATGCTACAATGTTGATGAACCTTGAAAATATTTTGTCAAGTGAAAGCAGCTAGTCAGAAAGGTCCACATTCTATATGCTATGTTTGTGTCCTCCTAAACATTTGTATGTTGAAACCCTGATGCCCAATATGATGGGTTAAGAGGTGGTGGCTTTGGGCAGTGATGAGGTCATGAAGAAAGACCCCCACATGAGTGGGATTAGTGCCCTTATAAAAGAGACCAGAAAAAACTCCTTCTGCCATGTGAGGGTACAATAAGCAGTCTGCCAGAGGAAGAGAACTGTCGTCTGACCTTGCTGGACTTGGACTTCCGGCCTCCAGAACTGTGAGAAACACATTTCTGCAGTTTAGAAGTTACCCAGTCTGTGATATTTTGTTAGAGCAGCCAGATGTATTAAGACATTGTATGATCCCATTTATAGGAAAGTCCAGAACAGAAACAAAGAGCAGATGAGTGGTTGCCTAGGACTGGGTGGTGGAGATTTAAGAATGACTAATGGGGTTTCAGTGGGGTTTCTTTCGGGGGTGGAAGATGAAGACCATGTTCTAAAATTCACTGTGGTGACGGTTGCACAACTGTGAATACACACTAAATACCATTGACTGGTATGTCTTAGGTGGGTGAACTGTATGGTAAGTGAATTTTTTCTCAATAATTCTCTTAGAAAAAAAAAAGACTAAATCTAACCAAAAACTTCTAAAATCACTAGGGCCTGGCCACTGTCCCCTCTTTCTCTTTCCCATCACACTTTCCCAGCCTGTTACATCTGATGGGGTGACTTAAGGGTTTGGGGGCTCTTTGGTGGGGAGAGGACAAGAAACCAGGACAGTTCAAGATTTTCTCAGGGTGTGACTGTGGCCTCACCCACTTCCTTCCCCTGGGCCCCTGACTGCTGTTTGGACCCTAAGCTCCCGTCTAAGGTGTGAGTGGGGCGGCCTGCTTGCCTTTGTTCCGGGATCCAACCCGGGCACGGAGCATTCGGCCCACGAGGGTGCGGACAGGGGCGGCCAAGGTCAGAGTCGGGAGAAGCATCGCCTCACCCCGCCCCCCGCCTTCCACTGAGGCACTCAGGAGGGCGAGCCGTGCTCACCTCCCTCCGCAGGCGTAGACCCGTCAGCAGAACCGGCTCGCCGCGCGGGTGGGGCCGCGGGAGAGGTTCCCGGGCCGGTTACACCAGAAACCCCACGGGCCGGCTGCTCTGCCCTCCTCCGCCCCCGGCTCCCATGGTGGACGCCTCTGCGTGCCTGTTAACTAAAATACAAGGGCGAGGACGGAGGAGACTCCCAAGGAAAGCCCGACCATGCCCACGGGACCCGCAGGAGAAGCGGCCGGCCGGAGCTGCCCGGGTCGGGATCGGGGTCGCTGCGTCCCCTCCCGGTCGGGGCCCCGCAGTGTTCCGCGGACTCGGGGCTCCCGCGCTGCGCGGAGGTGACCAGACGTCTGCGGGGCGGGGACTCGGGGACACGCAGGCGGGGCGGTCCCGAGCGGCCCGGCGCGGCCCCCTTCTTGGCGCAGCTCGCCGGGCTCTTTCCCGGGAGCGTCGGCGCCGCCCATGGCCGAGGTGCTGGAGCCCGATTCCCGGGCAGCCGAAGGCTCGGAGGCCCCCGTGGTCGAGACGCCGGGCTGGGAGGTCCCGGAGGATGCTGGCCCCCAGGTAGGCGCCGCCCGCAGGCTGGGAGGGTGCGGGCCGTGGGGGTGGCGAGCGCGGGGGTGTCCCCGAGCTGATCTGCAATGAGGCCGGAGGGTCTCATAGGTTTAACTAAAAAATACATTTAAAAAATTGGTCTGAGTCCTAACCCCATTCCTGCACAAACAGGAAAAGGGGGTCGGGAGCCGTCGTAACTTCAGATGCCACATTTCAATTTTCTTTCTTTGTGGCTAAAAAAAAAATATTGATCATGTCCCCAAACTCTAGATGGGACCCTCCGGGCAAAGGGGCGGAACAGTTGCTTGCTTTTAACCTGAACAGAGAGGCCGCCAACGTCTCTAATCTAAATATGGGAGCAGCGGGGGAGGGGCCCTGTCGGCGCTGAGAAGTCAGAACCTCGGGCTGGACCCAAGGGCAGCGCCCCTCCCCGGGACAGGCCGTCCTAGTGGACCAGAGATCAAGGTATCTGTACTGCTGCATCTCACGTTCTGCCTTAGAATTGTCTCCTCCAAGTTTTCCCTGTTCCATCTTAGCCCGGAAGTTATGAGGTCCGACACTACGGGCCTGCCAAATGGGTCAGCACTGCGGTTGAGTCTATGGACTGGGATTCAGCCATGCAGACTGGCTTTACAAGGCTGAAGAGCTACCTTCAAGGCAAAAACGAGAAAGGTGAAGGCGGTTTACCTTTAATGACCGTATTGTGGCCTGGCTTATTGGGTTTTCACTTATTAAAGAAATATATTTTTAGAATAGCAAAATAACCAGATGATCAAAGACTGTCCGAAGAGGAGGGAGGCCTATGCTCAGGATCCTTCCTGTCTTGAGGAGGGCTTCTGTTCTCCTTTCTGTGACTCTTCTGAATGAACTGGGCCTCTGTGTACCTAGCCTTAAGGGCTTTTCATGGCTAATGTTTTGAGATAATTTGGTGACTGGTAAAACAAGAGATATTAGGAGGCAGGAAGGGTCAACACACACAAGGTCCAGAGTCTCAAGATCTGCCTTCTGATTTGGCACTGGTGCTGTTTAGATTTTAGCAGGTCTTAGCCAACGAGACCTCAGTCTGAATTGTATAAGTAAAGAATGACCTAGACCATGTGATTACTGATTTTCCCTTCTATCTCTAAAACTATGGACTAATGAAAAATATTGATAGTACATAAATAGTTATAATGTTAATAGTACAGAAAGTGTTTAATGTGCACAGTCGCTAATTGTAATTTTGCCCTTATTTTTATTGAGATGAAAATTACCTTAAAGGTAAATATTTATGTCAAGAAACTCAGGTCAAAAAATAATTACATTTTAAAATGTAGTCATAAATACACTAAATCTGCTTTTCCTTTGCATCTAAATATATATTTTCGTGGCACAGAGATGAAAATAAAGATGACAGCTCCAGTGACGAGCTACGTGGAGCCCGGCTCAGGTCCTTTTAGCGAGTCTACCATTACCATTTCCCTGTATATCCCCTCTGAACAGCAATCTGATCCGCCCAGGCCTGCAGAGTCTGATGTCTTCATTGAAGACAGAGCCGAGATGACGGTGTTTGTACGGTAAGTGGTAGATGTCATTCACAGCACTGCTGACTGCTGGTTTTACTTGTGGGCTCTCATAGTTTAGCGCCTGTGCAGTTTAGCTCCTGTGCTTTTCACCCTTCCATGAAAACAGGCCTAATGCATTTCGTGGTGTTTTTCTAGTGACTTGTTTCATATGTTACTAAGGGTCTGTGACATGAAAAAATGAATTCATTTGAAGAGACGTCTCATGCATCCCTCCCACATATAAGAAGCAACACAAATTACACTCCCACCCCACCCCTCAAATGCATTAGACTGCCTTTACCTGCCATCGAGTTAAATCTGGAGAAAAACGCTTTAAAACAGTGCATGGTACCCCTCCTCCCAAATCTAGGTTCTGATAACCTCAAACTCTTCCTTGTTCCTCCAGCCTAAAGGATGGTAGCTGCTTCCTACAGTTACTGCATTTCTCAGACCTTCAATACCTTTCCACTCATTCCTTGTATTAAATTCTCTCTGTTGGTATTTTTAAAGAGCTCCACGAAGTACATAATAGTCTTGTATTAGAGTCCCTTTGGCCCTTTCTCACCCTCTTATATCCCCTGGTGACTCAGACAGTAAAGAATCTGCCCGCAATTCGGGAGACCCGGGTTCCATCCCTGGGTTGGGAAGATCTCCTGGAGGAGGGCATGGCTACCCACTCTAGTATTCTTGCCTGGAGAATTCCATGGACAGAGGAGCCTGTGGGCTACCGTCCATGGGGTCAAAAAGTAGAAAAGGGCTGGGCGACTAACACTTTTACTTTTACCCTCCCTTGTTAAAAGACTCTGTCTCTCTGTCTCTGTTTCCTCAAGTCCCATGTACCTGTCAGACCAGCACAGCCTGGTACAGCCTCACCTGCTCCTTGGGCTCCCATCACCCTCTGCAGCACACTTGAACTTGTCACTCGAGGGCAGTGCTTTCCCATGTGCCTCCTGCAGCATCCTTGTGCTGACCTGTCCGGCCCCATGATCCTTGTCCATCCTGTACCTCGGAATGTCACCCTCTTGTCTTTCCTCTCCTCCTGGTTCTCTCCCTCCAGCGGCACCTCATCCACTCCCCACCCAGGGGTCACTGTTGATGGCCCTTACTAACCCTCATGTTATAGCAGACGTGATCTGGGCGGTCTGGTCACACTGCTTCAACTATCTGTGGCCTGTGACTCAAATTCAGTGTCTCCAGCCCTGATTTTCCTACTAGCTGGGCATCTCCGTGTGGGGGTGGAAGATCAAGCTCAACAGCTCTGAAACCCAGCTTTCCCCCAAGCCTTCTCTGACCTTACAGTGCCTGTGTCAGTAAAGCGTCTCAATGGTCTGACAGCCTCCCCAACAAGGACCATTGTGGCCATCAGCATGCTCTACCCTGATAATCAGTCCCCAAATCCAGCCCATTTGCCTCAGAAATGGTCGTGATTCCGTTCCCTTCACCCCTCAGTCACTTCCTCGGGCCCTCACCTCACAGGGACCTCAGCTGAGACCCCTGTGCTACCCCCGTGCCCAGCGCATGCCTGACGCTCACCAGATACTCCGACGTTTTTCAATCTCAGGTTTCCCTTCAAGAGCCTCCCAACTATTCTCTGCCCACCAGTCTCCTCCTCTCTCCTGCCCTCCACTCTGGAACTCCGATCTATCTTACAACAGCAACAAAACCCTAACCTGTTACAGCGTTTAAAAATCTGTTGGTTTCCTCTTGCTTCAGCGTGACATTCAGACAGTTCACAGTGTACGTATCGCCTTCATAATGTGGCCCAACCTGTCTCCCTGACATCTGTGCTCCCCTCTCCTCCTGCCCTTCACTGAGCAGGCCAAGTTCCTCCACATCTCTTTACCTTTGATTTTGGACAAGTTGCTGAGATTTTCCTTGCCAAAATCTCCTCATCTATGAAACTTCTATAGTCAGAGTACCTACCTACCTCACAGAGTTGCCATGGAAGATCAGATGAGTTAATTCACATAAAATACTCAGAACACGAGCAGCATCTTACTACCAACTCTAGCTCCCTCCCTCTTCTCTGCTTTCATCCTTTAGGACCTAGATCAATGGGCACCTTGTCCATGAGACCTTCCTCAGTGTCTGCAGTCAGCCAGCCACTCTGTCCTATGATTGTAAAATCTAATGATCTATTTATAGATTGTAACGTCATCAAGAATACAGCAACATGTTTCTCTGCCTGAATCCGACCGCTCCTGATGAGGCAGGTGTTTGGGGGAGGCTCAGTATTTGTCTGTGTCCTGAATAAAGCCATGGATAAATCACTGTAGAACAACATGTACTCAGAGGACAAAAGATGATCTCTAAGTAGGAGGTTCAAGAGTTGATTTCAAGAAAGAAGTGAGATCTGAAACAGATTCCCTTTAGGCAGAACATATTATACTAAGAATTGACTATTCCTTAAGGAGATAAATAATAAATTTGGCAGTCAGAATGTTTCCTAACACATGATTCAGAAGTATTATTATCAGTCAACATGATGAAGATTAATGAGAGTTTTGTCAATTGTCTTCAACATTTTATTTTATATACATGTGCATAGATTCCTATACTTATTCAATTAGGATTTAAAAGGTACTGCATGCCAGGAATGACTAGGTGCCTGGTAGACATTGTTGAATAAGACAGGCCTGGTTTATACTCTTGAGACTTACATCTTATCTGATGAATAGTAGGAATGCTTTTCCATTGGCATATTGATAATAAACTTTGTGCTAAAGAAGAATTAGAAATCCTATTAGAAATGTTTTTGTTTGTTTTCCTATTCTCAAACTTCAGACTCATCGTGTTTACATGTCAGCAACTCAGCTAAGTCAGTGTGCTGTCATGATTTCATCTCAGGGTGTTTTCATTTGTATACTTTAAAATCTATACTTAAACTTTTACTTTCCCACTTTTTATTAGAATCTTTTGACTGTCTTTTCATCCCCATCCTCTTAGCGGCCTCCTCACTGGTCCCTTCTCTGCAATCTAGTTTCCATCTCTCTGCCTATATTCTTACCCAGATCTGATCAAGTTACTTTGCTGCTCAATATCTTTTGGAATAATATAAAAAGGCTTTAGGATGATACACAAAGTTCTTACTTCCATGTCTGACTCACCTTTCTGACTTCAATTTATGCCTATGAAAATGCTTTGTGTTTTTTGGACTTTTGTTCTCTTATCCTTCCCCTTTCTCTGCCCAGGAAAACCATCCTCCATTCTAGACCCAACTCAGATACACCTTTACCCTTGATCTGATCATATCCTCAGTGTTCCCAAGCACTTTGATTCTGTCTCTGATAAAACTCTACTCAGACTGTATGGAGAGAGTCGCCAAAATGTCCATCTCTTCCATTAGACTGAAAGTTCATAGGATCAAAACTATATTATGTTCATCTGTCATACAGCACCTACCCTTTTCCAAGAAAAAGAGGTAGTGTTTGACAGAAAATAGAGAGAAGGCAGTGGCACCCCACTCCAGTACTCTTGCCTGGAAAATCCCATGGATGGAGGAGCCTGGTGGGCTGCAGTCCATGGGGTCTTGAAGAGTTGGACACGACTGAGCGACTTCACTTTCACTTTTCACTTTCCTACATTGGAGAAGGAAATGAAAACCTACTCCAGTGTTCTTGCCTGGAGAATCCCAGGGATGGGGGAGCCTGGTGGGCTGCCGTCTATGGGGTTGCACAGAGTTGGACACGACTGAAGTGACTTAGCAGCAGCAGCAGCAGCAAGTCTGAAAGGGAGCCACTGAGGGGGTTTCACTGTGGTCTGACCTGGTGCATCAGCATTATCAGGAGTTTATGAGAAATGCAGGCACTCAAGCCCCACCCCAGACACCCTGAACCAGCATTTTCCCAGCTGACTTGCATGCACATAAGAGTTTGAGAAGCACAGCATTAGAGCACAAGATGGTGTAAAGTCCAAATTTGCCCAACAGATGAGACCCTGTGCCTCCTCCTGGGTCCCTTCAGGGTGTGTGAGGTCACACTGAGCCTGGGAACCAGAGAAAGGGAACAGGTCAATTCAGGTGCCTAGAGGGAGGAACTCTGAAACTGCACTTCATCCAGATTTCCTTGTATCAGCCTCTGCTTTTTTTCCTAAACTAACATTCGCATCGGTATTAAAATCATTTATGGTTATTTACTTTCTCCTTTGTAGGTCTTTCGATGGATTCTCTAGTGCCCAAAAGAATCAAGAACAACTCTTGACATTAGCAAGCATTTTGAGGGAAGAAGGAAAAGTTTTCGACGAAAAGGTTTACTACACCGCAGGCTACAATAGCCCTTTCAAATTGCTTGATAGAAATAATGAAGTATGGTTGATCCAGAAAAATGAACCCTCCAAAGAAAGGGAATGAGAAAAGGAGAGAAAGGTCTACTGTCTGGGGCAAAACTTTTGTTTAACATAGACCTCATCATTACCTATAAGCAAAATGTATCTAGTATCTCTACCTGAGAGTAATACTATGAACTGAGCTTATTTCCACTGTGCCTTTTTAATGCTTGATGCCTTAGATACACAGATAATAGGGGACAGGATTCTATAAACATGTAAATCTGGCTTTTTGAGGCTCCAGGGAAATGGAATGTTCTCTCTTCATTGCTGTATCACAATCATGTTGCCTTATTTCTACTTGAATTTGCGTCATTACCCACTCCAGATATTATCAATAAAAATGGTAACGTTTATCCTGTGTGGAACTACAAGGCTGTCAAGCCTGGAGAAGTGAAGTTCAGTTGGAAACAAAAATCAAATCATCTTCTGCAGCTGCCACTGTTACTTTCTCTGTTGAGCCTGCTCTTCTATCCGCCCACTGCCCCCACCACACAAGAAAAACTCACAGGACTCAGAAGTCTTGCTAATATTTTATGATAAAAATATATTTATGAAGTTAGGAACTTCTGACTTAATTTTGATACTCAAGAAAGACATGCTTTATCCAAACAAATGTATACAAACATAGAATTTTAAAATTCACTTGAGTTTTTAATGTATTTTATGTGGTATTTCTGGAGATCACATAAAAATGATTCGGTATTCAAAGAGTGGGTTGTTGCAAAATGAGGAAGTTTTAAAATTGGACCTATTGTATTGGAATGTGCTTGTTCCGGAGAAGACATCACATTCAAACACCTGGTAGTCTGTCATGGGAAGCTTTATTGTGGGCTCCTAGGGGATGATGGTTGTAGGTGTGAAGGAGAAAAGCAGGTTGGAGCTCAGTTCAGTTCAGTTGCTCAGTCGTGTCCAACTCTTTGCGACCCCAAGAATCGCAGCACGCCAGGCCTCCCTGTCCATCACCAACTCCTGGAGTTCACTCAGACTCACGTCCATTGAGTCAGTGATGCCATCCAGCCATCTCATCCTCTGTCATCCCCTTCTCCTCCTGCCCCCAATCCCTCCCAGCATCAGAGTCTTTTCCAATGAGTCAACTCTTCACATGAGGTGGCCAAAGTACTGGAGAACATCCATTGAATGACATTACTTCCTGTTCCCATCTTTGTGTGTGTTCAAGCAGGGATCATGTGATCACTTGTATGAAAGATTTGGGTATCCAGTGGATGAAAGATTGGGGCTAGATGATGCTCAAGGTCTTTCAGCCCCAACACTATACAGTACCTCTTAGAATTAACCTCCCTAACCCACTCCGGTACTCTTGCCTGGAAAATCCCATAGACAGAGGAGCCTGGTAGGCTGCAGTCCATGGGGTCGAGAAGAGTCGGACACGACTGAGCGACTTCACTTTCATGCACTGGAGAAGGAAATGGCAACCCACTCCAGTGTTCTTGCCTGGAGAATCCCAGGGACGGGGGAGCCTGGTGGGCTGCCGTCTACGGGGTGGCACAGAGTCGGACACGACTGAAGCGACTTAGCAGCAGCAGCAGCAGCAACCTGGATACACTAGACCAACATACCTACAGTGAATAGCTTCCATAGCTATTTACGGATCACCTTCTAGGTACAGTCTGCTAAGCATTTCACTTGAATTCCCAGTCAACCGTCAGAGCAACCCTGGGTGTCACCTTGTGTCATCTCCATCTCACAGATGAGGACATGAAGGCACAGAGGTGTTAGGTGACTTGCCCCAGACGGCATCATAAGGGCAGAGGCTGATTCCAGCCAGGCAGTGGGACTCCTGGGTCCAGGCTGTTAACCACTGCGCCTACTGGCAGTCCATGTTTAAGAGTGCAGTTTTCTCAGGCCATCAGCAAGCTCAGACTGTGTGGAGGGGTTCTTCCTGCATGTGATGACATGTATAGTCAACATGCTCATGACCTCAGAGAGGCCTTTTAGATTATAATTTTTGATAGAAAATAAGCTAGGTTTCCAGTTTCAAAATTACTATATGGATATACTTTTTTAAATCTTAGGCAATTATTTTCCAAAGGTATTTTGTTGCTTAATTGGTTTGGATTCTTTGCATTTTTGTTTTTGCTGAGAAGTTAAATTTCTTTCTTAGCTCATTTACCAGAATTAACTGTGGGTCTAACCCTTCTAGCCTTCCTACTGATGAAATGTCCACATACCTCTACTGGTATGAGGTAAATATTTACATATTTGCTATGCTAAGTCACTTCAGTCGTGTCCGACTGTGTGTGACCCCATAGACGGCAGCCCACCAGGCTCCCCCGTCCCTGGGATTTTCCAGGCAAGAACACTGGAGTGGGTTGCCATTTCCTTCTCCAATGCATGAAAGTGAAAAGTGCAAGTGAAGTCGCTCAGTCATGTCTGACTCTTGACCCCATGGACTGCAGCCTACCAGGCTCCTCTGTCTATGGGATTTGCCAGGCAAGAGTACTGGAGTGGGGTGCCATTGCCTTCTCCAACACATTTGCTCTATAACCCTATAAAAAATAGGCATCTCTTACATAGTAAATTCCATTTTAGATGAGAAAAGCATATTTCCGATTGCCAAGATGTAGTTGTAATCTGAAACATGTTCCATAAAAAAGCAATTTTGTATTCTAAGTCCAAGGTATGCCATTTCCCCCTCCTCCTCCTCCGTAAATCATAAATGAAAACATTTTTCAACTCTAAATTAATCCAGACCAGACAGGATTTCTCATAGCAGTGAATCAGTTATTTTAATTATGTGGCTGGCACTGACTACAAAATATCCCTCAGTATCTCAGTTGAGCTTTCTCTTCTCTTATGGATAGGAGCTGAGCTTTCTCTTCTCTCATGGATAGGAAATTCGTGTCTATATTCCTTTCTGAGGCTAAACCTTCCACTCTTCTTGTTGGTCTAATTCATGCTCCATCAATGAGACCTTCCTCCATCTTCAGGCCCTCCCTTTCCTCATGCTCCAAACACTCTGCTCACCAATAGGCTCTGATTCTGCCTGATCTTCCCCACCCCCCAAAAAATAAAATCCTAGTTCCCCTAGACCCTTACTTGGGACAATAATTTCCATCTCTCCCTTGCCTTGATTATCTAGTTTCTCTGGCAAGAGTTGTCCAGAGGCTTCCTTGGAGCTCTAGGTTGGGAGGACATATTTCAGGAACAGAGAATTAGGGTGCTAGTGTTAAAGAACCCCCCTGCCAATGCAGGAGAAGTAAGAGATGCAGGTTCGATCCCCGGGTTGGGAAGATCCCCTGGAGAAATGACAACCTACTCGAGTATTCTTGCCTGGAAAATCCCATGGAAAGAGGAGGCTGGTGGGCTACAGTCCATGGGGTCACAAAGAGTCAGAAATGACTTAGTGACCAAGCAGCAGCACGACAGGGAATTAAGATGGGCAACACCCCCCATCACTGTGTTTCCCACCACCCACTCACATTTGTATGTCAATTTTTCCTAAGATACACTTTCAAGTCTGCAAATTCATTTAAACTGAGTTCATTCATTCATTCTTTTCTAGTCATCCCTTGCTGCTGCTGCTAAGTTGCTACAGTCGTGTCCGACTCTGTGTGACCCCATAGATGGCAGCCCACCAGGCTCCCCCGTCCCTGGGATTCTCCAGGCAAGAACACTGGAGTGGGTTGCCATTTCCTTCCCTCTAGACATCTTTCTTTTCCTTATAAATATTTCACAGATATGTCATTTCTTTTCATCTTTCAGTAAGTCATTACTGAGTCCCTCCTGTGTCACAGGCTCTGCACACTGTCCAGGGGTTTGGCTATAGTGGCAGGCAGAAATCCCCCCCCCCCAATCAGTGGGGTGATCCCATCAAATTTAACCACGTGTTCCACTCTTCTACTCAGTCCAGGTTCCAGTTGAGAATACAGCAGTGAGCAGGACAGGCAGGGCCCTGTCCTCGTGGAGTGTACGATCCAGAGAGTGAGAGAGTGCAGATACCAGTGGGGCCGTGGGATAGAGTGTGGCTGGGCAGGGTGCAGTGGCCGTCATGTGAGAGGTCAGATCAGGCCTCCCCAAGGAAGAGACATATGAGACCTGAATGGTGAGAAGGTGCCATTCAGATGACAGCCTGGGGGCAGGGAGAGCCTTTTGAGCAGAGGTAATACGTCAAAGAGGCCACCTTGGGTATCCAGAACAAAGCTGCACATACTGCTTGCTGAGCAGGGAGCACTGGCAGGACCCAGCCTCTCCAGACAAAGGGAACTGCTGATTTGTACAGGGTTTCCATAAGTGCAAAGTTCTAGGATTAGCAGACTTGCAGAATCCCTTAGGAACTGACTGAGCTTTAGTTGTCGAGGTGTGGTTACCAGAGTGAGGCCACTGCTGATAAGCATGTTTTAGGAGCCCGGTTCAGAGGTGAGATTATTGATGCAAAGTTGTCATCCATCACTTCTGGCACTTATTTGCAACTGTGGCCAAAGCACGGGCCTGTCTTGTCTGAGATTTGGAGTCCTGGCAGGCAAGCACAAGGAGGTGGACCACTTGGATCTACCTTCCCAGAAGGACCGTTGCCCAACTGTGAGGGGTGTGATTAGCTGATGTCGCCAGCTGTTACTTTCTTCAGGATCCACTGCAGATAAAGACACACTACTCTCAGGGAGGTATCTTCCCTACAAAGGAGCCAGGCAGTGAAAGCTGATAGCACACTTTTTTATGGCATCTTTCAGCCAATGACTGAACAAGGTTGTGGTACAAGGACCTAGGCATTTCTGTCTGACTCAGGACCCTTTGTATAAAGTCTTTGCTCCAGAGTTCCCTAGGGGGCTGGTGAAAAGTGAAGTGAAACTGTTAGTTGCTCAGTTGTGTCCAACTCCTTGCGACCCCAAGGACTGTAGCCCACCAGGCTCCTCTGTCCATGGAATTCTCCAGGCAAGAATACTGAAGTGGTGGCAGTTCCCTTCTCCAGGGGATGCGGACCCAGGGATCAGAGACTGTCAGATCTGTGTTGCAGTCTCCAGATCTCTTCTTCCCTTTCCCTTTCATTGGTACAACGTCACCATACATCTTTTGTATTCCCAACCCTGTCTCAGCATTGAACTGGCACAGCTGGTATCAGAGTGGTCCCAAGATCATGGTCAGTAAGACAGCACTTTGGGGACTGGGTCACAAACTGCCGGTCTGGTCCCATCCCTGCGGACAGGCCATACATACACAGCTCCTGGCACGAGGCTGTCTAGTTACTAAGTTTAGATGCAATGGCATACTGGTGGGAAGGAATGCAGTGACTGGTGAAGGATTCAGGTGTTTTAAAAACTGGGGTTGGGGTGGATAATGAGTGTAAGGGCAGTGGACTTGAATGGTCATGACTGAGTTGGATTGTTGTCCCACAATGATCCAATGCCCCAGGTGGATCATGAAAGTTAAGGTTAATTAACATTTAAAGCTATGCGTAAGGGCCAGAACCTCTTTGGTAGCTTGTTAAACAGTCCTCATCTCATACTGAAGGCAAGTGCAGGATTGGATGGTAAAAGTAATAACTGCCAACAGATGTTCAACCAAGCCTGATGTGCTATGTCAAGGTCAGAATCAAACCTGGAATGTGAAATGGGGACATCTGGTGCGTGCGGCCCACAGCTTTGACTCCCTAAAGTTTCTGAACATTCTGAGCCTGTAGAAGAGGCCCACCCTCCCTCCATTAAGACTAGAACTATTGTCTCTCCCTCCTCTCACGCTAACACAAGGAAAGACAAGATACAGGTCTTCCCCCCCATAAGGCAGCAGGCAGCCCTAGGAGCTGTCCCTACCCATCTCCCAGCTACCAGGCATTTACCCAAGGTTAAGTCACAGAATAACCTGGCAGAAGCCAAGCTGGGCCTGATGAAGAGATGGACAATGTGCCAAGGTTGCCACATGGCTAGCCAGCATGTCCTGTCAGGGCCTGGGAGAATACCCTTGGGACCAGGCTTTAGTCTTGGTCAAAGATGCCAGGACACAAGACTGAAAAAGGGAAAGTTTGACTTGGGAATATTGCTCAGAATACAGCATTGAAGGCCATGAATAAAACTCCAGGGGACAGAGCAAACTCACTGCTTTAGGGCCATGCCTAGTAGCCAGAAAAAAGTAATAGAAATGTTGGAATGCCTGAACTGCTGGGAGAGGTAACAGAGGAAGGCAGTCTCACGGAAGGGGCGTGCTGGAATGTGTATAGCACATGTGGCAAGGAGGCCTGTCAGATTTTTGTCTTAGTCTATTTGGGCTGTTCTAACAGATCATCATAGACTCAGTGGCTTAAACAAAGAGAAAAGTATTTCTTATGATTCTGAAGGCTGAGGATTCCAAGATCAAGGTTCTGGCTGAATAAGTGCCTGGTGAGGCCCACTTCCAGGCTTGTAATAGCCATCTTCCTCCCACCTTCTCACACAGTGGAGAGGGAGAGGGGATCCCTGGTCCCTTTCTCTTCTTGTAAGGACGCTAGTCCTACCTGGGGATTCCACTCTCATGACCTCACCTAAACCTAATCATCTCCCAAAGGCCCATCTCCAAATATTAATACCATCACTTTGGGGGCCAGGGCTTCAACATCTGAATTTGAGGGGGAAGACAATTCAGTCCACAGAAACTGTGTTCCATGGGAGGGTTCAGAAGACCCACCATTTACTAAGGCCAGTGGTCACCTTGGGGGCCAGGGCTTCAACATCTGAATTTGAGGGGGAGACAATTCAGTCCACAGAAACTGTTCCATGGGAAGGTTTGGAGGCGCCACCATTTTCCAAGGCCAGTGGGCATGCACTGGTGCAAGAGGCATGCACATCACCAAGGACTCTGTGGAGGCTCTCTCTGCAGTCTGGGCTGGAGAGGCTGGGATAGGGCTTATGCTTGCTGAGAGCAATGTGGATGATGATGCAACCTTGCAGAGGCCAGGTGGAAGTGCTCACCGCAAAAGTCAGGATGTATCAATTATACTAAACACCAAGGTCAAAATGGCAGCCAAGGGGGCCTGTCTTATTAAGTCTTAGAAGATAGTTAATGGAACATAACATCCTTAAGGACAAAATACTTTGGCCACCTGATGTGAAGAGCTGACTCATTGGAAAAGACCCTGCTGCTGGGAAAGATTGAAGGCAGGAGAAGGGGGTGACAGAGGACAAGATGGTTGGATGACATCACTGACTCAATGGACATGAGTTTGAGCAAGCTCTGAGAAATTGTGATGGACAGGGAAGCCTGGCATGCTGCAGTCCATGGGGTTGCAATTTAACGACTGAACAACAACGGATGAAATAGAATAACCAATAAGAGTAATTATATATAATCAAAAGAGAGCAAGGATGGATCAGCAGGGGGCTGAGATCATCTTCCCCCTCAACTCCTCCCAAACCCCACAAAACTGTAATCCCTTGCCCAGTTTCCAGACACAAAACTCACTGGCTGAATAACTGGATCCTTAGGGGAAAGATCACTGCAATATTTCATCAAGTGTGTACACTAAAGATTCTGCTAGTGTTTTTCCAATAGGTCCTATGATCATTTACTCAGGTGACTTGTACATTGGAGAAAGAAAAAAATACCCAGATATGTCAGGGTTCAAATTGACATTTGATACCTAGAAACTCCAAATATCATCATAGTTCCCCTTCCATTTTAAAATGGGAGCATATGGACTTTGGAGAATAAATGGAGTTCTAGTCAAAGTTTGGCTTATAGTGGGTTCCCTGGGTCTGCAAACCCTCACTGGTTGTTTCTCCAACCCTCAAATATATAATTAAGATTGACATACTTGACAGGCAAGATAACCCCGTACTGATTCACTGAGTCTTAGCTCATGTTCACCATAGCCAACCCCTCTTATCTTCCTCTGAGAACTGTATCAGTCAACTGCAAAGCCGGTGACAAATGACTTACCCAGTGGGTCTTGGAGGTAGACAGCCCAAGGCTGGTACGGTGACTCTGGATGTTATCAATGGACCAGGCTCCTTTCCCCTCTGCTTTCCACACCACGTGGCTTCTTTCATCCTTGTTGCTGCCTCAAATGTTGCAGTAGTAGTTTCTCCTCCAGCCTCCCATCCATTGGAGGGATAAAAGAAGGAAGGGGATGGTACCTACACAAGAAAAGCAGCTTTCCTGGAAACTCACAGACTATTTCCTATGTCTCAATGGCCAAAACTGTGCCACGTGCGTGGCCTTTCTGACAATGGGGGAGGAGGGGCGGAGGTGTTTTGGTTGGTCTGAACCCATTTCAGGTGTTCTGTTGGTAAAGGAGAACTCATGTGGTGGGGGAGGGGGTCCCAGCAGGGTTTTCCCAGTGTTCTTCCTTTTCTATCTACTCTGACACTAATGTTTTATAGGATAGTTCATTGTATGTCTTTTTCACCACGTTTGATGTACCTTAATTATCTCCAATCCACATTTTTCTTAGAACTCCCTCTTTACCTAGCATACGATTAAGAATTTGATAAAGGGTTTCTTTTTTTCATTGCTAAACAAATGACTCTAGGTCACTAGTTCTGGTTCTGTGAATAAAGGCCTCTGTGCAAGGTAGTTTAGGGCAACTCACTGCGAAAAAAAAAAAACAAAAAACTATGTTACAGTAACTGAATAGTTTATAAAAGGAAATCAGACCTCAAGGTCCATGTTTTCTTCAAAAGACCCTTCTTCCCCACCTCAACAATATTCTAATATTTGTGAACGTAAATTATCCTATTGTGCTCATTTCATGATGAAATCTCAGCAATATAAACAATTACACACATTCAATTAAGCACATTAATGCAAAACCAACAGGCCAATCTTGTGTTTCTCCTGTCCTCCTGGGATGCTCACCCCAGAGCTGGGTGTGGTGTTAGTGGATGGGAAATAAGATCGAGATAAAGAAATGCCTCCTTTTCTTTCCTCAACATTGTGATTCCTCAAACAAATATGCTCTCTTCACCACAGGAAAAGCAATGGTTACAATAAACATTCTTTAGAAACAGGAGGGCAGAGATCAGATGAAAGCTAAGGCTGCGTCCAACTGACAGACCAAATGGTCATTTGTTTCTCTCCCAACTCTCAGAAAAACAAGGTGGAAATAACTTAGCCAGGGTGGTGGTGGAGGCTTTCAAGTCTGGGGTTTAAGGAAGAGTCAACAAGTCTGCCTTCACTGAGTTTTTAAATACAATGTGTTCATTAACAGTAGCCAGTCCCACAGAGGAAATCAAGTAGCAAACCTGAAGATGCCTGTTCTGGGATGAGTCTAGACTCGTCTCCCTATATTTCATCCATGCTGTGCAAAGCTCTAGCATCTCTCCACATGTCACATGACCCGAACTCTCAGTCAACACATTATTGGGATTTTATTCAAAAGTTCACAAGACATCACTTAAGAGCTGCTTTTCCCACTATCCTTTTAGACGACACCATCCACAGTGTCTGTGAGGTTCTCTCTCTTCTCTGTTGGGTCCTCACCTCCCACAGGCACCTTCTGGTCCTCACTGCTGCTCTGTCTGTATCCAGCAAAGCACTCAGCAGTTTGGTACAAGAAGACCTAACTCATCATTCAAAAATGCATGTACAAACAACAAGAACAAAAAAGGTTCAAATATTTACTTTACAATTGTTTTATTCAAAGCGAATGAAAAAACCTAGTATATTTTTCCTTTACAAATGGGGATTAAAAAAAAAGTTTTATCATTAGTTTTGAGGGTACTTATCTTACCTTCAACATAAATGATTTATATATTAAATTTGTTTTCTGATAGCCAAGTACATTTTAATCTTTTTTAGGTAGCTATGAGACGATTTCATATCCGAGAGCCAATGTCATTTTTCTGAAATTGAGGATAAAAGATTCTTGTGCCCAATGTAGAATACACTTGCTCCAAATGGTAGACAGTCCTTTTGCTCTTGGCCAAGTGTCAGGTTTTGATATCTGGTTGTGTGAAAAGACGTGTTTTGCTTTCTTCAGAGAATAGGAGTCTTAATTCTTTAGATTTATTTTTGTTTCAAAGATGCATCTGAAATGGGTTTGTCACGCTTTAGAGTGTAAACCTTGCGATGACTGGGCCTGTGCAGTCCAGCTTTTAGACGATACTCTCACACAAAAAAGATGATAATCGGCAACCGCACTGTCTTTAGGCCAATGACCTCAGTACGCTCATCTGCGGCCCTTCTGATGAAGAACACAAGACTCTGATTTTATTGAACCAACAAATAAAGAAGTCTATGTACACGACAGTTGGGAGGAAGTGGTCACAAGAATATCACATAAAAATAAATACTTTACACACTTTTCTTCCACGTCTAAAAGTGTTAAAATTCTAACCGGAGAAGATTAGAAGGTAATTAGCCAAATTCAATTATTTATAAAAAATATAAAAACACACAAACCAAATGATGCAAAAAATCTTTTTAATCTAAAAACTCATTGCTCAGGGCTAATTAAGAGCCAAGCCCTGCCAATGCTTATCAGTTTATTTGACCAAAAAGAGCTAGTCAGCATTTTCTTCCAAGTAAGATAGTATATAATAGATTTTGATAAACCTTTCTAAGTGAGGACATGATACTGCAGGCAGTTCAAGGAAAAATAGCATTAACTTTTTCTTTGGTGTAACCAAAAGTTAGCAAATGTTGACATTTCAAGTGATAAGAAATTACCAAATGGAAGTTTAAACTCTGGTGTAAAAAAAAAAAAAAGAAAACAGTTGTAAAAGGAAAGGCTCCACCCACAGTTCTGTAGTGCAAGTTTTAAAGTTTAATTCTGAAAAACAATTTTATTGAATAAGCAGGAACCAAATTCCAGCAGTGTATCACTTATTCCTCTCCCTTACTCTCATCTCCATTACCCTCTCTGCATGGGCCCCTGTCATTCCTGTTCTCCAAGGAGGTCTCAGCTGCTACTCAGGGAGGCAAGGCATTTGAAAATGACCCACATTTCTTCCAACCAGGCTAGGAGTGGTGTCTCCGCTGCACAGCAGCAGACCCTGAGTTACAGCATTGCCATGTCCACACGTCTGTCGTTTTTACAAAAAAGGAAGTACCTGAACCAATTAGTCGCTTAGCCCTTTTCCAGCCTTCGGGGGTAACCACAACCCGCTCGCCTGGAAAGCCCATACCCCCATGTGCTCAGAACCAGCAAACCTGCCCCCGCTTTCCTAGAAGTAATGGTCCTCTCCCTGGAACTACTTTCCATAAACATGATACTTTTAAAGCAATTACCACCTAGCCCAGAAGGCTCCATTACTCTACCTAGCTTAACAGCTCTCTCCTATTTCTGTACATGCTGGTGGTGGTGGTGGTGGTGTGTGTGTGTGTGTTTAATGTAAAAAGTGTTCTGAATGCACACACACATGCACATCCCTCCACACACACCCAGCATTTAGCAAAAAAAAAAAAAAAAAAAAATCTTCCCCAGGAAGCACTTTCAGAAGTTAAGCTTCTACTTGCGTTTAAACCACAGGGCAAGTGCCGCGTGAGTCCTCAATAGCCCTTCCCCTCCGCGGCGAGGCTGGCGGTGCCCGGGCCCACAGCACAGATGCTGAGCGGGATCACGGGACAAGGCAGGGCAGGGGACCTGTCAGGCTTCCTAGAGCCATGTGCTGCACATCTCCCCACATCACCTGGGAGCTTCTCGCCCCTAACTCTTATCCCCGGCGAGACCGCCTCGCTGTTCTGAAGGGCCCCTGCCCTCTGCGCTGGGCAGCCCCACTGCCGGACCAGGAGCCTGGGCCTCCAGCGGGGCAGCGGGTCCCCCGGCACAGAGCAGGCTGCCCTCATCCACACCACCCCCTGCCAGTCCATCCAGCGAACACCCCCTTGTAGCACCCGGGGCCCGAAGAGCCGTGCTGTCTATGGGCTCCGTGGCTTCCCCTTCGCCCTCCGAGATGACGGTCATGGGGCTGCTCTGGATCCGGTTCCGCACGCTGTACCTGCTGCTGGCGGCAGAAGGCGGCGTTCGACTGCGGCCGTACCTGGGGCCGGAGAAGGACAGACTCCGAGGCATCAAGCCTTCGGTCTTGGCCCACTCCTCCTGCGCCCTCCTGTTCTTGCTCGGGGAGCAGTTTGACGGGCTCTCGGGCGTGTCTGGCGATGGCTCCGACCTTGACCTCTGGAATCTAGGGTCTGTGTTTTTGAGCATCTCTGCAGCTGACATGCGGGCGCTGGTATCCGAGCGGCTCCCCTTTTTCAGCAGCAGAGCTTTGAAGTTGTCACTGCTGGTGCTGCTCTTCCGGACGCTTCTCTGAATGGACCCCACTTGCTTCTGGGAGGCCAGGCTGGGGGCGGCACCAGTAGGTGTCACTGGTGGGGAGGGAGAATGGTTTCGGGAGTGATCATCCTCTGAATCTTTACGGCCAAGGACTTTCCTCTTAGACCTGAGATTTAATAACATTAAGATGAAGGTTAACTCCCGGTGGGCCACTGGATGTGGGCCAGACACCACCCTGCTTCTCTTACTGATATTCAGGCCACCATCTATTATTTTCACTATGGAAAGTTCCAAACACCCAGGCAAAAAGAATAGTTCATTGTATTACTATGTGTGTCCATGACCCAGTTATGATAATTATTAACTTATGGTCACTGTGATTTCATTTCCACACTCACTGGATTATTTTGAAATAAATTGCAAACATCATATTAGCTTACTTTGGATAGGATCATTTCCAAAGTTTTTCATAATTGCCATTTCTTATTTAACTCTTTTACATGAGACTGATATTGGGGTTGACCTTCCTTTCTTTCTGCTCTTCCATTTCTTGTTTGATGCTGGCACCTGAATGGCCTAGTAGATAAGCCAACTCCTAGAATATCCCACACACTGAGACAGGCCCCCCACCTCAGATTCTAGGACAACACTAACTTTACATTCTCAGTCATTCTAGAGTTTGACATAAAACCAGTTTTCCTTAGCTCTTACTGGACCATATGTCAACTCCTAGAAATCCAACTTTCCAGAAAACAGGAATGAACCTTCCACACTAGATCCTATTTCCTGACTGACATCCTCTCACTGATCCAGAGAATGTGAAGAATGGGGTAGAGAGTGAAAGAGGAGGGGCCTTCAGGGAGAGTAAAATTGTCCGGGGATAGTTCTTGTCCTGTCTCTAAGACCCTCCCTGCTCAATGTGTTTTCTGCTGAGAGTGAATTACAGGAAATGAAGCAGATGATCCAAGTGGCCCTTGCTGGTATCTTCATAACCACCACTCAGTGTGGGATGAATCACTCAGCTAAGTACAGGTTGAGCTTGCTTTAAGAAAACAGTGTATTTTAAAAATATGTGGTTATACCTCTTCTGCTATAAAATCCTAGAACATGCAATGGACAAAGGTTGAAAGAATACTATCTGAAATAGAGAGATTAAGAGTTGAATCTGAGTAACTTTTAACTATGTAATCCTGGACCAGTAATTCATCTATTTATAAGTTTTTCGTACTTGTAAAATGCGGGTGATGATACCAGCCTCACCGGTTTGTGAGGATTCAGTGAGATAAAGGATCTCTGGAGTCATATAGACCTGGCTTTACCCACTGTGAAAGCTTCCTTGCTTTGTGACCTGGGGCAAGTTTCTGATCCTGTTTCCTATCTGGAAAAGGGGGAATAACAGTAGATAGCTCATAGCTTATCAGTCGCGATAAATGCAGTTACAGCCTTAAAGTGTCAGGCATAGAGTAGGTGCCTAACAAACCTTTCAGTGTCATTTAGGGAAATGTAATTCTCCCTTCCTGCTATCAGCTTAGGCTTCAGTGATGTTTTCACATGTCCTGCATGGCCAGGCATAGGGGAGGATAGGCCTGTGATGGCTGCCCTGGGCTAGGGGCTTCCAGGATCCTCTCTGTGCTTCTGGCCAACAAGAAGCTACCAAAATGAAAGATCAGAAGTGGTAAAAATCCAATTAAGAGGCTGAATGGGGTGACCAGAGGTGACTTCATGCCAGCTCCTTTGGGATGGCACTAACTGGCCTATGAAACTTAGGTTCCATGGTCCTCTCCACGGTCAACAAGAGCAGTACTTTAAAGTAAGTTACTGACCCACTGACAAAACCCATGGAAACAATAACATCCCAGGATTTCAGAACTCGAAAACAATTAGATGGATTGGTCCAGCCAGAAAAAGTAATCAATGTCCAGAGGGTGAAGTCACACAGCTTAATACAAGAAGTAGAATTTGATGGACTATCTTTCCACAAAGAGCACGTGACCTCACAATTTATTCTGGTTTCTTCCCAAAGACATCTCTGCTCATCTGATTCTTGCAGGTATTGGTTTTAGGATAATTTTTTTGTTGGGCTTTTAAATGGAGAGGGTGTTCTGAGATCCATATAATAAGCCATAGCTATGTTTGATTAAATCTACAATTAAAGGCCTTTTAATTGTAGATTCAGAATGAAGAGAAGATGGGAATTTATAAAAGTATCATTGTTTCTTAAGAGCAACTGCCCCCGAAAATGACAATTAAATCTAAATATAGGAATTCTTGGCATATTATGTATGCTATGTATGTATGTGTGTATATATATATACATACACACACACACACACACACACTGTGTGTGTATTTCTAAGGAAGATGGCTATTTAAAACATGCTTAAACAGTTAACACTGGCTTAAAAACTAATTACTTCAATAAATATAAAAACTTCACACTTCAAGTGGTGGTGTTCTACATTTTCCATCTGGCTTTAAATCTGAAGTGAATTAATTTGCATTACAAAATTTGAAAGCTGTGTTTCAATTTAAATATTCTTTATTTTAAATTATTAGCTTAGCTACTGAAGGATATAAAATAAAGCCCTAAAACTCAAAGACTTTAGATGGCTTCCTATTACGTGTGCTAACATATTATCTATCTATCTACTAAAGATTAGCCTGTACCCTTGCTTTCACTCTGCACACCACACCCTGTTCGGGCTTTCCTTCTATCATGTGTACACGGAACACCACAGACTGGCCACCTTCTGCATCTGCAGTGGATGTAACTCCCCAGTAGGAGAAACCACAATTGTTTTTAGTGCCTTAAGAGGGTTGCCAAAATAAAATGTAGAAGATATTTTTCACATATTTTTAGGAAAAGTATGTAGTAATTTGGTCCCACAACAGTTGGGTTTGTTCCTGAGACTAAGTATTTAGTACACAGAGCAACCAGCAACACATCCTCTCAGTGGATGCTATTTTAAACATATATATGTCTGCATATTTGGCAACCCAGTGCATCCCATACCAAATGGAAGATGTCAGGCCTTGGAAGAATTTCCTAACAGTTAAATTCCAATTGGTTCCATTTAATTCAGAAAACATTCATGGGGAGCTTATTAGATGTCCAGCATGCTTCTGGTTAGAAACATCTGTGTAAATCTCTACAAATGTCATTGAAGTTGGTTTCAAAGGACGTGGAATTTTTCATTTCCCCTGTTTGCAGGGATAATTTGATAACTAGCTACTTTTTAAAATTTCTAATGACAAGAGACCAGTCAGACAATGTGACAGAGGCAGTGTTTAGGGTCTATCAGGACATTATACCAACACTGGAACCAAAAGTAAAGAACACAATTCTTGATTCATCAGCTTGGCTGTTTGGCCCCCCACCCCCATGCCCTGGGCCAAGTTAGATGTTCACACCGTGCACGAGGACTCTCAGGTAGGGACGGCACATCCTATGCTTTCCACCTCGTGTGACCACAGCCACTTCAGTTAGAGTCCACGAACCGGGAAAACACTCCTGACACAGGTTACTCACACAGAGAATCAAATGATTTTACAGATGTTTAGTTTCAGGAGGAAGAAAGGGGACCTTGGTTCAGAGAGATATAAGGCCTTGGCAGCACAGGGGCATTCATAAGTGTTATCTGAAAATACTGTGGTAAAGAATTCTAGGAGAAAGCAAAGGTTTTATACAGCATACAGTTTAAAGTACTTACACAAATACAATCTTATTAATTTTTACGATGACACTGTTGTGAGAGAATTCAACTGCTTATAGCCAGAAAAATTAGGCAACAAATAAAACTATAGTGCTAAACCACTCTTTAAGGTGATCGCATGTAAAAAGCACAACAGTTCAGGCAGTTACTCTGAAAAATTTACTCCACATTTTTAAAAAACCCAATAATTTCTGATGCCAGCAGATGGCACCAGCCGTATACAATAATAAATTTAAATTCCTTTTGCTCCTGCTTAAAAAAGATGTATTCTTTTATTGAAACATTTCAGTAGCCAAAGAAGTTACACTATAAAAATCTAGTTTTTCTGTAAAATGAAAATAATAAAAGCAATAAAACAAACCACTTAGGAAAGAAGTCCTGTAGAGCTAGTCTGTGCATGTTAAGTCCACAGAACACAGCATCCCTCGTCCTAGACCGGATCACTGGCTACTCTAACCCAACTCTTGTAAACATTCGGTCAAATATAGTGACAAGAGGAAAGCCAACCAAATATCATCACACTGACACTCTGTCCCCCACATCTTCATAAAAATCAGTGGAACAAAGTAAAACAGAAATTGGAGTTAAGGGAAATAAAAATATAGAAACAAACTAAAAAATCAACAGTCAAGTTAATGAAGTCCAGTTAGGTGAGAGTAAGAACCTCAAGAAAGAAAAACACACTGAGAACCGATTTGGAAAAGGGGACTTATAAAGTAGATTCAAAAAAGAGGAAGGAGTTTTGGATACCTGTGAATAGCTGCAAAAAGGTCTTCTGTGGTCCTGGGTCTACTGGGGGTCATCACCTCATCACCCCCGTCGTCCTTAGGGAAGTCACAGGTCTCTGAAGAAGAAGTGGCTGTCTCAGCCTCCGGCACCCCAGCTATGGAGAAGCAAGCAGGCAGACACAAGATGCATGAATGACTTGAATTTCAGTCTTTAGCCAAGCTCCCAAATATGCTTCTCTGCCATTCCTGACAACGTGAGAATCCCAGGGAGAGGCAGCAGGGTCTGTTGTCTGATTTATCACAAAGATGGGGAAATGACACAAGCATGACAGTCAAAGCTCAGGCTTTTCTGTTAAAAGTCTAGATAAAACGGAATCTCTCTCTTAAATTTTGCTGTAACATTTATTTGCCGCTCTCTGGGGCGGATTACTCAGTTATTTAATACTCAATCTGCTGCCCACCACCCCACCCCTTCTATTTTCTGCCCTTCTATGAGCTCTACCCTTAGATCTGGATATTTAAAAAAAAAAAATCATAGAAATGCCAAGTTGGTAACCTAAGCGCGAGGCGGCACAGGGAGCCCATATGCAGCCGGCTAGAACCTGAGCATGCACCAGCCCTACTCGCCTCGGCTGCGAACGGTCCAGGGGAATAAGAGAAAACCGGACTCACGCCCTGGGTCCTGCGGAGGCAGGCAGCGCTCCACACCGTTCCTGGCACCCGGCTCCTCCGCAGGGGCTGGCACCATGGGGACATTGGCTTCCACTCTGCCCGGGGACTCGGATCCTGCAGCTCCTCCCACAAGAACCACCGAGCTGCCAGAGTCGGTGTCATCGGAACCAGCCCCCGTTGCACCCCTCTCTCGTGCCTCTCCGCTCGTGGGGCTGGGAGACGCCACGCTCACGTTCTCTGCGGGCTCCGCCGTGAAATCCCTCTGCGGAGGTGACACCACGAGGAACAGTTTGGGCTTCTTGGAAATGGGGGGCGGCTTCCTGCTGGGCGACGGGCCGAGGGGCGGGGTGGCACCCGCTCCGGCCTCCGCCTCCCCGGCCGGGCTGTGGCTCTGGAGGCCATGCTCGGCTGCACTGTCCTGGTGACCCTGAGTCGAGCTCTTGGCAGGAGTCGGGAGCGAGCTCGTCGCGGAGGCAGGCTGGCTTTCACTCTCCATTTCATGTATGCTATTTCGGGATTTCAGGAAAGCAGATGGCTTTAAATGATACTGGGAAACAGTCGGAGTTCGTTTTTCCTGAGATGCGTGTTCCTGTAAGGGGGCTACCTCGGTTCCTGAGTTCTTCTTCACCGGCCTCAACTGCACCATTTGCAACGCTTCGGTGGTGATCAGGGGCATGGGGAGTCTGCTGCCCTCCTCCTTGATGGAAGGCTGTCTGCAGGCCTCCCGGGAGGGCTCTGGCTGGCCAGGTTTCTTGAAAGAAGGCCTGGCATCTTTCATCAATTTGGGGTCAAGCGGTGGGGCAGGCGGGGGCACTGAGGGGGTTAAGGCAGGTGGCGGAGGTGGCAGGGAGTCAGATGAATCCAGAAAAGGGGCGCTCAGTGCTGTAGGGGGCGGAGGAAAGCAGGCGTCGGTGGGGGCACAGAAGGGAGTGAGCACTTCTGGTGGCGGAGGGGGGAAGAGGGGAGAGCGAGGCAGAGGTGAGCCCTCGGAGAAATCTGCCAGAGGTGGCGGGGGAGGGAGGAAAGGAGACTTGTCAGCGGGACAAGGGGCTGGAGGAGAGGTGTGAGGAGCAGCCGCGAGCGGAGACACCAGCGCTGAATCCAGCTTCTTCACCGTCCCGCTTCCTTCAGTGGAAGTATTCGAGGAAAGAGACGTGGAGGAGGAGGAGACGGATACTGAAGATACAAGAGACGACTTCCTTTCTGGCACCTTGGGTTTGGGCTTTCCCTTCCCATTGGCTGGTGACATTGATTTTAAGAACACAGGCACAGGGGTGAGAGCGGTGGGCGTGTTCGACTGACTGGAATACCCACTGGATGGAGAAGTGACTCTGTGCGACTTCTCCGGTGATGTGATCTTTGGTTTGACGGCGCCACCGGGCACTGGGGGTACTGCAGCCCGGGACCCCTCCAGGAGATGGCGGCCCGGCCCACTTCCAGGTGATGCTGCGCTGCCGGCCGGACCGGCCCTGCCTGCGTTCCCCTGATCTTCCTGTACTCCCGTGTAGTCAATGTAGTAACCCCACGGGTCTGTGTACTCGGACTTGACGCTGCTCGTGTCGCTCTGTGCCGGGGTGAGCCCGCACACGGAGTAGACGTTGGGGGCCGTGGCGGAGGTTAGGCTGCTGCCGGCGCTCACAGTGCTCTGGCTGCGGGAGCGAGGCAGCCACGGTTCTTCGAAATCACTGCAGGGGCTCTGGGAGGGCGAGCTGCCGCCCTTGCCCGGGAGGTTCAGCTGCAGCGAGTGCTGGAGAGAGGCGATCAGGCTCTCGTTCAGCACCTGCCCGTTCGACTGGACGTTCTTCTTGGGAACCCTGCGCAGAGAGTCCGTCCGAGAGGGTGGCAGGGGAGGCTTCTTGGCTTTCTTCAAAGAAATGCTTCGCGCGAGGGATTTGTCTTGGCAATTGGACCGGTCCCCTTGGTGTCTCTGAGCTCTTCCATCAAAAACATTGACCACGCTGTGCCTGGGGTTCCCAAAGCCATCATTACTATTGCACAGATCCCCAGGTCTGTGTCCAGAGTCCGGGTGCAGAGTAGGGGAGTAGCCATCGTGGTCCTCTGAATACACAGACCTGGTATCATCCTTGTTAGAGGTCTGGTCCAAACTGCAGCTGCTCGTGTTGCTTACAGGAGTGGAGTAACCAGGAGCTGCCAAATGTGGCTTCAGTGGGGATGCCCGCCCACTACCTGAGCCACCATATTCCCAGGGCTCCACGCTACCACCCTGGCCCCGGCTGCCTGAATAACTGGACTCACTCTTGTTGTCCACATCCTGGGGGTGGGCTGGGATGCTAAGGTTATTTCTACAGTTATAGGCCATGGCCTGGGACCCATTCTCCCGATTTGCTGGTGTATTTAGAGAGACTTCGGAGTCACAGAGGGACAGCAGTGTGGTTGCACTGGACGAATGATGACCATCTTTCTGCCTGGAGAGGAGGTGGTCTCTGGATCTGACCTTTGAGTATGAAGATGAGCTGGTAATTTTACTGTCCAGCTGCCCTGAGCTCTGAGCAGTGTGAATCACAATGATCTCTGAAGAGGAGGAGAGCGTGGCATTTGGGATGATGCTGGTGGAGTAGCTCGTGTGAGGAGACACCACACACGCAGGGCTGGTTACATTTTCACCCTCGAAGTGCCTCAGCTCCTGAGATTTGGGCCTCAACAGTGTTCCCATCCTCGGGGCAGCTCCTAGATGCCCAAAGTCTTCATCTACTTGTGGGTGACCCTGCTGGTAGGGGAAAGCGCCACCCAGGTCTTCCACAGGGCCCAGGGCGCCCAGCCGTGGCTCCAGGGCCTGAACATTTGCCCTTGCTCCAGACCGGGGAAGACTGTGAAAACCAGCATCGCTGTTGAGGCGGGAAGGGAACACGACCCCGGCAGAGTCACTCAGCACTGACATGTTCCCAGAGGAGCCTGAGAAGTGACTCATCTGAGCAGCAATGCCTTGCCCCTTCTGGGCTCTGATTCTTCTCATTGAAGGTGGTACGACCTTCACTTCCTCAGTCTGACAGCTGGAATCCCTGGTTTCTGAGCGCTGTCCCATAGATCGATAGCTGTCGAGCCTTCCGAGTGTAGAGTAGTGGTCTGGGGTGTATGCTGAGTGACCACCAACATCATCTTGGCCAGTGGCTCCCGAAGCTGGAGAGAAAGCATAAAGAAGCTCATTACCTAAAAATAAAAATCAATATCTGAGTGCATCACCTTGATCTCTCACCCTCTTCTGATTCTGTGATGTTGTACTTAAAAGAAAAAAAAAATTTTTTTCTATTTGGCCTAGTTTTTTTTTCCCTATAAGCACCTAGGTGACAGTTTAAGTAGTTACTGATGGCCCCCCCAGATGAAGACCTGTATTATAAATTTCACATACTTCTTTTCATATATACCTCATAGCCTCCTATAAATTAAGTGCTGCATATGGAATTCTCAGGTACTCCCTTCAAGAACAAAGCTGAGGGTTCCTTGGAAGGTTTCCTTTTTACATAATCTCTTTTTGGTAAAGGTAAGACTCTCACCCATCCAGTGACTGTACAGAGCATCCATCTAGCAGTGACAGTCTTTCTCAAAGACAGATGAATGTGGCAGCTCAACAAAAGGGCTACAGAGGTATCATTTAGGAGGGATATCGGTATAAAACAGCGTTAATTACATTAATTTTTATGTCAGAAGGAAGTCCTAAGAAAAAGAAAAAAATGATTTACAGGCCCATCTGTGTTTCAAACATTTCATTATCCATCTTAAGCCATT
Source organism: Bos indicus (assembly GCF_029378745.1). Classification (NCBI taxonomy): domain Eukaryota; kingdom Metazoa; phylum Chordata; class Mammalia; order Artiodactyla; family Bovidae; genus Bos; species Bos indicus. Next base: position 76,417,995 of record NC_091768.1, read on the forward strand.
ATCATCTGTCGGTTAGTGACATTCAAAATTCAGTTGCAATCTGTTGTGTTCTGGGGAGGGAAAAAGCAGCAGGAACCGATCCAGTGAACATTTCCTCCAATTAGGATTATTCATTTCTTGGAGCTTTACAACCAAACAGAAAGAATAGTATGTTTAAAAGAAGAAGAAGAGGAAGAAGCAGCAGCAACAGCAGCACGAGGCAGGGTTTACAGTAAAGAGAGGGAGGGAAATGGATGAAAAAAATCCTTACACGTAGGTAAAGATCTCAAGCTACCTAGGAAAGAAGAGAAGCTTAAAATAAAATCATGAAGCCAAGAACTTACTCAAAGTGTATAGGGAAAAAAAAAAATCCATGCATAGCAATCATTAGGACCAATTAAATCTTGAAAAATAGTAGTGAAACCATAATTCTTTCTAGGTTGTTATTATCCAACAAGGGCCCACAAGCATCACTGTTCACCGTAAGGACACTGGTGATGATGGAATTCCCAAGATCTCCCTCCCTACCCCACTTATACTAGCCTTCATATTTGGACAGCATAGCCCATCCAAACAGCAAAGCACCAGGCTAAAATGGCGGCAGTGGTCTTGAATCAACTGCACAGGAGAAGCCACCCGGCAATGAAGGTTCCGAAGCGTAAAGCTATTTCCTTCACTGTGATGATGGAGAATCATTTTTGTGCTCGTATCTTTGGCAAAGAAAATCTATTCCCCCCACCCACCCTCTGCCAAGTACACATACTGCACACTTGCACTACACGTGTGCATGTGACGCTCTCCCTCAGGAAAAGGGGAAGTGGGCAAAAGGGTGGGAACAGAAGAAAAATCCACTTTAAGCAAAGAAAAACAAAAGGTGCAAATATTTGCAGTCTAGTATTTTAGAGTGTGTGCAATGCTAAGTCGCTTCAGTCATGTCCGACTCTTCATGACCCTATGGACTGTAGCCTGCCAGGCTCCTCTCTCCATGGGATTCTCCAGGCAAGAATACTGGAGGGGGCTGCTATGCCCTCTTCCAGGGGATCTTCCCAACCCAGGGATCGAACCCAGTTCTCTTACATCTCCTGCAATGGCAAGGGGCTTCTTTCCCACGAGCACCACCTGGGAAGTCCTTTTAGAAGGTGGAGGGTTGACTTGGAGGACTGGATCAGTTTGCACCAGTTCAATCCAAACATTCAGCACACCTTATTTCATTCTGATATGGATTTTCAGATCTTTTTCTTTCAAATTTGTATTAGCTTTTACATGAGGTCAGTGGTAGATTTTTAAATGTGTTTAAAGGTCATAAACAAAATCCTGATTCTTTCAGGTAACAATGTTGCATGTGAATTCTATGCTTCTGAAAATGGGACTATAGCCATTTCTTCACCACTTACAGTTCAAAACAATTTTTAAATCAAATGTTTTTCTAAAGACCTCTAAAATATATATACAAAACAACCCATATATTATTTATTATAGGGACCACTGAAATTCTATTCCTGAAACAGATACTTCAATATTTTCACAGTACAAAAAGTGTGACATTATTACAGGACACAGATGAATGCTATCTTAAGTAGCAAAAATTACAAAAATAGAACTACAAATATAGTCCACTCAGCTGCTGCTAAAAATCTTGATGAGATTTACCTGATTTTAATTTAAATAAATATGAAAGCTTAAATTATTTAAAATAATTACACTTTTAACTTATAATACTATAAGATCTATCCAACTTTTAAAAAGACACATGTAATAAAAATAATGATAGAAATCTACAAGCTAGATTCAAGGCTTAATGTATGAATTTTTAAAAAAGTCTTGACAGGCCTAAAGTAATGCTCTCGGTATCAACCAACAAAAATTATTCAGAAGGAGATTCCTTTAAATAAGTCCTTTTCTGCTTGGAGAGTAACATACTGGGATAAGTTCCAGGAAAACACAGACTATTCAGTAGCCAAACATAATTATATATGAACAAAATAATCTACAGTTCAGTTCAGTCCAGTTCAGTTGCTCAGTTGTGTCCGACTCTTTGCAACTCCATGAATTGCAGCACGTCAGGCCTCCCTGTCCATCACCAACTCCCAGAGTTCACTCAGACTCACATCCATTGAGTCGGTGATGCCATCCAGCCATCTCATCCTCTATCATCCCCTTCTCCTCCTGCCCCCAATCCCTCCAAGCATCAGAGTTTTTTCCAATGAGTCAACTCTTTGCATGAGGTGGCCAAAGTATTGGAGTTTCAGCTTTAGCATCATTCCTTCCAAAGAACACCAAGGACTGATCTGCTTTATAGAATGGACTGGTTGGATCTCCTTGCAGTCCAAGGGACTCTCAAGAATCTTCTCCAACACCATAGTTCAAAAGCATCAATTCTTCAGCGCTCAGCCTTCTTCACAGTTCAACTCTCACATCCACACATGACCACTGGAAAAACGATACCCTTGACTAGATGGACCTTTGTTGGCAAAGTAATGTCTCTGCTTTTGAATATGCTATCTAGGTTGGTCATAACTTTCCTTCCAAGGAGCAAGCGTCTTTTAATTTCATGGCTGCAGTCACCATCTGCAGTGATTTTGGACCACCAAAAAATAAAGTCTGACACTGTTTCCCCATCTATTTCCCATGAAGTGGTGGGACCGGATGCCATGAACTTCGTTTTCTGAATGTTGAGCTTTAAGGCAACTTTCCCACTCTCCACTTTCACTTTCATCAACAGGCTTTTTAGTTCCTCTTCACTTTCTGCCATAAGGGTGGTGTCATCTGCATATCTGAGGTTATTGATACTTCTTATCTGTTTCTAAAAGATGGAATCTCATAACAGGTTGCTCAAATACAATTCCATATATGTTTAAGATGAGAGTAAAGAAAAAGACACTTTGTCCTTTTGTTTAAATGGAAGGCAACAAATCACATACCATAAACATGCTTTAAAGAGAAACTATCATACCTTGATTTTAAAACTTTATATGCTGACCAATCTCAAGAGTCCACCACAGATTTTTAAGTAGAAGCTGCATACAGTTAAGCACTATTAATTCTAATACTAGGAGCACCTCTGGTTAGATTTTAAAAGTGAAAGTCCCAGCAATTTAGGCAGTGTTTTGTGGACAGGCTGTATCTTTTCCAGTGAATGTCTTTTTTTCAGATAATCATATCCTTTTAAAGTCTAATTTGACTCAGTCATTCTTCCCCATGCTTTATATCTAAGGAAGACTAATTCTTAAGAAGCGTCTACTTTTGATAATAATTAGTAAGATAGCACAAAGCTCTCAAATCAGAGGCCTTATAAGTACAAAATATTAGGAGAAAGGGCAAAGTCAACCCTTGCCCAAATGAATGAAGCAAAGGAAAGGTACAATCCAATTTTTTTTTTTGCTAAATGTGGGAAGATCCCCTGGAGAAGGGAAAGACTACTCACTCCAGTATTCTAGCCTAGAGAACTCCATAGACTGCATAGTCCAGGGGGCCACAGAGAGTCGGACACAACTGAGCAACTTTCACTTCACTTCACTTCACTGTATTCAAATATTCCTTTCCCTTACTCTACCACGAGTCCTTCCAACTGGCCTATCTATAAAACTAGAGGGGTTGTCTAATTGTTTTAAAAAAAAACCCAGCTCTAACTTAGATACAGCTGTCTCAGCTGACCTCCAGCCCTGATCCAGGTCATGTCATCAACTGTGCAATGACACCAAAAGTTTCTCATGTGACAACGCTCACCACACAGGTGATGTGCGGGAAGCTTTTTTTGCTTCAGTATTAGTGGTGTTCCTGTTATGGGCAAAAGAGAAATGAATGAGGGCCTCAGAGACTCTATCACCAGTTTTTAAAATATTAAAATTACAGAAGGTATGATTTACCTAGCTGATCAGCTACTTCCAGTAAGGTCAAAGAGGCAAATGAGTTACTGGCTCCATACTGATTGGCTGAGTTAAAAAAAAAAAAAGTGTTAAAAGTTCATAACTTTGAGGCTCTAGAAATCAGATAGACAGATAGATAGATAGACAATTCATATTGAATATTTACGTGTATGTCTATCTTTATCTGGGCCAAACTATTCTTATACTCTGGGCACAAAGCCATCCAAAACCTACTCATTTTGACTGGAAAGTCACTTAAAATGTAGCCTACCCAGAAACATCAACCTTGTTATCTTACAAAGAGCTGTCTGTAAAGTTACATTTTTAGGTTAAGGCATCTCCTAAAAGAGCAGTCAAATATAAATGTTACCTGAGTACTGTAAGAATTAGCCCATTAATATCTGCTAGACATACCAGTACACATTATTTTTTCTCAAATTAGTTGCCTGTCACCTAAAAGAGAAAGAAAAACGGTATAAAAGAATGGGATACAGGAGGCCTGGGCCACTAAAGGAGGTGATGTGAGGGCATGAACCAGAGGCAGCCTTCGTAAATCCTGTGGGTGCAATCTGGCCTCTGTTCATGATAAAACCCCCGTGTTATGAGGGAAGATGAGCACCCACTGTCATCTGGGCCACTGAAGCCACCTAGTCAGGTGAAAAGCATCACTGTTCATCCCTCTTGTAGTTGCAGCCTGGAAGGCAGAGAACACATACTGTAGAACTGGACGGCAGTAAAGAGAGAAAATGCCAGGTAAACAAGAATAAGCCTTCCCTCCCTAATACAAGGCATGTATGTGGGCCAGGGTGTCAGGAAAAAAGCACATAGGAATGATGTCTGTGACACCCAGAAGCTGAAACTACCTCGACGTGCTATAACATATACTACCATTGCTAGGATAAACTCATTTTGCCTAAAACATTGATAGGAAAGTTCAGAAGTAATGATTTGGAGTTTTTAGAGTATAGCCCTCAATAGAAAATAAAAGTAAAAATATCAGTTCAGTTCAGTTGCTCAATTGTGTCTGACTCTTTGCGACCCCATGGAATGTAGCACGTCAGGCATCCCTGTCCATCATCAACTCCCGGAGTTTACTCAAACTCATGTCCATTGAGTGGGTGATGCCATTCTAACCATCTCATCCTCTTTTGTCCCCTTCTCCTCCTGTCTTCAATCTTTCCCAGCATCCGGGTCTTTTCAATGAGTCAGTTCTTTGCATCAGGTGACAAAGTATTGGAATTTCAGTTTTAGCATCAGTCCTTCCAATGAATATTCAGGACTGATCTTCTTTAGTATGGACTGGTTGGATTTCCTTGCAGTCCAAGAGACTTTCAAGAATCTTCTCAAACAGTACAGTTTAAAAGCATCAACTCTTGGGTGCTCAGCTTTCTTTATGATCCAATTGTCACATCCATACATGACTACTGGAGAAGGCAATGGAAACCCACTTCAGTACTCTTGCCTGGAAAATGCCATGGGCAGAGGAGCCTGGTGGGCTGCAATCCATGGGTTTGCGAAGAGTCGGACACGACTGAGCAACTTCACTTTCACTTTTCACTTTCATGCATTGTAGAAGGAAGTGGCAACCCACTCCAGTGTTCTTGCCTGGAGAATCCCAGGGAGAGGGGAGCCTGGTGGGCTGCCGCCTATGGGGTTGCACAGAGTCCGACATGACTGAAGTGACTTAGCAGCATACATGACTACATGGGAAAACCATAGCTTTGACTTGACAGACTTTTGTCGGCAAAGTAATATCTCTGCTTTTTAATATGCTGTCTAGGTTGGTCATAACTTTTCTTCCAAGGAGGAAGTGTCTTTTAATTTCATGGCTGCAGCCACCATCTGCAGTGATTTTGGAGCCCCCCAAAATAAAGTTTGTCACTGTTTCCACTGTTTCCCCATCTATTTGCCATGAAGTGATGGGACTAGATTCTATGATCTTAGTTTTCTGCATGTTGAATAATTATAAGCAAAGAAGTCCACAGGTTGACCAAAGAGAAAAAGGCAAGATTCAAGATAGGTAGTGTTAAGTTGGTACAATAAGTACAATAGCAGCTAATACGTATATATTAATAGTAGCGTGTGTGTGTGCACACTCAGTTGTGTCCAACTCTTTGCGACCCCATTACATTGTAGCCCACCAGGCTCCTCTGTCCATGGAGTTTTCCAGGCAAGAATACAGGAATGGTTTGCCATTTCCTGCTCCAGGGGATATTCCTGACTCAGGGGTTGAACGCTCATCTCCTACACTGGCAGGCAGATACCAGGTACCACGTGCTCTGCCTGTATAAATTCATTAACTCCTCAAACAGCCCTAAGAATTAGGTTCTATTAACATCAGCAACCACACTTTTTTTGAGTGAAAAAGTAGACTCAGAGAGGTGAAATAACCAGCTTGAGGCTGCCCAGCAAGTAAGTGGCAGAGACAGGATTCAAACTGAAGCAGCCTGGTACTGGAGTCCCTGCTGCCTCAGCAGACATTCCTGTTGGACCATGAAAAAACAGGTGAGGCAATGTATACAGAAAGAAAAGAAAACGTTATCCAAAGCATATATAAAGATAAGCAGGAACAAGATGGGTGAGTGAATAATGAAGTGAACCATCTTCTGCACCAGTCAAAAGGAACTTTTGGTTTCTGTTTTTCAACCACATGTTGAGAAATACCAAATCAAAAAGCTACGAATTTGTTTCACCAGAAGTACCAGTAAGGCATTATCCAACACAAATGACTATTTTCAATTTTACTGGTATTTACTAATGATGTTGGATGAAAAAATGCCACCAATATTGTCAGTATAACTAATGAAGTCCATACGCACAATCTGAAGTCCTAGAATAAGTTTTTGGTTTCATGAAAACTTAAGCTCTAAATTGAAAGTGAATTTTACCGTGGGCATGCCCACTGTTGAAGGTACACAGAGATGATGACATAACTGTTTAATTTCTATCATCCCAGTCAATAGTTTTCATATAGCTCCTCTTCTTACCTTGTCATCAAAATTCAACAAATCACCTGCATGGGATGTTAAGATTTGTACCCAGTGCCTCGTTCAGGAAAGAAGCTGACCCTTTGGGGTACCAAAAGGCTATCAGAATGTATTGATTTCACAAAGACCACTGATAAGGTTAGGGTAGTAATGGTGAGTAGCAATGATGGGCAACAGAATACAGTTCTGATGAGCCATACCTAGCTCCTTCTGTATGCTGTCAGGGACTCCTGTAATAGTCTTTCTCCTTTTGACTTTCTTCGGTCGTCTTACCAGAGTGTCTGTGTAAATTAGAGACCGCCGAAGGCTGGCCTGGCGATCGAAATTCTCCCCTAATGCAGAGTAGTAGAACAAGCAAAGCAATGTTATTTTCAAGCAAGCCGACACCATGCACTTTCTTCCAGAAGCTTGTTGTAAAATGATAAGAAGGTATTAATAATGATGTTAGCCAGTCATACAATGATGAATGGATGCTGAAGGGCAAAAAAGGGAGGAAAGCACATTAGCATCATAAGGCTGTTTTCCAATTTCTGGGTGTATATCCATTCAAAGAAAGCACCTTGAGCTCATTTGCAAAGGCAAACTGGTGAATAACACTTCGGAAGAGTGATTTTGTGTTATTTAAAAAATGGGTTATTTTGGAAGTATTTCACAAAAGTCTTCGGTCACCAAAATCACGCTTCACATCAGCTGGAGATGAATTTATTTGCTTCATCTGGTCCTCACCAGAGACCAAAGTATTGTCTTGTCTGATGTGATGAAACAAATAACTTAATCAGGAATTCCTAGGTGACGACTTTTCTTCAGTCAAGGAGGCTCTTAATTTGAATAGACTGGTAATTGCTACGGTGTGAGACACAATGATAATGAAAAAGCCTTATAATGATAAAGTACTTTTATCACAATGAGACCCAGTAGCTCTGCGGTTTGTTAAAGCTAAACTGCTTCTCGCTGTTTCTTAATCACTTTTCAAAAGTTGATCTAAATTCATTACAGGTATGTTGAAATCAAACCCAGAATGCCACATCAAAGTTTTTTCTTTCTAGTGTGTAAGTTGTGTGATTATCACACCATGGAATAGCCTAAAATAGTAACATATCAACTACTGTTTGGTCTGCTTTAAATTACTTGACATTTGAAGAGAAGTTTTATAGCATTGACCTTATTAAATAGTTCTTCTCCTCAAAAAGAGATTTAAAAAATACATATGTACACATACAAAATATATACTTCCATATTATAAGAAAAGTTTAAAAATTATTCACTCTTTTTAACAACACCGACGCACATTCAAAAGTGGGTATGCTGTGAACAATGTATCTTCTATTTTAATAGGAATACATTGTGAACAGAACCAATATGGTTCTAATCAAAATAGAGAATAAAAGATCGGAATGGTCAAAACACATTTCACCTACAAAGCAACAAACTTAGATGAAGGCTTGTAAATTTGAAAATGCTCTCAACTTTGTTCCTAACGGAGAAAAAACAGAAATGATTTAGAGAAAACCCTGAAACACCAGAAGGCACCATCACTGTGATAAATGCATTACTACGTACAATAGCAAATACGGCCTATAAGAGGCCAGTCAGGACTTCACTGGTTCATTTGTTTTCTGTGGCAGAGGAAAAACATGTTCTTGGCTCAAATCATTAAGAATGGACAAAATATTAACAGACAGTTGCATTTAGTCTCCAGGTTTGCTTCCTACACAAAAAAACAAAGATGAACCACCCAAGCTCCAAGGAAATGAAAAAACAAACTGCGAGGATGAACGTCTAAGACATATACCACCACTGGTGCCAAACGCTCCATCCTTCATTGTGACCTAAAAGGACTCCAGCCTTCATCGTGACCTAAAAGGACTGTCTCCTCTACTGGGCTAAACATTTCTGAAGGGTGGGGACACGATCATGCACCCTGGGATTGCCTGTGGCATTCAGCTCGATGCCTGACACAAAGTAGTTATTCAGTAAATGTCTACTGAATTGAGAGGGATTTAATTATTTCTTTTCATTGAAAAATGGCAGTAGTCCGTCAGGGTTACTACTTAGAAATCAATTTAGCTAGCTCAAACATCAGTCCAAAGGCAGTTTGTAAGAACTGCTTCAGCATGTTTACTCACTCTATTTATCTTTCAGGTGTAAGAGCTGCTATCCCACATGGCAGATTAAGCAACATACTCATATGCACATTTTATTTTAAACATTTTTCTTCTCTTCAACTCTTAGAACAGGATGAGTTCCCCCACAGGACACAGGCCTGTGACTAAAGGGAGAAAATCAATTTTCAAGCCAGTAGCTCATTGTACTAATGTCTTCTTCCTCTCTGCCTGGCAAGCATCTCTCTGCATTTGAAACAATATATTTATTGGCATTCTTTCCTCTGCTGAACTGTACTGAAAACCAAATAGAAGGTCAATGTTCACCCAAATAAATGAGCAGTGACAACGCCCTACAGGAAGCTACATTTTATCTTCTAGTGCTTTGGAAATGTATCATTTAAAGAGCCAGGAGTTGTATAATCTATGTCAATTCAACCACTAAAAGTAAACAAATTTAATGCTTCTTTATACCAGAATATCAGAAAAACTACTTCTTTATGAAATGTATGTGTGTATAGTAAACACACAGATCCAGAAAATGGATCAATAAATATGTCATTAGGCATCTGCCTTCTACATTTCTGAAAATGTTAATCACTCAAAAGTAAACTGCATTTTGTCCTAACTTGTATTGCTCATTTCTTTATTGTCATTCACCTCTCCTGTGTGGCATTTTCAAGGCCTCCTTTTAAACTTTATGTAATTCATATCCACTTACTCATCAGACAGGAGAGAATAAAGTTCAGAGGCTGACACTGTCTGCTGTTGTGCCAATGTATTTCACTGTAAATTATTCTTTATTCCTGAAAATCTATTCTGCTTTAAATTTCCTAATTTCACGATAATGCATTTTATCTGAATTCCATTAAGGATTGTTACATTTCATAGCACAATCTTACAATATTAATTCTGAGGCTTTTAATCAATCAAATAATGTAATGCATTTTCTCACAGAAAATACACAGCCATATAAACATTACACTTTGTTCTGAAATACAACTATATATAAAAATACTTTTAAAAGTATGATTTGGTGAATGTGAATCATACTTAGAAAAATCAATGCTATTTGCAAAGAGAATGGAATAAAAGGCCATGCTATTCCTGCAAGGCTTAAGTACAGTAAATGTGGGAAAATGTCCATGGAATTTAAAATAATTCATGTACTAATTAAATTTCTCTGGAATTCAAAACAGAGTTTTAAATGTAATTTTTAAACATCTTGTAAGGTTTAAAAAAATTCATCAATAACTATCACCAATGCCAGGGAAAAAAACTTTCTAACAATAGTCGAGAGCAGTAGCCTCAGAAACATAGCAAAGGTATGATGAGTTTTCATCCTAATTTTTTATGAAAACTTATCCTTATTGATCACCTGATTTTTTTAGGTTCTGGCCTTATAAGCCAGATTTTGTATGAGCTGATTATCAGTATGACTACTGGTAATGTTTTCTCTTGAACACAGTCTAATGTCTGAAGCTACCAACTCTTAACATGTCTATTTTGCATTTTGTACTCTCCCCAGATCAATGATCTATCTTCTCTGCAGGATATGGAAGTGACAGGGGAGGAAAATTTTGAAACTTATTAACAGTTCTCTATGTTTGTGAAATACTGTCTTTGAGCTTTACATACCTTGTCACCTTAATTATCACAGATGATTAAAACCTGAATATAATATTCTGCAAGAACTTGAATTTCACATTTGGCAATTAATATTCATATGCCAGTCTAACATGTTCTAAATTTTTTATATTTAGAAGGAATGGATTTTTATTTGATGATTATAGAATTCAAATTATGGAAATGAAGATATAATTTTACTATCCTGTTAGATTTTTTTAAATGTATATTTCATATTTTTATTTCAAGTAATTTCCCCCTTTTTCTACTTGAGAAAACAAGAAGGTAAGAAAATCATTCAGAAATATTAAATGTGTTCTTTTTCACTTTTATAAATGAGTTAAAACAGCCTTTTAGAAAGTAAACCTAATTTTTTCTCACTCAAGATCACATTTAGAAGATATTTCCATATAGCCAAAATATTTTAAAAAGGCAATTCAATTAAAAGAATTGAATTGTGTGTAAAAATGCCACCCTTTAGCTGAATGGCTGGACCACTGAATTCTCTGACATCAACCTTTGGTGATACAGTCTACAAATCTAAAAGGAATAGATATTTGACATGCACACACATATACATTTTAGTATTCCCTTCATTCAACAAAGAGCAGGAAGTCAGACCACAGCTATCTACCTCTGTTGTATGAATGACATGCTAAGAGCATATACCAAACAAAGAGCCATAGTCATTCTTCCAGAATATTTGCAACCTGTCCACAGAGCAAAGCATACCAGTTATGTTAATAGGAACCACGTCAGCCTGGACTGTTTGGGCTTGCTGCCGCATCTTCTCTTCCGGTGTTGGCAAGGGAAGTGACTTGGTCCAGTTGGTTTGAGTATGAAGGTCAGAGCAGTCACTTGACGTTGGCGTCTTAGGTCTCCTGGTGGAAGTAAGTCTTTCCTCTTCTGATGAAGAGACAGAACACTGCAGGGGAAAAATTGAGATGAAGCCATAGTGTGTAATTGCTGGCAGAAACATTTAAAAATACATTAAAAAAAAATTAAACTGATTTGAAGCAAGCCAAAAGAAAAAAAAAATTGGTCACATTTCGGAACAAGAAGCAATGGTTCACAAGGGAACCGCTCATCATCTTGCATGTAACTCATAATATACATGATTTGCTAAGGCCTTAGTCTCTAAGCCATGAGGACTGGAAAAAGGTTTTGCTGACCCACAAAATTTTTTAAGTTCTTCCTGTTTCTTTCTATATTTACTGTGATCAGAAAGCTTATGGATTTAGTTTAACATTAGAAGCTCAGAGAAACATCATGGGTTTGGCCATCAGTCTCTATTTTTATTAAAATTTCTTTTTGCTCCAAGTAATTTCTAGCTTCAATCTCAATTCCTTTAGGCTCTGATCTCAAGTTTGAAAATGATAGAGCTATTGTTGTTCAACTATCCATGCTCTTTGGAAATCATTTACATAGAAAAAGAAAAATCAACTGTGAAATTGTTAAATTATCAAAAGCTGACTGAAGCTCTGCTTGGAGCCTATCATAGCCCCATGAGGAAATTTCTAGCAGTGTCTGTTTTGATACACATTAACATCCTAAGACTGGACATGAAACAACAGACTGGTTCCAAATAGGAAAAGGAGTACAATATACAATATACAAGGCTGTATACTGTCACCCTGCTTATTTAACTTATACGCAGAGTACATCATGAGATACCCTGGGCTGGAAGAAGCACAACCTGGAATTAAGATTATTGGGAGAAATATCAATAACCTCAGATATGCAGATGACACCACCCTTATGGCAGAAAGTGAAGAGGAACTAAAGAGCCTGTTGATGAAAGTGAAAGAGGAGGGTGAAAAAGTTGGCTTAAAGCTCAACATTCAGAAAATGCAGATCATGGAATCTGGTCCCATTACTTCATGGGAAATAGATGGGGAAACAGTGGAAACAGTGTCAGACTTTATTTTTGGGGGCTCCAAAATCACTGCAGATGGTGACTGCAGCCATGAAATTAAAAGACGCTTGCTCCTTGGAAGGAAAGTTATGACCAACTTAGACAGTATATTGAAAAGCAGAGATATTACTTTGCCAACAAAGGTCCGTCTAGTCAAGGGTATGGTTTTTCCAGTGGTCATGTATGGATGTGAGAGTTGGACTGTGAAGAAAGCTGAGCACTGAAGAATTGATGCTTTTGAACTGTGGTGTTGGAGAAGACTCTTGAGAGTCCCTTGGACTGCAAGGAGATCCAACCAGTCCATTCTAAAGGAGATCAGTCCTGGGTGTTCATTGGAAGGACTGATGCTGAAGCTGAAACTCCAATACTTTGGCCACCTCATGCGAAGAGTTGACTCATTGGAAAAGATCCTGATTTGGGGAGGGATTGGGGGCAGGAGGAGAAGGGACGACAGAGGATGAGATGGCTGGATGACATCACCGACTCAATGGACATGAGTTTGAGTGAACTCCGGGAGTTGGTGATGGACAGGGAGGCCTGGCGTGCTGCGATTCATGGGGTCGCAAAGAGTCGGACACGATTGAACGACTGAACTGAACTGAATATCCTAACTGGGGAACCCTTTTCAATATCTTTCTTTCCTCACATCTTAAAAAGTGTAAGCAAGAAAGTTGTTTTGGCAAGCATTTCATGATGAACTTCACCGTGGCTCCAGCAGCTAGTTCTGTGACAAACGCCAAGAACTGAAAAAAATTGCCACAGGCTCATGCGTGCTAAGTTGCTTCAGTCGTGTCTGACTCTGTGACCCTAGGGGCTGTAGCCTGCCAGGCTCATCTGTCCATGGGGATTTTTTCAGGCAAGAATACTGGAATGGGTTGTCATGCCCTCCTCCAGGGGATCTCCTCAACCCAGGGACCAAACCTGCTTCTCTTATGTCTCCTGCATCGGAAGGCGGGTTCTTTACCACTAGGGCCACCCGGGAAGCCTACCACAGACTCAGGAACAACAACAAAAAAGGGTAATTGACTTTTGTTGAGAAATGGCAGTTTATAATCATAATAAACGCCTAAGAACTGCTCTTCAAGTTGAAAGCATTTAAACTACCACCTAAGGCATTAAGACAAATTTTACTTAAAAATGAATGAATGAATGAATAAATAAACATTCCCAAGGGAATACCTGTAAAACTAGCAGCCAAGTCAATTCAATACTCTCAACCACACTCCCCAAAGGGGCAATTGCTATCCTGACTTCTAACATTCAGCTTCATTTGCCTGTTTTTGGATTTTCTCTAAGGGAAATCATATTGTATATTCTCTTTTGTGACTTACTTCTGTCATTTAACACAGTATTTGTGAATATTTATCTATCTTTCAAAAGCATGTCTTGATACCTTTCTGGATCTAATGTAAGTTTCTAAGAGGACATTAGTAAGACATCTATAGAAATACATTAGTTAGATATCCTGAACAGAAGAACACTGCTCTGTTTACTGCTATTGAATTAGCCTTCCTGAAAAAAATCTGTGTTTATTCTACAACTAATAGCACTCCACATATCTGAAAAAGACTACTCTGCTGCTGCTGCTGCTGCTGCTGCTAAGTTGCTTCAATCGTGTCCGACTCTGTGCGACCCCACAGACGGCAGCCAACCAGGCTCCCCCGTCCCTGGGATTCTCCAGGCAAGAACACTGGAGTGGGTTGTCATTTCCTTCTCCAATGCATGAAAGTGAAAAGTGAAAGTGAAGTCGCTCAGTCGTGTCCGACTCTTCACGACCCCATGGACTGTGGCCCACCAGGCTCCTCCATCCATGGGATTTTCCAGGCAAGAGTACTGGAGTGGGGTGCCATTGCCTTCTCCGAAAGACTACTCTAGAGCTATGAAAATAGTGCGGTACGGGGATAGAGTCCTAAGCTAAGAATCCAAAGACCTGAGTCTATTTGCTTTATATTTTTCAGTCAAGGGATCCTGAAGTTGTTCCTAAACATTGAAGTTTCCTTTGCTGTAAAATAGGGCTGTACTCTCTACCATATCCCACTAAGGATACTTGTGAACCTAATGACATGATAGCTATGAAAAAGGCATTGTGGAAATAAATATATGTATATATATATGAATAGACATCTCAATATATGAGATTTTACATTATCAGTACATAATACATATAAAATGAAAACCTACTTTCTTTGCCACCTAAGGAAAATGTGAAATGTTTGTAATTAAAACTGACAAATAAATATACTCAATTTATTGAGCATGTTACTGACATCTTATTATGATACTAAATTGCATTTTATCAATTCATGTTTGATCCAACACTGGTTACAATGATCACATCTACTACAGATCCTTGAAAGGTAATTAAGGCTTCCCACATGGCTCAGTGGTAAAGAATTCGCCTGCTAATACAGGAGACAGAGGACACATGGGTTCGATTCCTGGGTTGGGAAGATCCCCTGGAGGAGGAAATGACAACCTTCAACCAAAGGAATGTTTGAAAGAATTAAATTAAGTCATGGAGATCAAATCAGTCAATCCTAAAGGAAATTAATCCTGAATATTCATTGGAAGGACTGGTGCTGAAGCTGAAACTCCAATACTTTGGTCACCTGATCCAAAGCGCCAGCTCACTGGAAAAGACCCTGATACTGGGAAAGATTGAAGGCAGGAGGAGAAAGGGACAACAGAAAATGAGATGGTTAGATGGCATCACTGACGCAATGGACATGAGTTCAAGCAACCTTGAGGAGAGAGTGAAGGATAGGGAAGCCTGGCGTGCTGCAGTCCATGGGGTCTCAAAGGGTCGGACATAACTGAGCAACTGAACAACAAAGTCATACCAATGTAAATCAATTATGTCTACCCTTTATGCAGTTGTGACACTCAAAATAGGCTTGATATACAATACTTATTATCTACCCTCACACTGCAGGTACACAACACACACACAAATTAAAATTAATTTTGAGAATTTCATGACAGTTTGTGTAAAGTTCACATTAAGTGTCACATATCTGAAGTTGAATCTCAATTTAGTAAATTATGTTACTCTTTCTGATATATACATACACAGAAATAATTTTTCAGGCAACCTTGAAATATAGCATAGATAGCATAGACTTTAAAGGCCATGAGGAGCAAATCTTAATAGGCAAACTTCAGCTTGATGGAAAATAAATAGCATGGCAACGCCCTACCGAGAGGGTTCCCTCTTCCATGAGACGTCTGCCTGGGGAGATGGTGAAGCACTGTTTTATGGTCTGTATTCTGCTCAGTGGGACTCATCAGCCCTGGTAACCTACTTTTCTTTCAGTTGACTGAGACTGTCAGATTTGATAACTCTCACAATGAAACAGATCTTCAGTTCAGCCTCGTTGCCAGGGGATGATCACTAGGGATTGCTGCAGTATAACAACTGACAAAGATAATCTAGTTTATAAAGTACTCCCTTCCTTTGTGAGAAAATTTCCCAGACAAGCAGGGCACAGATAAAGTTATATGCAAATGCGACTGTTGCACAGTGCCACAATCTACTAAAGAAAAATAAGAAGCCAGGATGGCGCACCTTTCAGAATGATCTGACTCCCATTGCTCTCAATATTTATAAATACAGAGGGGCACAGGAAAAACCTCATCCATCTCACCGGCAGAACACATCACAATTACTCCATTAAGATGGATACTGGAATGCCATGGATTATTACCTTAGCCTCTTAACTCTGATCTTGTTAGCCACCCTCCCCTTCTTCCCATCCCTGCTTTAATAGTCTATTCCTGTGGAATAGTTCTATTCCACAGAAGCCTGAGGGATCCTTTCAAAACATGTCAGATCATGCTGCTCCTGTGCAATCTTACTAGAACCTACAAGACCCTACATGACCTGTGAACTGGCCCATTGCTATCTCTGACCTCAATTCCTACAATCCTATCCCTTCTTTATCCTACTCTAGCCACACCATCTTCCATCCAGTTCCTTGTACAAACCAAGCACGCTCCTGCCTCAGGGTCTTTGCACATGATGTTCCCACCATCTGAAATGCTCTTCCTTTAGACATCCTCATGGATAGCACCTTCTTATTCTTCAGGGGCTTAGTCAAGAGTCCCCTTCTTGTTGAGGTCTTACCTGCTAACCTGCCTAAAATTTCAACTCCTCCCTAATATTTTATATCTCCCTGCTCTTCTTTCTTTTTTCCCTTTAGTACATATCACCAGTATACATATATTTTAGCTATTTATCTTGTTTGTCTCTCCCTTGAAAATGTAAGTTTCAGGAGGCCTTAAAGCAGAATTACATAGAGTGCAATTTCACAATTTTAGCTAAAAAGGAGTCACCATTTAGTGACTGATGTCTCAATACCTTGCCCTGGGTTAGAGGCTTTATAGAAATTGGCACCTCATTTAATCTTCATAGCATTAGCCTCGTTTTGTAAATACAGAAATGGAGTAAAGCAACTTTACTTGAGGAAAGTTGACAAGTGGGCAACAGATTAGAACCTACAGCTGGCCTCAAAGCTCTGCTGCTAAACAGTGTAAAATAACAACTTGATAATATTTGCAATAAATTACTATGTGTTTTCTAATCTAAAAATAAAACTATCCATTTATATCTCTGAATAAGAAAAAGATCTTAAAAAAAAAAAGAATCTATAGTAAAGTCAGCAGTGTGGTATAATGAATGGAACACTGTAAGTATCAGCACACTGGCTCTGTCATTTACCAGCTGTATGTTTTGAGCAACTCAAGCTCCCTGTGTTAAGAACAGAATAATTTAAATAGCATCGCCATGCTTCATGTTAAGGGATCCCTTAGTACAGGGTGAATTTTATTTTACTTTTTTTAATATCGAGTTTAAAGTGGACTTGCTTTCAGAACTTAAATGCAGCTTGATTTATAAATGCAGTTTAATTGCTCAATAATGTTCATTAATATCTATCTGGAAGGAATGGAGAGTCACAAATGAAATGTAAGAAACCATGATTTCTTGTGTCAAATTGCTTAATTTACAAAGGGAGATCACCTGCCATACCAGGAGTTGTTTTGTGAATTTTGAATACTGTTAAGTCCTGCATTTTAGAACTTTGAGGTCCTGTCTGGAAATCAGACAAGTTCCCACCAGATGGATGGTGAGGCCTGAAACATGGTCTCTTTGGCAGACTGCCAAGTTATCAAAAAGTGGGCTT
This sequence comes from Bos indicus, assembly GCF_029378745.1. Lineage (NCBI taxonomy): Eukaryota > Metazoa > Chordata > Mammalia > Artiodactyla > Bovidae > Bos > Bos indicus. Next base: position 76,435,650 of record NC_091768.1, read on the forward strand.
AACTAAAAAACACATTTGCCCAGGCTTTTTTTTTTTTTATCTGCTAAGCTTTTAAAAATTAGAAAACATAATTATAGCCAGAGTTAAACTTAGCATTCATTTAGCAATTATTACATAAAAATAGATATAGAACAGATGAAACTATATAGAGCACCATTTAAGAGGAAAGCCACATACATTCCAGTCCTTTTTACAGGACACTTACTTAGTCTATGGTGTTTTCGTCTTCAGAATTAAATCCGTCTTGGGTGGACTTTTCTTTTTAAAGATTCTAGATAGTTTATAAGGTGCCAAAATGTTTGCAGTCTTTTTTGGCTATATGCTTATTCCACCTTTAATATACTCAGACACAAGCGATCCTGACTTCATTCTCTTCTCTCCTTATTCCCCTTCCCCCTCCCCTGGGCTCTGGACCTGACAACAAAAACCAGGGGTAGTGGTTTTGAGGGGAATACACACAGAAACAGTTTGTGGCCCATCCAGAGCTCCACAAAGGCCAGGAGGTGGTTTCCATATTCATGTTATCAAATAATTTCAATTGTTCCTTCTCTCCTATTCAATATATTACCAAAATTCAGCCCCTTCATCATGGGCTCTAAACTTTCTTACTACGTACTGAATTGAAACATTTTGGATTTAAACTATCACACATAAAATGAACATAAATGTTCAAAATGATAATGTAATTTCTTGCCTTTAATGGCCTTTTATTATAATAAATCATATATACAAAGTATATAACACAACAATGAATTTTTAAGAACCTATTACCCAACTCATGACTTAAAATATTATGAATAATTGCATCTACCCCATACTGTTACCTCGAGGTAACTGCTCTCCTGAATTCTGCATTATTTATTATGCCTTTAACTTTTGCTATGTATGTGCATCAGATCAGATCAGATCACTCGCTCAGTCGTGTCTGACTCTTTGCGACCCCATGAATCGCAGCACGCCAGGCCTCCCTGTCCATCACCAACTCCCGGAGTTCACTCAGACTCAAGTCCATCGAGTCAGTGATGTCATCCAGCCATCTCATCCTCTGTCGTCCCCTTCTCCTCCTGCCCCCAATCCCTCCCAGCATCAGAGACTTTTCCAATGAGTCAACTCTTTGCATGAGGTGGCCAAAGTACTGGAGTTTCAGCTTTAGCATCATTCCTTCCAAAGAAATCCCAGGGCTGATCTCCTTCAGAACGGACTGGTTGGATCTCCTTGCAGTCCAAGGGACTCTCAAGAGTCTTCTCCAACACCACAGTTCAAAAGCATCAATTCTTCGGCGCTCAGCCTTCTTCACAGTCCAACTCTCACATCCATACATGACCACAGGAAAAACCATAGCCTTGACTAGATGAACCTTTGTTGGCAAAGTAATGTCTCTGCTTTTCAATATGCTATCTAGGTTGGTCATAACCTTCCTTCCAAGGAGTAAGCGTCTTTTAATTTCATGGCTGCAGTCACCATCTGCAGTGATTTTGGAGCCCAGAAAAATAAAGTCTGACACTGTTTCCACTCTTTCCCCATCTATTTCCCATGAAGTGGTGGAACCGGATGCCATGATCTTCGTTTTCTGAATGTTGAGCTTTAAGCCAACTTTTTCACTCTCCACTTTCACTTTCATCAAGAGGCCTTTGAGTTCCTCTTCACTTTCTGCCATAAGGGTGGTGTCATCTGCATATCTGAGGTTATGGATATTTCTCCCATAAATATGTCTAAATTACATATTTAGACTTGCTTAGTTTGTATGTAATTATACAGGAATACTTACAAAGATATAAAAGCATAGGATTATATGAAGTATTAAATCCAAGTTTCTCTTCAAATAAATGCATATCTGAGTCTATAAGATGCCTTCTTTATCAGTCATTATGTCAATGATACTTTGCCATTCTCTTTAGTGTTATTTACTTACCATTATGTTTCTAAGCCATATCCATGTAGTTAAGTGAGCCTATGGTTAATCCATTTCACTGAAGCATACATTCCATTCTAATACATTTATTTATCCACTCTTTTACTGATGGATGATGGGTTGAAAAAGATGTTCATCCTATTATCTCAACAAGTCAAAACTCCCCTAACCAAGAGAGTGGTTAGCCGGTGAGAGATACAGCTAAGGCTCAATTCCACTACCCATTGTTGAGGGAAAACAGGGTCTGGAGTCACAGATCTGGGTTTCAATCCTAGTTCACTTTTAGGGGTGAAGGGTGTGTTCACTATCTTGACTGTGGGGATGGTCTCACGTATGTATAAGTATGCCAAAACATATTAAATTGTGTAATTTAAAGGTGTGTAGTTTATTTTATATAAATTATACCTCATAATGCTCTTTGTAAAGAGAGGGAGAACTCTGTTTCAGGATTTTAAAGCTTTCTGATCTTAAGCAAGTACTGTGATTCCTCCAAGACACATCTGTGACCTGGGTACAAGCTGCCTTACATGGTTGCAGTAAGAATTAAGCAGACACACAGGTAACACCAGCCCAGCTTCTGGCTCCTGAGCTTTTCCATGTGCCAAATGCTTGGCTCCATGCTGGGAATATCGAAATCAATATGATGAGGATGCTGTGTGGCCTCCCATCTCCGCCCTGATCTAGAAGGGAAGGCAGATATGAATAGAGTCTCATTCCAGTGTAATGGGATGCATGGAACAACACAAACCGGAGCAAGTTGAGAGACGCCCTCACTACTTGAATGCATAAAGGCCTGAAATGACAGACCACAATCTTCTCACCCTGCTAAATAGGACAGAGCAACAAAGTGCCACAGATCGCAGAGCAGCGAACACATGGAACCAGCAAAAACTCCTCTGGGTTTCCACTGTGTCCTGGAATTACTTACCCAGAGAGACCCAATAATAAAATAATTGTATCTAGAATCATGTTTTCTGGATAGTTAAGTGACCCAAGGCCAGGGGCTCTGTCTATATATTGGGACTAAGCAGGACTTAACATGGTTTTTTGAAAACAATACCGTGAATAAGTGAATGCTGCTACTGCTAAGTCGCTTCAGTCGTGTCCGACTCTGTGCGACCCCGTAGACGGCAGCCCACCAGGCTCCCCCGTCCCTGGGATTCTCCAGGCAAGAACACTGGAGTGGGTTGACATTTCCTTCCCCTATGCAGGAAAGTGAAAAGTGAAAGTGAAGTCACTCAGTCGTGTCCGACTCTTTGCGACCCCATGGACCCCAGCCTACAAGGCTCCTCCATCCATGGGATTTTCCAGGCAAGAGTACTGGAGTGGGGTGCCATCACCTTCTCCGGAATAAGTGAATAACACCAAACAAGTCAAAGACAGAGGGAAAAGTGACAACAGCAGGCATAATGAGAAGGAACTTGGGTAATTCAGCAATCTTGTCCTATCATTTCACCAACATGGTGCAATGAAAAGAAATGAAATATAAAGTGAGAAGCCCTGCATTCATGTCCTCTCAAATACTGGCTTTGTGATCTTGAGAAAGTAATTTAATATATCTGAGTCTCAGTTTCAAGATGGTTAAAATGCTAGCAATAATTATTAAAAATATTGACTTTATGGAAGGTCTTGTGAAAATGAGATATAATTTGTGAAAAAGTTCTAAAGTGTTCTACAATTATTATAAAATGAGTGCCAGTAAAATAACCACTGGTAGTTCTACACAGATAACCTGTAAAGTCACAACAACTAGAAAGTCTTGGTAATTGCTGAAACCTCTCAAATTTATTGCTTTAGGTAGGAAATTCTATGTTTGTGGAATAAAAGACTTAGAATGATTGAAAGAGTAGCCAAATTTTCATAAAACCAGACACTGTCTACTGAACTAATTTCTTTGAAGTCTGGTTTGAAAAACCAAGCAGTTTAAAGACATCAGTCATCATTATTTGAGCATATACTGTGCCAGGCACCACGCTTAAGGATTTAAAAAACATTAACTCACTTCAGCCTCATAACCATCTTCAAGGTGGGTAAGGCAATCAAGTAATTTATTATCAAAACCAGAATGCCTTTGAGAGTGAAAGGAGTACTTTTAATAATTACACAGAACAGCAGCCGTAAACCAGGACTATCCTGAGCAAAACCAGAACATGTGGTTTATGACTCTTCACAGTTAAGGAAAGTGAAACTTGCAGAGGGAAGCAATTTGCCAAAGCCACCAACTTCGACAGGTGGGAAAGCTCCTCTAGACCAGTCTCCCAAGCATCACCTTATACATGCTTCCTACATGTGTGGTTACAGAGGAAGGCCACTGTCCTTTTGTCATCCTCAAAATCCTCCTTCGATTTAAATCTCTCATATCAGTAGAGACCGAAACAGAACCTGAGATGATGCCACTGCAAAGAAAAACAGAGACTAGAAAAGAAAATTTCAGTTTCTATCAATACCATGAAAGCCAATCATTTATTGCCACAATCCCAGTCTAATTTGTCTGTCTGGGGAGAAGGAGGGCAAATTTTACGCAAGAGATTGAGTAACTCATGACTGACATCCTTTCTGCTGAGACAATGGGGCCTCTGTGAATGTTTCCCTGATTCAGTGAACATATCATCAAACATAACCTCCCACAATGGCAGTTGGAGATATGCCCTCTCAACTCACAGGAAGTATCCTGTCATCTCTAACTGAAATTTCCTTCAAATACCTGAATAACCTCTTTGGTAGCACCTGGCACACAATGCAAACTAACAAAACAAAGAACTGTCAAGACTAGAACAATACCAAAGCAATAGCTTACTCTTTGATTTCACAGTTGAATAAAAATGTTATTTTGTGAGATTTCTGAATCCCTTTGCAGACAGTGTTTTTCAAGCAGCATGTTTACTATGTAGATGACATATATAACATATACTTGGAAACAGTTCAAGCAACTTCTTTTCTTGCTACACTACATCACTACTTTGCAAGATATATATGTGGAGATCACCAGCAAAATAACTTTCACTACACCATAAACACAAGTCCTACTTGGGAAATGTTTTGCATTTGGATAATTACTTTGGAATGATGAGCCAGAATAAATAACCAAAACAGACATCCCCTAAGTTCTCTGTTCTAATTTATATGTCCTTAACTTCTGTCTTATTAGCAACTCTCATTTTAGGGGAGTGCTTTTATCCTAAGCACATAATAGATGCTTAATTATTACCTGTCCCTTCTCCAGAGTTCACTACTGTCCTCACCATAGCCTACTTAGAAATACAAAGGGTTTTCCCAGTAGAATTTTCCTTCTAAATTGACTTCTGTATACTCCATGTTTAAAATGACCCCAAATGCTAGAGTGACATTTAAGGACATGATTGCAGTCAGGGGTCTTGGAGTTAACATAAAGACTATACACTGTTAGCTTGGAGCCCCTCATACAATGAATGGATCCCCACCTGATCTCGAATGCCAACTTTACCATCATATATGCATGGATGCATGCAAGTTGCATCAGTTGTGTCCAACTCTTTGTGACCCTATGGACCGTAACCAGCTGGGCTTCTTTGTCCATGGGATTCTCCAGATAAGAATACTGGAGTGGGTTGCCATGCCTTCCTCCAGGGGATCTTCCTGACCCAGGGATCGAACCCATAGTCTGTTATGGTCTCCTGCGTCGGCAGGTAGGTTCTTTACCACGAGCATCACCTGGGAAGCCCTAAAAAGTTAGGTCACTTCCTGGACTTTACATTCTGTCTTTAACATTCTGTCCTACCAGTTTGTATATTCAGGTGCCACATTGCAGTGATTCCTGACTCTTTATGTTTTAATACCTGGTCAGGCTGCTTCTCCTTCCCCATTGCTCTTCTAGTTTACAGCTTTGCCAGTAGCAACCTTGGATCCGGCCTCTCCAATCCTCTTTCTCCTCCTCCCATCCCCTAAAATAATTCCACACTAAAACAGAACAAAACTACTCAATTTTTTATTCCTAGTGTGTTAATTTTTAAAATTAACTTGAGCAGAATTGACAGTTTTTTGATATTGAATCCTCTAAGAGCATGTTATATCTTTTCATTTATTCAAATCTTAGCTGTGTTCCCATAAAGTATTTTAAAGCTTTTTCATATGTAACTTGCATTTTTAAATTAAAATTTTCCCTACTTTGTTTACTATAGCTATTTTAAATAGACTTTTTCTACTATCTCTTCTAACTTGCATATGTAGATATGAAAGTTATTGATTTCTATACCAATATTATACCATATGTATATCTATACTATGTTATAGTAACTGCAAATGCCTGTCTTATTCTTTGTTTTAATGAGAATGGCCCATTAAAAATTATGTTGGATTTGGTGACAGGTAGGTACTTTCGTTAAGTTACAAATATCCACTTGTTCCCATATTATTATATTTTTTTAATCAAGAATGGCTGTAAAATTGTATCAAATGTCAATATCTACAGTTTTTATATGATTTTTCCCCTGAAGTATATTAACACAATTAATACATGATTGAATTACCTAATGATAAACATTCTTAAATTACTATGGAAATAAATCCAGATTGATTTTGAAGTATTCATTTCATAAATGAGTTACTAGATTATGTTTCCTGTTATTTTTAATTTCTAATGCCAATATTCATGAGTGAGATTGGCTAGTTTATCTTATGATTTGTGTATTCAGGTTTTGGTATCAGTGTTAAAACTAATTTATTATCATTTTTTAATTTCACCTTTTCCTTCTCTTTCTTTGCTCTCAGACAGTTTCAAGCACTGAATTAAATACTCTTAAAACTTTAGTAGATTCTTCTTCGTGAAACTGTCTAAGCTTGGTGTTCCTCCTCAATTTGGTTCAATGTTTTTTTTAACTATTTCAATTTTTCCCCAGTTTTATTGAGATATAACTGACATTAATATTGTGAAAGTTTAAGGTCTACAATGTGATGACTTGATGCATATATATTATAAAACAATTATGACAATAAGGTTAGTTAACACCTTCATCAACTCAGTTACTACTTTGGAGGTCAATATGGTGTAATTTTTGATACAATTTTTTTAACATGGGAATTAGTCTGTTAATATTTCCCCTCTACATGTTCTAAAGTCAGATTTGATACTTTAAATAAATTAGAAAATCAGTTTCAACATTAGCTATGTCTTGCATCTAACAAAAGATATATGTAATTTTTATTCCCAATCATAAAATCTTCTGTTTGAAAAATGTTGGTGATTTCCTATTAGCTATGCAATAAGAGCTAACTCTCTCACTTGGCATTGCCCGTCGGTAATCTTACTTCAGCCTCCCTCCACCACTATTCCTGTCATCACTCTTCGTGAACTCAGCATCCACTGAGCTGTTCCGTCTAACACCTGCTCTGATCCTTCACAACCTTACCTCCAGTGCTCCTCAGCCACCCACTCTTAGGGACATGCTCTAGACCTAGTTGCTACATAATACCTGAACTGCAATTCTGGAGTGGTTCACTAACCAATAATCCTACAGAATTTGCTCAAGGTGTGAGAAAAAGAAAAGAATCAAGAATGTGCCCGATGATCTTGACTTAAAAATGGGTAGAAAGAAGATGTAACTTACTGAGGTGAGGAAAACTATAAAAGAATCAGGTAGAATTGTTTTTTTTTTTTTTCCTTTTTTTCCTTTTGGAAGAGAGATGTGAGAATCACATTTGAATTTGAATCAGTTTGAGATAGCTGTAAGAGACATTTAAGTGGCGATGGACAGTAAGCAGATAAATGCATGAGTGTGGACTAGAGCTTAGAAATTTACAAAACTTCCATGCGTGGAATTTAAGAGATAAAGTTAAGAAGTAGTATTCTAGGAATTACAAGACACACTTCAAGTCTTAGCTCTGCCACTTGCTGTATGCATCACTTGCATCTTCAAGGCATTAATTTCTTTATTTAGAAAGTGGTGAGTGGAAGACTGTTCTCTAAGATCTTTTTTGAACAGGTTGTTCATCCTCCATTCATTTAATTCAATAAATATTTACACAGAAGAACAAAACTGGAAGAATCATACTCCCTGATTCAGGCTATATTACAAAGCTGCAGAAATCAAAACAGTATGGTACTAGCACACACAAAAACAGATCAATGGGTCAGGATGAAAGCCCAGTCGAGGATCATGCGTTGAATTTAGAAGACTTACCTTTGGATCTGTTTCTTCATCCTCATCTTGGTAATCATCACAGAGGGGACTGGAGTTGGCTGCAAAGGTGGGTCCTTGGGAATAGTACTGAGAACTCCGATAGCCATCCCGCCGTAACTTATCACATTCTGCAGGAGTAGAGGCCAGGGAAGGGAGAAAGGGCTTTAAGAACCAGGATTTGCTTACTCCTTTTTATTTACCTTTTCTTGCAATATTTCTCTACATATAATAATGATTTAAAATAATAATAAAAATGATGATGAAAAGAACTAAGAGTTAGTAAAGCAGCTACCACACCTTATATGCCATGTTAATACACTTCAAAGGGACTGTTTTACACCTCTCAAAAACTCTCTGAGTCAGGGTAATTACATTACTTTTATTGAAGTATAGTTGATTTACAATGTTGTGTTAATTTCTACTGTATAGCAAGTTGACTCAGATATACAATGTATACATTCTTTTTTAACATTCTTTTCCATTATGGTTTATCACAGGATGTTGAATATAATTCCCTGTGCTATGTTATAGTAGGTTGCTATTGTTTAGTCACTAAGCTGTGTCTGACTCTTTTTCGACCCCATGGACTGTAGCCTGCCAGGCTTCTCTGTCCATCGAATTTCCCAGGCAACAATACTGGAGTGGGTTGCCATTTCATTCTCCAAGGGATCTTCCCCACTCAGAGATTAAACCCAAGTCTCCTGCATTGGCAGGCAGATTCTTTACCACTGAGCCAGCTGGAAGCCTGTACACCCTATATATGATAGTTTGCATCCACTAATCTCGAACTCTCAATGCTTTCTTCCCCTACTCCCCTCCTCCTTAGCAACCACAAGTCTATTCTCTGTCTGTGAGTCTGTTTCTATTTTGTAAATAAGTTCATTTGAGTCATATTTTAGATTCCACATATAAATGATATCATATGATATGTGTCTTTTTCTGATTTACTTCACTTAGTATGATAATCTCTAGGTCTGTTTATGTTGCAGCAAATGGCAATATTTCATTCTTTTTTTATGACTGAGTAATATTCCACTGCATATATATACCACATCCTTTTTATCCATTCATCTGTTGATGGACATTTAGGCTGCTTTGATGGCTACTGCAAACAGTGCTACTACGAAACAGGGACGCATGTATCTTTTCAAATTAAGAGTTTTGTCTAGGTGTATGCCCAGGACTGGGACAGCCAGATGACATGGCAACTAAATTTTTAGGTTTTTGAGGAACCTCCATACTGTTTTCCATACATACTATAATTTTTGACATGTAACAATTGATGACATAATTCCACATCAAAAAACGCAAGCAATTCTCATGTGAGGCTTGCCTTCTAGACTGATCAACTGGAAGTGAGAAATCATGGATTATAATCTATCATTCTGTTTTTATTTCCAATTTAATTTGATGCTAAACAGCCTATAATCACTGTGTGGAGTTTAGCACAAAGCTGGGTGGCAGTCTGAGAAGTCTTCCAGTTCACGGAGCAATGACTGGGGCCGTTGGCTGCTCAGAGACCGGGGATTCTCTTCAAGAAGGAACCACTGCACTGCTAACTCCCATCAGTTGAGGGAGAACAAAGCAAGGGTTCTAATGACATTTTAAAGTCCCAGGAGCTCTCCTATGACTTAGATACCTCAGAAAAGTATTTGCCTTGCAAAAGGATTCCCCACAGTATTGCTTTAAATATCCATCTTGCTAAAGGAAGGCGACAGGTGTTTGGTTTTGGGCAAGTTTCCTCTTTGCACAGTTTTACAAAACCACGCACCTAATGGCACAGAACTAAAGTAGGGCATCTTCAGAGCTCCCTTTTAACACCAGGATCTAAGCTGCTTCTTCAAAGAGGAGATGAGCAGCTGCTTTAGTGGAGGGATAAAAATAAAAAAATCCTCACTGTCCTGTGTAACCTATCTCATGGTAGAAGCAGCGAGTCAAATGAAAACTACACATCAGATTTTTTTTTTTTAACTCCATAGAAATAGTTACAAGGCTCTTTTAGAATGCCAAGCTCACTGAAAAATTGTACAGGTAATCATAAGATAGTTAAACACTAATACTTCAGTTACTTATGGGCTGAATAATGTGTGGGCTAGACTGGCAATCCATGCTAACTAACATTGAATAAAAAAAGAAAATTAAAAAAAAATTTCTGACACCTCCAGAGTACATTTGAAAAAATGAGGATTTATAACACTAATCAAACCCTTTTCAGTGAAAAAGACTTCCACGTTTTCTCCAATATTTCACAACTTCTCTACAAAAATAAATAGTACAACCAGATTCTGTTCTCATTCCTACAGGGATGTTACATAAAGCATGATGACTAGTTTTCAAATGGTGTTCAGTACAGAGTTCTTGGATTCTGTAAATATTTTACTTTTTAAAATGATTTTAATTATTTCCTTTTGGCTGCGCTGAGTCTTCATGTTGCATGACCTTTTTTCTCTCTAGTTGCGGTGAGCAGGACTGCTCTCCAGTTGCAGTGCACAGGCTTCTCTTGTTGCGGAGCAGGGGCCCCAGGGCACATGGGCCTCAGCAGTTGCGGCTCCCAGGCTCTAGAGCACAGGCTGAATAGTTATGGCGCACAGGCTTAGTTGCTCCATGGCATGTGGGACCTTCCCAGATCAGGGATCAAATTCGGGTCTCTGGTACTGGCAGGCAGATTCTTTACCACTGAGCCACCAGGGAAGTCTGATTTTATTTTATATTTTTTTATCTTAAAGCTAAAATAAAACATAACACTCAACCCTATAATTCTACATGTCACTAATTTGTATTGCTAAATTAACTTTTCTGTAGTCCTATAAACTGAAGTCTCCTAAAGATTCAGGGTGAATCTTGTAAAACAAACTAATAAAACCTATTACCACTATAAGTTACTTATCACATAATTTGGTGCTTTCAAAAATAGTTACCAAACAAAACAAAACACAAAGTTAAGGCCAAAGCCCTTTAAACCAAATCCTTTTCTTATTCAAAAAATAATCCTTTTCACCCTCATTCACCGACCTTAAGATAAGTACAAGTCTCAAATTATAGAATTTTACAGTACTAAATAATCTGTTCTCGATATCAGGTACCATGTAAGAATGTGTTTAGAAAAGATTCCTCTGCAAGGGACTGTTAGGCTAGGTCATCTCTAAAGGTGGTATTCATTCTGATATTCTTGGCAATAATATTAAAAACATCCAAAATGTTATCATCAAAAACGACAACAAATCACAAGAGTTGGCAAGAATGTAGAGAAAAAGGAACCCCAGTGCTGTAGGTGGAAATGTAAATTGATGCAGCCAGTATGGAAAACAGTATGGCAGTTCCTCAAAAAATTAAAAACAGAACTATCACACAATTCAGCAATTCTGCTTCTGGGTATTTATCTGAAGAAAATAAAACAGTAACTCAAGAAGATATATGTAATCCAATGTTCATTCACACGCACAGAGGAATATTACCCAGCCATAAAAAAGAATGAAATCTTGCCATTTGCAATAGCATGAATGGACCTAGAAGGTATTATGCAAAGTGAAATCAGTCAGACAAAGACAAATACCATACGATTTCACTTACATGTGAAATTTAAAAAACAAAACAAACAAATCGGAAACAGACTTAAAGATTCAGAGAGCAAGTGGGTGGTTGCCAGATGGCAGGGGGGATGGGGTTGGGCATAATAGATGAAGGGGATTAAGATGTACAAAATTCCAGTTATAAAATACATAAGTCTTAGGGATGTAATATACACCCTTACACAGAACATGCTTGATAATACGATAATAATTTTGCGTGGTGACAGATGTTACTAGACTTACCATGATCACTTTGCAACATATTTAAATATCAAATCAGTATGTTGTACACCTGAACCTATACAGTACATCAATTACACTTCAAAATTTTTTAATTAAAAGGAAATTAAAAATAGCCAAATGACATACCTGTTAAAGCTTATAAAACCAAAATACTGCAAAATTGTTATCCATATATTAAAATCATGAAAAGATGGCAATTGTTAGTATTCCCAGTATGTGTCATCTTTCAAGCCTAGTTTAAAGGACAATGTCTTTTCTTACCATGGTTAAATTTATGTCACAAAAATGTTTAAATAGTGCTATAACAAACTAGTATATCAAATGAACATGGTGCTCATCTAAGATTAAATTAGGCCATATAAATTTATGGCAGATAACCAATTTTTAAATTCTTACCAGATTAATATAATAAACTCATTAATTAATCTAAATAATTAATAAATAATCTAATTAATCCAAGAAATTCATCAACTTCCACTGTCATTCATCTTCAACTCTAATGGGAAATCTAGGAAAATTTCCTCTTGTCAAGTTGCAGCGGCCCTCAGCTTCTAAAACCTTGGCTTTGTTCATTAAAAAGTGAGTTTATTGTCTATGGAGTGAGATATAAGCAAGTGTTGCTGCTGCTAAGTCGCTTCAGTTGTGTCCGACTCTGTGTGACCCCATAGACAGCAGCCCACCAGGCCCCCCCGTCCCTGGGATTCTCCAGGCAAGAACACTGGAGTGGGTTGCCATTTCCTTCTCCAATGCATGAAAGTGAAAAGTGAAAGTGAAGTTGTTCACTCGTTTCCAACTCTTCGCGACCCCATGGTCTGCAGCCCACCAGGCTCCTCCATCCATGGGATTTTCCAGGCAAGAGTACTAGAGTGGGGTGCCATTAGCAATCATGAATAAACAAAGACTTTTCAAACGCTACACTGATGGTAAGGGCAAGGCAAAGTATAACTTAAAGCCAGGTTATGCCAGCAACCACAGGCGGGAAACACGATACTAAATGTAATAGAAGCTCCGTCTTTAACACATATGCTTCTTGCAACAGAAATTTAGAGTAAAACCATGCTATTGTTCTCACAGTACTGCTCAGATAAAGGTGTCACTGTTTGTAGTGTCCTCTGGTTTTCCAGCCACAAATTTCCTCCTCCTTCCTTTCCTGTCCAGCTATTTTCTTTAGCACAAGAACAATGGACAAATAACGTGGGTGACCAAAGTTTTAAATATAGAAGCAAAAAATACTGACAGAGGCTTAGAGGGTTACCTAACCGTCTTACGAATTTAATACTGTTTTGTCCTCCCAACCTTCACATATTACACTATTTTTTGGATTTTCTGCTTTAATATTTTAGATATGTTGAGGGAGTCTGCTGCAAGAAGATTTAGAGTTATCTTCAAACTCATTTTCTCTATCGGAAATCCTTGATGAATTTCCATGCTCTCTGTTTTGCTCCTAAGTGTAATGAATTAGTGACAATGAGCTGGAGTATAAAGCAGTCACAAACACTTCCAAGCCCCAGGGGCTTAATACAACAAGAAAATGTTTTTATGACTCTGCGTGTTCTCCCAGTCCAGGCAGTGGTGGCAGTCACATGGAGATCAAGCCGTGGGAAGATCCCCCTCAAAGAGTGCTCAGACCATCAAGCAGCAGCACTACTGGCTCTGGAAACTTCTGCCAGAAGTAACCAGGTTACTTCCTCTCCTGTTTCTTTGGATACAACAAGTCACACGTCCACATGTACCTTCAGAGGTGAGAAGAAGGGCAACCTTACCTCATAAGCAAGGGGAAAATCAAACTATTTCAAAACAACTCTAATGACTCCTCCAGAAACAACACCGAATCTAAGACTTCTCAGATCCTTGTCACCCATTCTCCCAACACTTAGTAAACGTTTATTTCTAATCCTTCCTATATAACGTTGAGAAATGTGGGATTTGCAATGAAAAGCTACACTTGTGTGTTTCAGTAACAGGACGTTAACCACTGGCAGGGGTGGGTGGATGGGTGGGTGGCACGGCCATGCGACAGCTCTACGGAGAAGCAGCTGAGTGTCTGTAATTCAGACAAACCAGGTACCACTCACTACCTGTGAGACCTGGGGGACAGCATCTTCTCCTCCTAGAAACTCAGATTCCACTTCTAAAGCTGGGCCATTACTTCATTTGGGAAGCTGTCATGAGAATCAGTCAACAAGTATTTCTGAGAACTCTGCTCTTTCAGGTAAGAGACTAGGTCAGCGTGCGTCAGGACTTGGTACAGAACCTTCCCACTTGGCCAGTGCTCAAAAAACACGGTCACTGATGTCAACAATTACCACGGAAGCCATAACTACCTCAAATCCTCTCCCTTTTAAAAGTCAGTAAGCAATTCCATAACAAGACCTCCCTGGCTACACAATTTTTAAGATTCTAAGGTCTGACCAAACTGTTGGCTACATCTTGACTAAAACATCATGAGGTTGTATTTCTTCTGCATATGACACTCATACAGGGATCCTCTTACTGTCAGTGGCCTAAACATTTATTTCTAACTCCTCTCAACCCAGAAAAAGAACATAAATTTTTGAGTTGATCTAAGTACAACAACATGCGAAGAGTTGACTCATTGGAAAAGACTCTGCTGCTGGGAGGGATTGGGGGCAGGAGGAGAAGGGGACGACAGAGGATGAGATGGCTGGATGGCATCACTGACTCGATGGACGTGAATCTGAGTGAACTCTGGGAGTTGGTGAGAGTCAGGGAGGCCTGGCGTGCTGCGATTCATGGGGTTGCAAAGAGTCAGACACGACTGAGCGACTGAACTAAGCACAAAATTTATTAACCTAATCGGTTTCATGTAATGTTCAAAATTCTCCAAGCCCGGCTTCAGCAATACATGAACCGTGAACTTCCAGATGTTCAAGCTGGTTCTAGAAAAGGCAGAGGAACCAGACATCAAATTGCCAACATCCGCTGGATCATCGAAAAAGCAAGAAAGTTCCAGAAAAACATCTATTTCTGCTTTATTGACTATGCCAAAGCCTTTGACTGTGTGGATCACAATAAACTGGAAAATTCTGAAGGAGATGGGAATACCAGACCACCTGACCTGCCTCTTGAGAAACCTGTATGCAGGTCAGGAAGCAACAGTTAGAACTGGACATGGAACAACAGACTGGTTCCAAATAGGAAAAGGAGTACGTCAAGGCTGTATATTGTCACCCTGCTTATTTAACTTCTATGCAGAGTACATCATGAGAAACGCTGGGCTGGAAGAAGCACAAGCTGGAATCAAGATTGCCAGGAGAAATATCAATAACCTCAGATATGCAGATGACACCACCCTTATGGCAGAAAGTAAAGAGGAACTAAAAAGCCTCTTGATGAAAGTGAGAGGAGAGTGAAAGTTGGCTTAAAGCTCAACATTCAGAAAACTAAGATCATGGCATCTGGTCCCATCACTTCATGGGAAATAGATGGGGAAACAGTGGAAACAGTGTCAGACTTTATTTTTCTGGGCTCCAAAATCACTGCAGATGGTGACTGCAGCCATGAAATTAAAAGATGCTTACTCCTTGGAAGGAAAGTTATGACCAACCTAGATAGCATATTGAAAAGCAGAGACATTACTTTGCCAACAAAGGTCCGTCTAGTCAAGGCTATGGTTTTTCCAGTGGTCATGTGTGGATGTGAGAGTTGGACTGTGAAGAAAGCTGAGCACTGAAGAATTGATGCTTTTGAACTGCAGTGTTGGAGAAGACTCTTGAGAGTCCCTTGGACTGCAAGGAGATCCAACCGGTCCATTCTGAAGGAGATCAGTCCTGGGTGTTCTTTGGAAGGACTGATGCTAAAGCTGAAACTCCAGTACTCTGGCTACCTGATGTGAAGAGTTGACTCATTGGAGAAGACTCTGATGCTGGGAGGGATTGGGGGCAGGAGAAGGGGATGACAGAGGATGAGATGGCTGGATGGCATCACTGACTCAATGGACATGAGTCTGAGTGAACTCCGGGAGTTGGTGATGGACAGGAAGGCCTGGCGTGCTGCGATTCATGGGGTTGCAAAGAGTCGGACACGACTGAGCGATTGAACTGAACTGAACATGAAGCCTTATACTTAGGAGCATTTTTACACTAAAATAGTATCAGCCAGATGCCTGATAAATGTATTCAATGTTTTGAAACTTCCAAAGCAAAGAGAAAAAAAGATCAAGGTTTTTTGATCTGAAAGTATGTGTGCTGGGTTGAACTTTGTCCCCAGAAAAGAAATGCTGAGGTCTTAACCTCGGTACCTATGACTATGACCTTATTTAGTCTTTCCAGATGTAAGCATGTTAAAATGAGGTCTTTTGGGTGGGTTCTAACCCAATGTGACTGATGTCCTTATGAGAAGGAAATATAGACACTGGGACCATTTGAAGACGCACTGACACAGAGGAAAGACAGCCAGGTGCAGACAGAGGCAGAGACAGATTGGAGTTAAGCTGCTGCACGAGCACACAGGGTCACCAGAAACTGGAAGAGGGTGACCACAAGAGGCTGAAAGGAGTATGGCCCTGCCAACACCCTGATTTTGGACTTCTAGCCTCCAGAATTATAAGACAATAAATTTCTATTGTTTTAAGTCACCCGGTTTGTGGCACTTTGTCATGGCAGCCCAAGGAAATCAACAAAGATGGAACCAGGAGATGCTAAGATGTGAAAGATGTTCATAAGGATCTTTGGAGAAATGGGGTGGGGTTCCCTTTGGTAGGAATCTTAGAGCATCATGGTGAAGAAACTGCAACAGGAATTGGGCATCTGGAGTTGGCTGTTTGGCTGCTGAAGAGCTGTGCAACTCTGGGCAAGAAGCATCTGTCAGCTTCAGCACCAAGCTCTAAGGTTCCAAGAAAAGTTAGCGTTTGTAGTAGGAAAAGGCAAGACGTAAAACAACTCTCAGCACACATACAGTAACTGCTGTGTATTACTAATATTAACTTTGATTGAGGGTTCCCTGTGAACAAGCCATTGTTCAAAGCACTTTACGTACAGTAAATCATTTACTCTCCACAATGACCTTAAGAGATGGGGATAATATCCACATTTTATGTACAAAGACCTTGAGACACAAAGAAACTTGCTCCAGTTGGTGGAACCAATATTAGACTCCAGGTGCTCTGGCCACAAGGCTGGTGCTCTTTCCTGAGAGTGTCAACTTGCTTATGATGAGAAACTCTCCTCCTCCATGTCTCTGGGTTGTTGTTGTTGTTTAGTCGCTCAGTCGTGTCTAGTTGTTTGTGATCCCATGGACTGAAGTCTGCCAGGCTCCTCTCTGCATGGGATTTCCCAGGCAAGGATACTGGAGTGGGTTGCCATTTCCTTTTCTAGGAGATCTTCCTGACCTGCGGATTGAACCCATGTCTGCTGCACTGGCAGATGGATGCTTTAGCACTGAGCCACCAGGGAAACCCATATGTCTCCGTACCACACTTAATTATGTATAAAATAACACTGGTCTTTATCTGATGAATCAGTAATACACTTTTGGGTTTTAGAAATTAAGAAATTGAACTAGTTTTACTAGAGTTTTTTCCTATACTTAAATTTCCATAACAACAACAAAAATATAAGTACAGAATGTAGTAAGTATTGTTCATCTTAAGGAATGTTGGTATTTAAGGTTTACCACAGTTAAAATTAGAGATGGACTCTTAGCTTTTCCTCAAAGGGAAAGCATGTCTATAGGTGAAAACACTACCTATCTCATAAATAATGAAAATATTAGCAGACTCAGCATTTTAAGAAGAAACAGAAAATTCTTTGATCCCTTCTGAAAATGATTTTATAAATTCTTCAATTTATATTAATTATACATATTAATATATAATATATACTACCATCACCAGTTCCCAAACTCTCCTAGAGCTGATGGCATTCAGGGTTTACTGGCTGGCAGTGGCAGCTGCCATGCTTACAGGGAACCCAAGTCACTGCACTACTTCATGGCAGCTTCCCCCAAATCTTTTGAGGTTTACTTCAAATCCCCTTCTTCACAAAGCCTTCCCCACTTACTGCAACCTTCTGTGTGTGTGCACACGTGCACCTAAATGTCCACCCACAGATGGATGGATAAAGAAGATGTGGTATATATACACAATGGAATATTACTCAGAAAAAAAAGAATGAAATAATGCTATTTGCAGCAACATGGATGGACCTTTAGATTATTAACCTAAATTTGGAAAACTCAGCAGTGGCCACAGGACTGGAAAAGGTCAGTTTTCATTCTAATCCCAAAGAAAGGCAATGCTAAAGAATGCTCAAACTACCACACAATTGCACTCATCTCACACGCTAGTAAAGTGATGCTTAAAATTCTCCAAGCCAGGCTTCAGCAATACATGAACTACGAACTTCCAGATGTTCAAGCTGGTTTTAGACAAGGCAGAGGAACCAGACATCAAATTTCCAACATCCGCTGGATCATCAAAAAAGCAAAAGAGTTCCAGAAAAACATCTACTTCTGCTTTACTGACGATGCCAAAGCCTTTGACTGTGTGGATCACAATAAACTGTGGAAAATTCTGAAAGAGATGGGAATACCAGACCACCTGACCTGCCTCTTGAGAAACCTGTATGCAGGCCAGGAAGCAACAGTTAGAACTGGACATGGAACAACAGACTGGTTCCAAGTAGGAAAAGGAGTATGTCAAGGCTGTATATTATCACCCTGCTTATTTAACTTATATACAGAGTACATCATGA
Organism: Bos indicus; assembly: GCF_029378745.1. Taxonomy (NCBI): domain Eukaryota; kingdom Metazoa; phylum Chordata; class Mammalia; order Artiodactyla; family Bovidae; genus Bos; species Bos indicus. The sequence continues at coordinate 76,454,242 of NC_091768.1, forward strand.
GAAACGCTGGGCTGGAGAAGCACAGCTGGAATCAAGATTGCTGGGAGAAATATCAATAACCTCAGATATGCAGATTTTACAACCCTTATGGCAGAGAGTGAAGAGGAACTAAAAAGCCTCTTGATGAAAGTGAAAGAGGAGAGTGAAAAAGTTGGCTTAAAGCTCAACATTCAGAAAACTAAGATCATGGCATCTGGTCCCATCACTTCATGGCAAATAGATGGGCAAACAATGGAAACAGTGTCAGACTTTATTTTTCTGGGCTCCAAAATCACTGCAGATGGTGATTGCAGCCATGAAATTAAAAGACACTTACTCCTTGGAATGAAAGTTATGACCAACCTAGATGGCATATTAAAAAGCAGAGACATTACTTTGCCAACAAAGGTTCGTCTAGTCAAGGCTAATGTGTGAGAATTGGACTATAAAGAAAGCTGAGCACTGAAGAATTGATGCTTTTGAACTGCGGTGTTGCAGAAGACTCTTGAAAGTCCCTTGGATTGCAAGGAGATCCAACCAGTCCCTCCTAAAGGAGATCAGTCCTGGGTGTTCACTGGAAGGACTGATGTTGAAGCTGAAACTCCAATACTTTGGCCACCTGATGCGAAGAGCTGACTCATTGGAAAAGACCCTGATGCTGGGAAAGATTGAGGGCAGGAGGAGAAGGGGACGACAGAGGATGAGATGGTTGGATGGCATCACCGACTCAATGGACATGGGTTTGGGTGAACTGCGGGAGTTGGTGATGGACAGGGAGGCCTGGCGTGCTGCATTTCATGGAGTTGCAAAGAGTCAGACACGACTGAGCGACTGAACTGAAGTCAGAGAAAGACAAATAACGTGTATCACTTATATATGGAATCTTAAAATATGATACAAATGAACTTATTTATAAAACCAGAAAGAGATTCATAGACATAGAAAACAAACTTATGGTTACCAAGGGGAAAGGTGAGGGGAAGAGATAAATCAGGAATTTGGAAATTATATGTATACATTACTATATACATAAAACAGATAAACAATAAGGACCTAGTATATGCTCAATATTTTGTTACATATATGTGAGAAAAGAATCTGAAATATATATATAATAAGAACATACACAAATATAACTGAATCACTTTGCTGTACAACCAAAACTAACACAAAATTGTAAACCAACTCTACTTCAAAAAAAAATAACTTAAACTTTTTTATTTACAAAACAGAAATAGAAACAAACTTATGGTTACCAAAGGGGATAACAGGGGTAGATGCAAGAGATAAATTAGGAGTTTGGGATTAACAGATATGCACTACTATATATAAAACAGGTAAACCACAGGACCTATTGTTTAGCAAAGGGAACTATATTCAACATCTTGTAATAATCTATAATGGAAAAGAATCTGAAAAATATAATTTAATTATAAAATATAATTTAATCACTTTTCTGTACACTTGAAACTAATATAATACTATAAATTAACTGTATTTTAATTAAAAAAAAAAAAAGAAACAGAAAACAAGCACTGCTGCATTAAAAGCCAGAAGGACCAGTTAAAAAAGGCTGTTTTGTCATTTTTCAGGTTGTATGGATAGTGGTGGTATATACGAGTATGAACTGCTAGGAAAGTGTCTAAACATTCAGGTCAAAAGCACACTGCTGGTATTTCACAACAGTACAGCATTTTAGACATACCATACTTTAAAATCTGAATGTGGTTTCTTTCTAACAGTATTAAATCTTTCATAATCCTCCTCCTATAATTCAAGGTCATTAACAACTGGGAGGACTCCAGTTCCAAAGTTAATTATAAATAATGGCCACGATGTACTGCTTCAGTGAGAATGTCCCGTGATGAAGCACAGTCTAAACAACTCTTTTTTTCACATCACTGATTTTTAAAGCCATTACTCCTGACACTTAATAAATGCATTATTTTCTAAACTGAAAGCCCTTGGCCATCATTATTTGATTTGTGTGTAAAATATTTCTGTGTGAACTGAAGGAAAGCAGATATTATACCTGTCTTATGGATTATGAGACACAAATGTTTTACATTTCTGGTAGATCCAGGTTTCCAAACTTCTATCCCAGTTATTTATCCATCAGATTATCAGTGACAGGGCTGAAAGCCAGTTCTTATATTATATCTTTGTCTGGTACCAGAGGGCTGAGAACATGGATGACTACAAACATATATTTAGAAGAAAATCAATAATCAATTCCAGTCCAACAGCTGTATCAGGTATTACACAGCTAAAGATTCTAGTTTGAGCTTTCATTTAAAAAGCAACATAGGAAAAATTTTACTGCACTCAAATATTATGCTCTGTGAACATTAGGGAAGTTATTTTCTTTCTGAAAATAAAATCAAAATGCATTTCAAAGTAGAAGGAATCTGCCTTCTAGTACATTTATTGCGTCTGGCAATCCTGAAGAGGAAATCATACTGATATTGTAGTTAAGATTCTACCTTGCCAGTCATGTACACTGGATTTTCCAAAATTACATTTGGACTGTCCATAAATTCTTTTCTTTAAAGCAGCTAAGCCCCCTTCAAAACGGCTAGCTGTACTTTAATTTATTGAAATTGTTTTTAAGAATCAACATAATTAAGGGACTATAAATGGTCAAAAGTTTTTTAAGTTACTCAGTTACTTGCAGCATATCAAGTGAGCTGAAAAGCTATGTTAAATCTTAAAGATACCATGGATTTAATATAGATACTTTCAACGGATATTGTCCTAGATAATTTGAGAGCAATTATAAATAATAGATTCCAAATAAATATAACTTTTTGGTTTACTATTATACTAATGATCCATTCTTTTCTTCCCTCTCCCCTTAAGAGTAATTGTTTGTATATAGTTATACAGGAATACTTACAATGATATAAAAGTATATTATTATATATGAAGTATTAAATCCAAATTTATCTTCCAATACATCCATGTTTGAGTCCATAAGATGCCTTCTTTATCAATTATCATGTCAATGATACTTTGCATCCAAAGTACCATAAAATATGAAAGGAGAAAATATATGGCTTTAAGGATTAAGCCCAAGTCTCTCTAAAAGTTCCAAAATCTCTCCTCTCTTCATGTCTTAATGGTGCATGGACATGATGCACCGTTGGACATAATGCTCCAATGAACAAAATGCTCCAGGTGCTAGAGTATAATTTATTAACTGCGTGTAAGAAAGAGATGGCCAATCAGAAAATATGCCAATAATCACCCACGTTTCAAGGAAAAGGAAGCTTCCTGGAAGGAGATGAATCAATTCATTCAAGTAACCTTCTGCTAACAGCCAGGGAGATGAATGGTCGTGGCCAAGATCTTAAACTCTGGCAGTGAACAGCTGTGTGTTTGAATCTTAGCTTACAATGAGCTAGTGAAACTGAAAGGCGTACAACTTTCAAGGTGTTTACAATTTGGTGGACTGATTAAACAAGTTCACATGACAATTTACGGAGCAGGGTCCTCCCGATGAAGGCGCATCCGAATCCCCTGGGGGCTTGTTAACCACTTGGCTGACCTGAGTGTCTGACTCAGTAGGTCTGCATTGGAGCCTGAGAACTTACACTTCTAATCAATTCCTAGGTGATATTCCTGCTGCTGGTCTGGGAGCCACACTACAAGAAAACTGTTTCAGAGGAAAGTAAGTAGCCACAGAGAAGGAGAACCAAAATGAAAGGTTCTTGATGTGAAATCCATGAACCCATTTAGGGCAGGTATAAAGTAAAAGGAAAAGCCTTCCATTTGATGGAGGTGCTAGGTGAGGCTCCTGAAGACCAGAATTTTCCTCCTTATTCCAGGTGAGAAAAGGTAAAAGGCCCAAGGGGAAAAGAGGGTTTCTTTTATTTTATTTTAAGTGTTTCTTTTATTTTGCCATGATGATCCACACTCACCAATGGAATAACTAGAGAGGAAGATGGGGAACGAAGGATGAAGAAGAATTTAGCTGATAGAGTATAGAGAGCACTGTGGAAGAAGAAATGCTTTATCTGGTATCTACTTTCTTTTCAGGCCACTTCCACTTCTCCCTTGATTACTGCGGTCATCTCCACCCAATGTCCTGGGTCACTCCAATTCTTTTACTTTGAACTTTTAACACAGAACCAAATTGAACCACTTAAAAAGTATGGGTCACATTATGTCACTCCTGAGCTCAAACTTCTCCAATGGCTTCCCAGGCCCTGAAAGTAAAAGCCGATGTCCTCCTAAAGAAGTCTAAGTGAAAGTCACTCAGTCGTGTCCAACTCTTTGTGACCCTGTGCACTGTACAGTCCATGGAATTCTCTAGGCTAGAATACTAGAGTGGGTAGCCTTTCCCTTCTCCAGGGCATCTTCCAAACCTAGGGATTGAACCCAGGTCTCCTGTATTGCAGGCGATTCTTTACCAGCTGAGCCACAAAGGAAGCCCTAGAATACTGGAGTGAGTAGCCTATCCCTTCTCCAGTTGATCTTCCTGACCCAGGAATCAAACAAGGCTCTCCTGCATTGCAGGTGGATTCTTTACCAACTGAGCTATGAGGGAAGCCCTAAAGGTGCCTAAGCCACACACGATTTACTCATTGTAGGTGGCCAAGAGTTCACTAAATGAATGAACCTTCAGTGCTTGAAAGGGCCCTGTGATTATGTGATAGGGGGGCTGTCCCTAGCCCTCACCCAGGTGCATTTTATCTTTGGCCATACTTTTTATCTTAATTTACCCAAAGCATCTGACCTGCCTATCTGGTACACCAAAGATGTCATCAATGTTTATTAAGCACAATTGATACATATGGGTTAAGGCCAGCATAAACACAGAATTTAATGGGTGAGGGGCACCTATTATACATATGTTCAGTAAATAAGAGGATGAGGGAAGAGCAGGTAGAGAAGATGATGCTCCCTGCTCTATTAGGGTTATCTATCCAAGAAAATTTGGTCCCAGTAGAACTTTAGAGACACTGACCAAATCCAACATCACAATACTTATTCCATCATGGGCAACTCTTGTGATTTCTGGTCAGATAGAACAGATGTCACAGGAAAGCTCCCAGAGAGGTTCTGGGAAGGAGTAAGGTGGAAAAGAGGGCTTCCTGTGTGATTCAGACAGTAAAGAAACTGCCTGCAATGCAGGAGACCTGGGTTCGATACCTGGGATGGGAAGATCCTCTGGAGAAGGGAAGGGCTACCCACTCCAGTATTCTTGCCTGGATAACTCCATGGACAGAAGAACCTGGCAGGCTACAGTCCATGGGGTCGCAGAGTCAGATATGACTGAGTGACTAATATTTTCACAAGGTAGACAAGAGATGGTGGAAAAGCTGCCTTTGAAGTAAATGGGTTCCACCAAGGGAGGGGGGAAATGTCAAGCAAACTTCTGAATTCATACACCTAATACTTACTTTAGAACAATTCCAAATGACTTCTCATTTCAATCTACTTAGTGTGTTTGGGGAGATAAAGTGGTCAGGACCTGGAAGGTGGAGTACCATGAGAACACGTACCATTAATTGTATCACCAGCTCAACAGTCACACAGGAAAAGAATCTGCTGACTAATACACTGAAAAGCCATTGAAAAGAGTCTCCTCCCTCCATATCCTGGGACAAGTATCTCCTTCAATGACTAATATTAAACACCATAGGCACTGTCATTTATGCAAAAGGGCAAAAAGAGGTCATATTGATTGATATTCTCCCTCTATAGTTAATTTCTATTAGAGTGGAATAAAACCATGCCTAAACACTTAGGGATTAAATATTAAAATTCACCACACTGGATAAAACTGTTAGCTTTATTTTTCACTGCAAACCATGAAAAGAATTATTCCTCAAATGTTATTTTCCATGGCAGAAAACTGGCTTTTAACATTACTTTTCTTCATATAGCCAAAATCATTTAAGGAGACTTGAAGAACTAAATCTGACTTAAATTAAGGTGAAAGCTTTCTCGTACCCATGATAAATGTGAGGGTATGTGTGTGCAAGTCCTAGTTGAGCGCCACCAGAGCACAACCAAATTGGAGGTGATCTCATTTCACTTCAGAATGAAAAAGCCCTATCACTGGCAGCCGTGGAGCATCACCAAGGTTACTCAATATCAAATAACTTGCAAAGAGTCTAAACCAACACCAGGGACTTCAGTTGCATGGGGAATGATAACAAACCTTATCCACAGTACCTTCAAAGTAGCATTTTTATGCTGCACTGGGCGAAAATATAGCAGCCGCTCAAGTTACTCAGTTTATCAGGAATTAAACTGGAATTGCTGAAACAGCAGACTGGCCACGGACACAAAAACAAAACAAAAAGCCTTTTGTTCAAACCATCCATGGTGCTTTGTTAAGACCTGGATCATTCAAATGACTGTCTTCGCTATTCTATCTTTTGTGTGTTGCTTGCTATTAAAGGCGACAGGTCTCTTTACCCACTGAAAAAGCACGGATTGTTCCTTTTTCCTTTGTTCTTGCATCTGACTTCCCTCACACAGGTTAACTACCCGTTCAGGGTTACCATACCCAGAGTTAGTATTATAAAAAATTTTGTGTGCCACTGAATCCAACAAGAGAAGTTAAGCCACTCCTTTGTGTATCATTCCATTCTCTTAATTTTTTATTTTTGTCTTGCACTTCATTTTTCTCAATAGGGAATTTAATCCATTGTTTCATCATGTTGCGCAACTTTCCCTAAGGACAAAAATTCCAAAGGAAGTACAATAAAATACTAAACATTACAAAAAAAAAAAAAAAAAGTCTTTAATAACATTACCATTTGGCTTTGAAAAGTCAAACTAATTACATTCACAAGCACTGAACCAGTCAGCTCCAATGAAGTCATCCTTCTCACCAAGGAACTGGCCACACAGTGGGGGCCACATTTCTATCAAGACTCTAATAAATAACGTCAATGTTTTTTTGCTCCATCTCAAAACGTGCTTTCTCCAGTTTTCTGTCTGGGAGTTGGAAGTCAAAACCTGACCTCTGCCTGTGCCCGTTCACTGCCTTCTGACTACTGAGGGAATATGATCCCTTTATAATATAATATAATAAAACAAAATACAATATGCTCTCTTTATAATATTTGCAACCTTTCGTCCTCCTGTGGGCTCTTTTGTCTAAAAGCATGTTTTAACTGGCTCTAGTTTTTAAAACAAGTAATAGTACTACTTTTAGCCCGCGACTACCTCAAAATACTCTTTGCCTTGGCAACATCATTTATTTTATTTCTTTAAAAAACTTACTTATATTATTATTTTTCTGCTTATTAAAATAATTATCTCATGACACCTGGCTTCTTAAATCCACAGACCCCCTGGAAACCACTCTTTTGACAGTCACCAATGGCCACCTCCTGACCAATTCAGTAGCCTTTCTTCCAACTCTGCCTGTCCCTGAGGACCACGACCAATGCCCCATCCTGATTTGCTGTCTTCTTCCGCAGTTACTCTTTTCCCAACTTCTTCCCAAGCCCCTAAAATAAGAGCCTCCCAGGCTCAACCTTCACCACTGCTCTCTCTGTATCTCTCGTCTCCAGTCTCCTCGCTCCCACGTTCTCACCAGTTGTTCCCCAGCTACGACTGATCTTCCTCATGAGTTTGAGATGACTATTCCAGGACCTCCACAGACACAACAGTATTTACAGTACCAAGCGCTGGGGTCACACAAATGACAAGAAAAGGTCCTGCTCCCAAGGGTCTTGCTGACAGGTGGGCGATAAACATGTGAACACAATTACTAGCAGTTGATCGGAGGGGTGTAAGGTTCTGTGGGCATGTGTGGAAAAGTGGGGAAGGGATGTCTGGGTCTGCCCTGAGGAGTCCAGGAAAGTGCTATGGGAACCCAGGCAGCCACCAGCTGATCCTCACAAGGGCAACAGGAGTTGGCCAGGTGTGAGCGGTTGTGGTTCAGAAGGGAGAGGAAGTGGATTGAGACATGTGTGGACAGACAGAAAGGGCAACACAAGCCAGCTTTCCAACGGAAGGACTTTATCCTTATGTGTGAGGCACAAAGTGAAGACTTTGGGAGGAGGAACACAGCAGCACAGGGGAGAAAGGGTCATCTGGTAGGTGAGGCTGGACAAATAGGGAAGATCAGGAAGGTTCTCAGGTGCCACAGAGGTTATGTTTTATTCTGCCAAAGGTGGGAAGCTGGTAAAGAATTTTTAGTGAGAGGCATGATCAGATTTGTGTTTTAAAGACAACACCCAGCGACAAGGGTGCGGGCTCAATGATACCATTATCAACCTTGTCAGAGAGCTATTCATACACTTACCTCTGACTGGGTGTAAACTAGGAAAGCAGCCATGTCGATTCATCTCTGACTCTGCTGCAGCTTCCAGCCCAGCACCTCATTTGCTGGATGCACTTAGCAGTTTTTGTGTCGACACAAACTTAGATTCTAGACAACTCAGGGCTTGCATTTAGCTGTGAATTCTACTTTTGTGTCAATAAACCCCATATGTATCACCCTTAAGCAGTTAAGTACTGAGAGGCCAATCAGAATTTTGGAGCTTAGAAGGGAACTTAGAGATTAAAAAAAGTTCTTTTCCTGAGGGAGAAGCCAAGTACAAAAATGGGATACGATTTTCCAACATCTTCCAGGCTATAGGCAGCACTAGAATCACAATTCTGGCTGCCTATCTCATTTTTCGGAACAGGTAATAACAGCAAAAGATGGCAAGGCCGCTGTGGTTCAGGGAAGATGAGACAATTGCACATCCTACTTCTGTGCAGTGTTTCCCACAATAGAGAGCCACTCCACCCCCACGCTCTCCACTCTATGCCTATTTTTGTTTAAACTAGAAAAGAAGTTAAAATTCTATATGAGTGAGTGTAATTTAATGTTTCTTACTTATAACATTGGTATATTTAGTATTTCTAATCCCTTATCTTTCTTTCCTTTGTCCCTTTTATAACCTGAGTCTTATTACCATGTTTTTTAAGTTCAGTTCAGTTCAGTCGCTCAGTCGTGTCCGACTCTTTGCGACCCCATGAATTGCAGCACGCCAGGCCTCCCTGTCCATCACCCACTCCCGGAGTTCACTCAGACTCACATCCATCGAGTCAGTGATGCCATCCAGCCATCTCATCCTCTGTTGTCCCCTTCTCCTCCTGCGCCCAATCCCTCCCAGCATCAGATTCTTTTCCAATGAGTCAACTCTTTGCATGAGGTGGCCAAAGTACTGAAGTTTCAGCTTTAGCATCATTCCTTCTAAAGTACTAATGACTTATTATAACCCTAAAATAAGCACCAAAGCCTATTAGGATGAAACAATGATTACTGATGTTCATTACATACAATGTCTAATGATGAAGCTTCCTTTATTTCCCTTAAACATGTTTGAATTTTAATGAAATCAAGAATGAGTAAAGAGAAGTTTGCAGGTGCAACAGGGAAGTCACCAACTTTAGTCTATTTTGCATTTCTTAAATTAATTGGCTGAAAAAACTAAATCTGCCTTGAGGCTCTGATTTGCAAAGTGAACTCCGTCCCAATGACCTTTTCGGAAGTTGAGGGCAGCTAAAGAAGCATCAGAGATAGGCCCTTGGGATCTGAGATCGAAACAGGCCAGCATGGGCTGGGTGAGAAACCTGATTGGAGTTCTTGGCAGAGTTATCTATAAACTGTAAAGTAGCTATCAATTAATCCCTTAACTTCCATAAATCCTGGTTTATCATATACAAAATAAAGTGAAAGTCGCTGGGTCATGTCCGACTCTTTGTGACCCCATAGACTATACAGTCCATGGGATTCTCCAGGCAAGAATACTGGAGTGGGTAGCAGTTCCCTTTCCCAGGGATCTGCTCAACCCAGGGATCGAACCCAGGTCTCCCACATTGCAGGCAGATTCTTTACCAGCTGAGCCACAGGGAAACCCAAGAATACTGGAGTGGGTAGCCTATCCCTTCTCCAGTGGATCTTCCTGACCCAGGAATTGAAGCAGGGCGTCCTGCATTGCCAGCGGATTCTTTACCAACTGAGCTATCAGGGAAACCCCTAAAAGAAATGGGATTCAAATGCAGAGGGGATTAACCAGAGGACCAGGGAGGGGCCTTCTGCTCTAGCATCCTGGGTATCTTTCAGAGACTGATGGGGCGTGGAGGAAAAGGCGTCTTGCTCATGTGGATGAAGTGAACGTGTCTGTGAGCGTCACTGTCATCTGATGATATCTGTCTTTTGTTCTCTTCCTCTCTCCCTCCTCCCCAGTGTCTATCTCTGGAGTATAATGGCTGGGAGGGAGAGTGTCAGCTAAATCATGACAGCATCTGGGAAAGAGGACTGAAAGTTCTATCTGTATCCCACTGCACTTATATAAAAGACACTCCTCCACAAACACCTTCTGCTTCCACATTGAGGGACAGGTACTTTGAGATACTATAAATAAGTTGGTCTTATTCCCATGAAAATAGGTATTGGGATCTTTATCTTATAGATAAAAAACAAGTTCAAAATCTTAAAGAGACACACTCAAAATTAAACTCAAACAATATATTCCTAGTATACAACAGAGGCAGGACGTGAACCTAAACATCATCCATGTACTTTTCATGAAACCTGGCCTTTTCCTATTAGAAAGCAAGAACAACAAGAGGTTTCTGGCAGTCAGATCATGCTCTATTTTTGACCAAAATAATAGCACCATAGGATTCCTTAGTGGCTCAGATGGTAAAGAATCTATCTGCCTGCAATGCAGGAGACCCAGGTTCAATCCCTGGGTCAGGAAGATCCCTGGAGAAAGAAATGGCAACCCATTCCAGTATTCCTGCCTGGAGAATTCCATGGACAGAAGAGGCTGGCAGGCTACAGTCCATGGGTTGCAGAGAATCAGACATGACTGAGCAGCTTTCACTTCACTTCACATTACCAAGGGTTAGACACGTGTCTTCCAGGAAGTCCTGTGAAGAATGCCACAGGATCCCAAGAGGGGACTCTACAGCCAAAACCCATGGACCCATGTGCCCAACGCACACAGATGTCACCATCAAGCCCCCTCATCAAATCCAGAGAGGCCCCCACAGCCTTTCCCAGAACAGACTCACTTGTCCAAGTCTACATGGAACTAGTTGATGGCTTCCTGACAATGAAAGGTTACGCAGTGACCTTCAGATAAAGATAAAGTCTGTGTGTCAGGAACTGTCAGAGAAACCTGGCTAGAACAACTTAGAAACTGTGTCCATAATTTTGAAAAAGGTATACCGCTATTTAATGTCAAACAGGTTGGTTTGTACACACACGCACGCACATTCTATTGCTTTAAATTACTTGGTATAAGTAGTCATTTCTTCACAATGTATATCCTCAATTCCTATGTCTCCAGATATAATAAATATAACCTTCTGACTCTGAATTAACACAAGCCAGATCCAACATTCCTCCCTGTGCTCACACTTCTAATTCTGGAGCCACAGAGCATGCTGACCTGCTAACGTGTGGTTTTTCAGGAAAGAGAGCTGTGACTAGACATTTCTGATGTCAACAACAGACACTCTGTGAACTAATTCAGGCAGGAGTTACACAGATGCAGGAACCAAACTGCCTGCTAAGCACACTGAGAAAGTATGTTCATCTCTCTCCCAAGTTGAGCTTTTAGGGGATGAGGGCTTGAAGTAACATTTTTTCATTACAACCTTTAATAATCGTATAATTGCCAAATGAGGCTCACAGGTTATAAAGACATAAAATCTAAAACTTTCATTGAGTCCAAGCAAGCCTACCCCATCCCTCAATTCCCCCTTTCCCACTGAATTGTGGCCTTTTCAATAAAAGCTAAAACTATCCAGTTAAACATTTAGTTAGATAGAGGTTATTCATTATCACAGCTAACTCTGATGAAGTTTATGAAGGGTTTAAACAACCATGGAGATGTAAAGAGTAGAATTCTTCTGAAAATTTAGTAAAATTTACTATTCAATAAAATTTATTATTCATAACTAGCCAGATGTCCAGTTGGGCCTAATATCAAAATACTCTTAAAATCTTGGTACATTTTTGTGTTATTGTTAGCAATAAATCACTACCTAAGTCTCCAGTAACTAAATACATCAATTAAAATATAAAATCATTTGATCCAAGAGCATGGCCACTAAATTCTATCAAATTCTCCAGAGATTGGTCCCTAAGAACAAACACAAAAGATCTGCCTGCATTAGTTGGGCCAGAATGGAAGCTACCTCCTCTAGGCACTTCACATGCCATTTGACACTATAAAAGCCCATCCTCTCTTCAACGGGGGAATGGGAGAGTGGGGTCTCCCAAGGCTTTTCTGGTGGATCGAACTCTCCTCTACATACCCAGTGTACTTCATACGTTTCCATTACTCTACTGTTTGTTCATTTCAGTCTTGACACCAGACGGCAAGCACCTCAGCTCTTTAAAGCTGGGGACGCATGACCTTTTGTCCATTCATTTAAAAACTCTTGGCACAGCACAAAATTGATCCTTAAAATACACAAGTAGTATCTACATCTACCCTTTAGGTACTAACGCAAGCTTAGCTTTTTCATAAAAACATTTTCGGTAAACCTGTGGTCTACTGGTCTACTGACCATTAAGCATTTCCGCATTATTTTAACATAAGCCAATATTTACAACACTTACTTATTAATTTCTTGTTGTTTAATCGTTCAGTCATGCCTGACTCTTTGTGATCCCATGAACAGCTTCCTCTGTACATGAGATTCTCCAGGCAAAAATACTGGAGTGGGTTGCCATTTCCTTCTCTAGAGGATCTTCCTGACCTAGGGATCAAGCCTGCATCTCCTGCTTGGCAGGTGGATTCTTTACCACTAAGCCACCAGGGAAGCCCTCAAAGGATAGTACTCCTTTTTTAAAACTGTGAACAAGGTCACAGTAAGAATAGAAGGAACAAAACAGATTACTCATTGTGAATACTGACTTACCTTTCTATATTTTTAATCAAAGAATGCTGAGGTTAAGTTATCTTAGACTAATAATCTTACATAACATCATACTTTAATAGTACCATATATTCAGGGACTGGATTTTTTCTTTTTAACCTTCACTGATAATGATATAACAAATACTTTGCATTCATGTTATGTTTATTACAGGTTGCTAACATGATGTCGGGGAAGTGGTATGTGAAAGTACATGTGATTAAAAGTAAATAAATGAGAAACAAAAGCACTCAGATATTCCTTCTCGTTTCATCTCTCTCAACCACTGTGCTTCAAGTTATCAATTATCTAAAATCCCTTAAGGCTCATTTAAATCCAGACTTTAAAAGTTGGGCTCTAAGGATTTTCCAAACTTATTAATCTTATTAATAGTAGATCCCTTCGATGAACCACTTTAGGGCACTTAAGCAATCACTATAGAATTTACCTTTTCAAAATAAAATCTAAGTGTCGGCAAAATGTGGATGATGATATTTCATAGGTATCTACTAAACAGTTCAAAAGAAAATGAAGTTAGAAAAATCTATACATAGATATACAGTGTCCTAAGGGCAGAAAAGAGAAGCTCTGATTAGGTGCTTGAAAATACACGAAAGAGGTCATGAAGCACAATTTCCTGGAAAGTGATCAAAAAACCACTGGGCCTGAATATTCAAACTCACACATACCTTCCTGAAGGTATTTTCTACAAGCCAGACCAGGCAGGGCTTGGTCTTCAGAGCAACAAAAGAAATGTTAACAATGGCACTGCCTCCGGGGTTTGTCCTGGGAACTGTGCCATTTAATATTCTTATTAATTCTTTGGTGTATGAACGTAAACTCCAGGTAAAGAAGTACTTTGTCAAAAGTTCCTAAAGACAAATCACTAGGAACTGAAGGGATCGAGAAGAAATTCTGGTTGGATTTAGGCACATCATGAAGGCAACACAGCCAAAGTACATCTCTAAGGCCACACAGAAGAGCCCAACGCACATGATTCTTTTCACCTAGGCTTGTAGTCACTAAATATGTGGCTTGTGTGCTGAGTTGCTTCAGTGGTGTTCGATTCTTTGTGACACTATAGACTGTAGGCCGCCAGGCTCCTCTGTCCATGGGATTCTCTAGGCAAGAATATTGGAGTGGGTTGCCATGCCCTCCTCCAGGAGATCTTCCTGACCTGGGGATCGAACCCGCATCACTTGCATCTCCTGCAGGCAGGTTCTTTACCACTAGTCCCATTTGAGAAGCCCATATAAGGGGTTACTCAGGCTAAATGTAAAATGGAGCCCAGTAATGTCCTCTTTTCTAGACAGTGCAATGCCAACATTATAAGATACATGATAAAATACATAAACCTGTAAGATACATATGAGATAATCAAAGCATTATACAAGATAAAAGGAAGAAAAAACAGGGCAATGATTAAAAATGTTTGTACAGTTCTGTTCAGAATATCACATCTATTGTGACTCTACTGACAGCTATTCTTTCTCTAAGCAGAGATGTTCTGCTTTCTTTAACTGCAATACAGCAGTTTTTGGCACCTCTCAAGTATTTTTCACATTGTGATTTGTTCTCCAGATATAAGTATAAATTTATCGACAGCTGAGATCCTGCTGGTGTATTCTGCATTTTGCTAGAATAATAGATTTCCAACAAATGGTTGATAAAGGCAGCAGTTAAGAATGTGGGCTCTGCAGCCTGAGATGGTCCAAGTTTAAATCTTGGATCTATCGCTAAGTCTGAGATCTCAAGCACATTTCTAAACTCTGTGTCTCCATGTTTTCATCTGTAAAACTTGGCACAGTAATGGTTTGTAGTAGGATTACTGTGAGGATTAAATGAGATACAATGTGCAATAGTTTAGAACAGTACTTCATATACAGTTGAGTGTTAACTGTTAGCTAATAATCAGAGCACATTAATAAAAGAATTAATTAATGACTGATACATAAGTGAAAACTATAACAAAAATAAGAGGGATCCTCAAGCTGGGGTTTCCTTCAATCAGTAACAGTATTTCTCCAGATATAAGTCTTTCACAATTAGATAAATACAGGATATGTCCAGTTAAATTAAATTGCACATAAGCAACAAATATTATTTTTAGTATAATTAGACCCCAAACAGCACATGGTAGGAGAAAACTGGTAGAAACAGCATCCGGGAGAATAAGAATGTTGGTTCTTTGTTTTAAGGGAAAGTCTCTAAATCTGAATTGATACT
This sequence comes from Bos indicus, assembly GCF_029378745.1. Lineage (NCBI taxonomy): Eukaryota > Metazoa > Chordata > Mammalia > Artiodactyla > Bovidae > Bos > Bos indicus. The sequence continues at coordinate 76,469,344 of NC_091768.1, forward strand.
TTCAAACTGTGGTGTTGGAGAAGACTCCTGAGCGTCCCTCGGACTACATGGAGGTCAAACCAGTCAATCCTAAAGGAAATCAACCCTGACTATTCATTGTAAGGACTGATGCTGAAGCTCCAATATTTTGGCCACCTGATGCGAAGAGCTGACTCATTGGAAAAGACCCTGATGCTGGGAAACATTGAAGGCAAAAGGAGAAGGGGGTGACAGAGAATGAGATGGTCAGACAGCATTACCAATCCAATGGACATGAATTTCAGCAAACTCTGGGAGACAGTGAAGGACAGAGGAGCCTGGCATGCTACATACAGTCTATGGGGTTGCAAAGACTTAGACATGACTTAGTGGCTGAAAAACTGAATCTTAAAAATCACTTCTTCTTTAAAAATCACTTCTTCTTCCCCTCTTTATCACTTTGTCCTCTTTGCCGTGTATACACTTTTCTTAACATCACCAAGTTGAGGTAAAAATGAGAATTTTAAACTAGATACAAGTGTCTACTCTTCTTGGATTTCCTACCAGCCACAGTGCACTCTGCCCACCTGGACTAGAAGGAGTACTGCTGGGGTGAGCCCAAATTCTGGTAAATCAAACCACTCTGCATGTCCTCAAAGTATGTATTTAGGTCTCCTTTCCACCCAACTTGAATTAACTGAACAGACCATTACAAAGTACTAACTTTAACAATTTGCTCTGAATATTTAAACTATGGTCTTAAAAAAGCAGTGGCAAAATTTGGCAAAATTTCCCATATCGGCAGGGGTTTATTTGAGTACTGGTGGTTGCACTCAGTATGCCAGCAAATTTGGAAAACTCAGCAGTGACTACAGGACTGGAAAAGGTCAGTTTTCATTCCAATCCCAAAGAAAGGCAATGCCAAAGAATGCTGAAACTACCACACGATTGCACTCATCTCACATGCTAGTAAAGTAATGCTCAAAATTCTCCAAGCCAGGCTTCAGCAATATGTGAACCGTGAACTTCCAGATGTTCAAGCTGGTTTTAGACAAGGCAGGGGAACCAGACGTCAAATTGCCAACATCCGCTGGATCATTGAAAAAGCAAGAGAGTTCTAGAAAAACATCTATTTCTCCTTTATTGACTATGCCAAAACCTTTGACTGTGTGGATCACAATAAACTGTGGAAAATTCTGAAAGAGATGGGAATACCAGACCACCTGACCTGCCTCTTGAGAAATTTGCATGCAGGTCAGGAAGCAACAGTTAGAACTGGACATGGAACAACGGACTGGTTCCAAATAGGAAAAGGAGCACGTCAAGGCTGTATATTGTCACCCTGGTTATTTAACTTATATGCAGAGTACATCATAAGAAATGCTGGAGGAAGCACAAGCTGGAATCAAGATTGCTGGGAGAAATATCAATAACCTCAGATATGCAGATGACACCACCCTTATGGCAGAAAGTGAAGAAGAACTAAAGAGCCTATTGATGAAAGTGAAAGAGGAGAGTGAAAAAGTTGGCTTAAAGCTCAACATTCAGAAAACTAAGACCATGGCACCTGGTCCCATCACTTCATGGCAAACAGATGGGGAAACAGTGGAAACAGTGTCAGACTTTATTTTTCTGGGCTCCAAAATCACTGCAGATGGTGACTGCATCCATGAAATTAAAAGGCACTTACTCCTCAGAAGGAAAGTTTTGACCAACCCAGACAGCATATTAAAAAGCAGAGACATTACTTGGTCAACAAAGGTCCATCTAGTCAAGGCTATGGTTTTTCCTGTGGTCATGTATGGATGTGAGAGTTGGCCTATAAAGAAAGCTGAGCACTGAAGAATTGATGCTTTTGAACTGTGGTGTTGAAGAAGACTCTTGAGAGTCCCTTGGACTGCAAGGAGCTCCAACCAGTCCATCCTAAAGGAGATCAGTCCCGGGTGATCATTGGAAGGACTGATGTTGAAGCTGAAACTCCAATACTTCGGCCACCTGATACGACTGACTCATTTGAAAAGACCCTGATGCTGGGAAAGGTTGACGGCAGGAGGAGAAAGGGACAACAGAGGATGAGATGGTTGGATGGCATCACCGACTCAGTGGACATGAGCTTGGGTAAACTCCGGGAGTTGGTGATGGACAGGGAGGCCTGGCATGCTGCAGTTCATGGCGTTGCAAACAGTCGGACTCGACTGAGCGACTGAACTGAACTGAAAGGGTTCTAACCCAGAAAAGCCTCTTTGAGGATACATTTGCCTATCTGTAAATAGGCAGCTTTCTATAGACACCAGATCATACTTAGCATGTATTAAGCTGTATTTATGATAACTTACAAAGACACAGCATAGTATAAGTTCATTTTAAGTAGTCTTTTACAAATAGCAACCAAATCTATGTTTTCATTTCTAACAGCCAAGAATGCAAGAACATCAAGCTTGGCGGGTTTCATCTTACCCCTCAGTACTGATTTGAGGTTGAGCTTGGCTTGGCGGTGCAGGTCCTCCACGCAGGGGGGTCTTGTGGTGGGGAGGAACACATTCTCCTGCTGGTGCCATGGAGCAGTGTAGTGGACCGTCCATCGACTCTCCTCATCTAGGTTGGAAACAGCTGTAGAAAGAGAGAATACATTCAGGTTTTAAAGTAACTGTGTTACATCAAGATGAGTTCTGGGTACCTAAAACACTCACAGGTAAGGACCAGCAAGGGAGAAATGGAACAAATTCTGAATAAGATTCAATCTTAGACCCCAGGGGTCTTTCCACTATGTTTTGTGTTTGTTTAGTTAATTGCTTCCCATCTTTTTAGGCCCTCCTTTTACTCCAAAGTTAGAAAATGATTAACAAAATCAATAAAGACCTCCTGCTTCACTCCATCATAACAAAATCTATTAATCAACTATACTATGTCACTACATTATAAATGTTAGATTGCAAGACAGAAAACAACTTTTCTACTAAGAACCTGGCACCAATTCCTTCCCCTCTAAAGCATTATTTTAAAACACCACTGTTATAAATTCATTTAAAATTTTAAAAACTAAGCATAAACATTCAATGTAATACATTTAAATAGCATAGTTCAATTAGAAATCCATTCGTGCTGAAAAATTTTCTCTGCACTTCCTGCTTTCATGGAATATGTTCATATTCAAATGTTTTTAGAAACTCCAATGCAATTGATTTTTCCCAACACAATCCAATTCAATTCAATTTTTCCAACACAAAAGAGACTGAGGACATCAGAGGAAGAAATGGTAGGTTAAATCTCTATGATAATTTTCCTTTTACATTTTAGGGCTTAAGATTGCTTTGTCTATTTGATTTTTCCTGACAACACAACCCAAAAAGGGCTACCGATGGATCCCAACATGAAACTGACAACATCATACAAATTCAACAACAATTTTTTAAAATATTTTTTATATAGCCGTTGCTGTAAGCCAGCATTGGAGAGACCAGAGAAGTTTGAGAAGGACTCTGTGTTGAGGTGTTTACTGAAGGTGACAAGTCTAACACCTGTAAACCAGCAGATATCACAACTGTGAGTCGGGGGGAATCTTCCCCTCTCTGACCTATGCCACAGAGGATACACTGGGCATACACGTTTCTACAACATAATACGTCCCTGGAAATGAGACCATAAAGTAGATTCATAAAATAAAATGAACAGGCACACATGAACTATTGAACCTTTCTGTGTGAACATGTTTAAAATTAACTCAATGTACCTAACAGCACAGCTATTAAAACCATTATACAGATCAAATGAGCTAATATTTGGAAAGTCACAGCTTATGAAATAACTCATGAAAAGAATGGTTGTGGCAAGATTAGTGCAATTACCTGAAGGGAGTCCCTGACTTTTAGAACCATCAATGAAGAGGAACTTGGCCTTTCTCAGTGCCTCTGGGAACATGAGTCACCCCACAGACCAGAGTGAGGTCAGCACTCACTACAGGTAGTGAATTCCACAAGCCCACCTTTAAATAATTCACTTTCTAAATCATCCCACTCTCTCCAGTGATAAGATAAATTAGTACTACGTATGTAATATACAACATTATGAACACAATTAACACTGTTGGGTTATATATAAAAGTTGCTAAGAGAGGATGAGATGGTTAGCTAGCATCACCAACTCAATGGATAAGAATGTGAACAAACTCCAGGGATAGTGAAGGACAGAGGAGCCTGGTGTGCTGCAGTCCATGAGGTCACAAAGAGTCGGATATGACTTAGCAACTGAACAACAAGATAGTATGTCCTAAGAATTCTCACCACAAAGAAAACATTTTCTTTTTCTTTTGTATCTATATGAGACTATGAATGCTCACTACACTTACTGTGAGAATCATTTCATGATGTCTGCTAGTCAAATTATTATGCTATACACCATAAGTGGATACAGTACTGTATGTCAATTATACATCAATAAAACTGGACAAATTTTTTAAAAAATCATCCCACTTTCCCTACAAACTGCCAAATGGAAAAATAAACATTGAGAACTAGACATCAAGTTAAAAACAGAAACGTCCTGTGTACTTTCTGCTTTTAATGTTTACTAAAAGCTGCATGTAAATTCGGAGAAGGCAATGGCACCCCACTCCAGTACTCTTGCCTGGAAAATCCCATGGATGGAGGAGCCTGGTGGGCTGCATGCAGTCCATGGAGTCGCTAAGAGTTGGACAAGACTCAGCAACTTCGCTTTCACCTTTCACTTTCATGCACTGGAGAAGGCAATGTCAACCCACACCAGTGTTCTTGCCTGGAGAATCTCAGGGACGAGTGAGCCTCGTGGGCTGCCGTCTATGGGGTCGCACAGAGTCGGACACGACTGAAGCGACTTAGCAGAAGCAGCAGCAGCATGTAAATTAGGCACTTGGCATTTCACATATCTGTGGAACAAATGTTTTACATGGTACATAGAACTACAGTCGTAATCTATAAAATCCAAAGAGCCCTGACTTAGTTCTTAGTTATGATCTGAGAATCTTGCACAGGATGGAGCTTGCTGTGTGTCCTCCAAAGAGTAGCCAGTTAATTATAATGTTTTGTGCTGATGCCCATTGATTTCGAAGACTGAATTATCATACTTCATAGTTGGAAAACAATGAAAATGGAAACTCTTCCTACTCGCCAATTACAAATCAAATCCAAGTGATAGTGTCCGTGTAATTGCACATTCAGCCCCACCATGCGACTACCAACTGGCTCCTAAGAAAGAACAGTTGTCTCTCCCTGGTGTATCTCACTCTTGCCAGGGTAGATTTTAATCAGTCCATCCAAAGACAATCTATGATGAGGGGAGCTGTAGAAATGAACCCTGAGGGCTGTTCATTTGCTTTCTCCAGTTTCTCTTACCAATGCTCCTACCTACATTTATCCAGTTTAAACCCATGGCCCCAAAACTAAAATAAAGTAAACAACTATGTAAAAACAAAACTGTTTATAAATAAAATTTATACTTTCCAAAGAATGAAGAGGCATCTGGATTTAAAGAAATTGAAACCAACTGTAAGTACATAATGAAGCCACATCACAGAAGTTGTGTGCTTTACAATGACTGATCAGTCTAGACAGAGGCTGTCCTTGAGCTCTTAAATAACTAACAGAGTGTAGGAGACTTTCAGAGGATCATCCCCACAAAAAATATGTGATGCATCACTCAGAGGCTCCTCGTATTTAGCCAAAGAATTGAAACATCATACACTGTACATCAAGGCAGACATAAAGTAAATACAAGGGCTTTTTCCCCCCTTCTTCAAAGGATTATTTTTTTTTTTTTTGAGAATCCCAATAGAAGTGAATTCACCTAAAATCCCAACCATAAACAAGTAAGTCATGCTTTTAAAAAGAAAAAGTCACATAATTCTGCCCTAGAGTTATAAAAGTCTGAGGTATTTGAACTTGGTATAGAAAGGAGTTTAACAAACACCAATTATGCTGTTTTACACTCTTAATTTCATCACTCAAAAGGATGAAGTCGTACATAAAACACACACACTTACTCACATATAGTGCAGAGAAAAGAAACTACTTACTTTTCTTCTTAAAAAGTTTAATCAAAGACTTGATCTTTGTATTAATAAAGACCACCATTTCCAGGACATCTACGTAGGATTAAACAATTTGAATCCTTTAAAAGCTCAGTCCAGCAAACAGGTGGTAATCAGCATTCTTCTGCTCCAGATTCCAACTTTTTCCCTCTGGTCTCGAATCCTCAGACATCTGCCTGGACTGATGTAACTTTGAGGTTGAACTTATTGTCAGGCAGTTACAAACCATTAACAGTCCTTGAACCTGAAAAGCTCCCACTGAAACCTAATCTTTAAGGCCGAGAGTCACCAGTGACAACGTATACAGAAAGAGAAAGCCAATCTCGGTTCTTATTTGCATGAGAGCCACATCTGTCTTTCTGCCTCGGTGCTCAGTGAGTCAGTTTCCTCTCCAACTGATCTGAAGTGCCTCCTCTCTGGAGTCCACAAAAACAGTAGAGAGTTTCCTTTATGGAAGTCAAGGTGAAGCAAAGGTGTTCCCCACTTTCACTGGGCCACTAAGAACATCCAGATCTTTTTACTGGAGCCGACAAGTCTTACGGCAAGTCTGTTGATTCTTTGACTCCCTAGTTAAGTCAGGCATTTGAACTGATTCAGGGGGGAGAAAGAGCCAAACTATTGTTTCCCCAACCACGCCCCCAGGCTCTGCCTCCCACGCTAAAGGAAGGTTTGCAAGCAGTAAAACTTTACAATACAATCTCCAGGGAGCTGTAAATGATGACTTGGTTGTATTTTAGTTGCAAATTAGTACACCCAGTCTTCTCACCCAGTTTTTTTTTTTTTTTTCTTGCCAGTGACGGAGAAAAGCATTGTCATTGTTCCAAAGGGTGATCTCGTCTGCATCTAGCTGCCACAACTCTCACCACCCCCGGCCCCCAAACTCTTAACTTTTCCCACTCCAAAGAAGAAAACAGATGATAAAGTAGCCTAATCATTTAAATCTGTATTTTAAATTTTAAAAACCTAGCCTAAGCACCAGGTTTTTAAAATTCCACACCAAACACCTCCCCAATGGGAGAGAAGAGGAACAATTTCTAACAAAAATTATCTGAGTTTTTCTCTTCAACGTGAATGTACTATACTAAGTTGCAGTTCTTTTCTCGTGTGCAATTGGCCACAGAGAACTGGGTAAATATAAACAGAGAAGAATCAGAAATGTGGTACAAGCAGGCACTAGAAAAATACACTTCGGGGTAAAGAGACAGGAACAAAAAGGAAAAGAATACAAATCAAACAATATTATGATAGGGGACAAAGGAAAAGAATGCGCCTCAAAGCTCTCCCCAACTTCACTTCATGGCAAAATAGTTTTTGAAACATGTTAGACAACCTCTTATTTCATAGCTTTGGGGCAGACTTACAACTGAATGGAAAAATGTAATAACCCACTAATTCAAAACATTTAGTTTATAACAAAAGCTTTTAGTCAAAGAATAAAATTTATATAAGGGGCTCCCTCTAGGGAAAACTTTGGAATGATTCCTCCTCAAATCATCCCCCTCAACAGACACACAATCTTATTTTTTATACAACAAAATTGAAGTAAACAAAACCCAAAACACACATATTATCCTACCACCATACCTATTATCATGGATTTCCAACTTGTGTTCTTTCACCTATACACTGCTTTATTTAAAAGTAATTACATGGCCAGATGGCAAATGAGAAAAGACTGAGAGTGTAAGTTAAATTATATAACTGCTTGAAAAGTGTGCAAAGTTCCCTTAGGATAACACATTTATAAGCAAGAGCTGCCTCTTAGCTCACTATACTCAAAACAGGCAGTAGTGGGTTCTAACCAGAAGCACTCCTTATCCACAGTCCACGAATTTCTGAGGTTGAACATCCCCATCTGGACGTCCAACTACAAACAGCACATGGCCTTTCACGTACGAAACAGTGGCACTGGAACTTTGATTTACTCATTCAAAGACAAATACTGAGCACGTACGAAGCGCCATTCATTTGAGATCCCTCTTGGAGCTTACATTACCTGACCATAAACCACAGTTATATGGTATGTTAGAATGTGGTGAGTGGAATGGACAAAAGAAAAAGTTGCATAGGATAAAAGGGGTTTGAGAGGAGGAGGGTGTGGCCAGGTTGTAATATTAAATAGAGTCAGGATAGAGCTCATTGGAAAGGTGAGACTTGAGTAAAAACTTGAAGGGGGCAATAGCAATAGAACAAGAATCTGTGCAGTGAATCCAACTGGCTCTCATTTTAAAGAGGGAGGAGAGAAGTTTATTGGTAGTGAAACATTTCTAACCCACCAGGACTAGTCAGAGAAGTGCTCTAAGAAATGAACTTTGGTAAGAGTCACACATGGAGTAATCTCCTTTCTCATTAATAAAACCTGATATCGAGCGACCACAGTCATGTAAAGATAATGCCACTGGTTACACAGAGATCAGTGGCAAGTCTGGGGGTTAAAAAGCAGGGTTCCACCCCAGCATCTCACTTGGCGCCAATAGCAACGAACCCACCTGCCAATGCAGGAGACATTAAGAGACATGGGTTCTATCCCTGGATGGGGAAGATCCCCTGGCAAAGGAAACAGCAACCCACTTTGGTATTCTTGCCTGGAAAATCCCATTGTCAGAAAAGCCTGGCAGGCCATAGTCCATAGAGTTACAAAGAGTCAGACACGACTGAAGCAACTTAGCATGCACCCCAGCATCCCAGGGCACACCGTCCTCTCGGCATTATTTTATGCTGCCTCTTAACTCCCTAAGTCCAGAGATTCCGGAAGGAAACACATAAACTATGGTATTTATTGCGTTAAATATTAAGAAGGGTTTGGAAAGAGCTTTTTAATTATAAAGATTTCCCCAGTGGTTTTCTCATCTCTTACTTTACAATCTGTGTGTGCTGTGCTGTGCTTAGTTGCTCAGTCATGTCCAACTCCTTGTGACCCCATGGACTGCAGCCCACCAGGCTCCTCTGTCCATGGGGCTTCTCAAGGCAAGAATACTGGAGTGGGTTGCCATGATTGCCTCCAGGGGATCTTCCCAACCCAGGCAATGAACCCAGGTCTCAAACATTGCAAGCGGATTCTTGACTGTCTGAGCCACCAGGAAAGTCCAAGAATACTGGAGTGGGTAGCCTAGCCCTTCTCCAAGGGATCTTCCCAACCCAGGAATCAAAGCAGGGTCTCCTGCATTTCAGGTGAATTCTCTACCAGCTGAGCTACCAGGGAAGCCCCAGTGATTGCTCTAAACCTATCAATTCCAGCTTTGATGCACACATTATCTTTCCTGCTGTCTAAAATTCTATCGCCCATCATTTAAAAAAAAATTCTCCATGGTCACCATGAACTTCTAACCAGTACCAATGGTCTTTTTCTCTCTCATCTTTCTAGTTATCTTTTTAATCATATACTACTAGTGATCCAGTTGTGGAGCTGTTTTTCATCAACACTGCAGACCACTATTTCCTTTCCTACATCTGACTGCTCCTTCTTTGGATTCTGACAAACTCTTAACAAGCTTCCAAGAGCTAGGTGTTAAATTTCTGCCCTATGCTACTGGTGGCTCAGAGGTAAAGCGTCTGCCTGCAATGTGGGAGACCCGAGTTCGATCCCTGGGTCGGGAAGATCCCCTGGAGAAGTAAATGGCAACCCACCCCAGTATTCTTGCCTGGAGAATCCCATGGATGGAGGAGCCTGGTAGGCTACAGTCCATGGGGTCGCAAAGAGTTGGACACAACTGAGTGACTTCACTTTCACTTTCATGCTATTTATTTATTCCCCCTTAAAACCTTAATGATTTTGCTGGTGTGAGGTCAAGTCAGCAAATTATGGCTCTTGGGTCAAAGCCAGCTGCCCCCTTTATAAATGGTTTTAAAAAATTAAAACATAATCTCATGACATGTGAAATTATAAGACTCAAATTTCAATGTCTGACAGTAAAGTTGCTGCTACTGCTGCTAAGTCGCTTCAGTCATGTCCGACTCTGTGTGACCCCATAGACGGCCTCCCATCAGGCTCCCCCATCCCTGGGATTCTCCAGGCAAGAACACCGGAGTGGGCTGCCATTTCCTTCTCCAATGCATGAAAGTGAAAAGTGAAAGTGAAGTTGCTCAGTCGTGTCCGACTCTTAGCGACCTCATGGACTGCAGCCTACCAGGCTCCCCGTCCCTGGGATTTTCCAGGCAAGAGTGCTGGAGTGGGGTGCCATTGCCTTCTCCAGGGACAGCACAACTATGCCCATGCCTTCATCTACTGTATATTCTGCTCTCAGGCTGCACACAACTGCAGAGTGGAATTGTGTGCCAAAGACTTAATACATGCCCGAAAGCTGAATATATCATTCTCTGAGAAGCTGACTTCTGGATGAAGCCACTGCCTTTAAACAGCCCCCTCAGTCTTCACTTCCATCTGCGGTCTTTCACTGGTCTGCCCTCCAGCTCCATCTTAACCACCCTCTACCCAAATCTCACATTATCTCTAGCTGAATGCCTAATTTAAGCCAGTTTCCTTAAATCTGCTGCTTATCAAGAACTTTTTGATATCTATTAGGGATGATGGTCAATTTTTCAATGAACCAGACAGGTACATTTAAACGCCACTTAAAATGAGAGAACGGAGATCTAGATGCTAATGCTGTTGGAGCTAAGATGAGACTCTATGTGTCTTGATCCATCTCTAATTAGCACATACTAAGTTTTGCAAGGGGCTTCCCTGGTAGCTCAGCTGGTAAAGAATCCACCTGCAATGCAGGAAGCCCCAGTTCGATTCCTGGGTCGAGAAGATCCCCTGGAAAAGGGATGGCCTACCCACTCCAGTATTCCTGGGCTTCCCTGGTAATTCAGATGGTAAAGAATCTGCCTGCAATGAGGGAGACCTGGGTTAAAGATATCTTTAGTTAGTATGTTCAAGTTAATATATCTTAACACAAAAGTCTTTATTAGAGTTCATAACTAATAAAAATATTTAAGAGTAAAAATCTTCAGCTCATGTATTCAAGTTAATGTATCTTATATAAAAGATACATAGGGACCATAAATAAAAATATTTAAGAGTAAAGCATTATGCTCTAAAAATGCTGTCAAATATTACAAAGAAAAATATATCTAATACCACTTGAATAATCCTGGCAGATTATCCTAGTCCAGAATTTTGAAATTCTTTACCACCACTATTACATAAAAATTCCCATCCTTATTTCTAAAATTCCAATTCTGCTTAATCTTTCACTGAAATGAAATCTTACTTTTAACCAACATTTAAATTTTTTCTTCTAGGGAGTCATCTGATCATTTCTACAGTTATTCTATTACTTCCCAGGAGTAGGTGTATAACATACCAGCAAAGAGATAGAGGAATATTTTTAAAAGTAATTCATATTCTAAACATTTTAATTGTAAATGTGCACTTATGTTCCACCAGTCAGCAAGTTCACACTGAGTACTTATTAGCTGCCTTGTGTTAGGCATCCGGGTTAAATGTGAATCCAACATGGGCACTGACTTTTTTAGGAAGGTCATAGTCCAGTGGGGACGGCACACCCAAACAGATAAAAATAATAAAATCATGAATAAGTACAGGGAGAGAGATAAGACAATGCTGTTAACTGAAAAGATGACAAAGGGCACACAGCTCATTTATTTAAAAAAAATTTTTTTATAAACTAGTTTTTTGTGTTTGCATTTAGCTTTAGCCCCTATGTTGTGATCTGAAGCTTTAGGTCAGGAAACAGTGTCACAGTTTTTAAGAATTCAAGCAAATTCAAACATATTTTTAGTAATGGTAGCCATTTCCTCGGAGAAGGCAATGGCACCCCACTCCAGTACTTTTGCCTAGAAAATCCCATGGACAGAGGAGCCTCGTAGCTGCAGTCCATGGGGTCGCTAGAGTCAGACACGACTGAGCGACTTCACTTTCACTTTTCACTTTCATGCATTGGAGAAGGAAATGGCAACCCACTCCAGTGTTCTTGCCTGGAGAATCCCAGGGACGGGAAGCCTGGTGGGCTGCCGTCTATGGGTTGCACAGAGTCGGACATGACTGAAGCGACTTAGCAGCAGCAGCAGCCATTTCCTGGGTTTTCCCAATGGCTCAGTGGGTAAAGAATCCACCTGCAATGCAGGAGACACAGGAGGCGCAGGTTCAATCCCTCGGTCGGGAAGATCCTCTGGAGAAGGAAGTGACAACCCACTCCAGTATTCTTGCCTGGGGAATTCCTGTCAGGCTATAGTCCAAAAGGTTGCAAAGAGGCGGACACAATTGAGCAACTAAGCAATTAAATGATACAAAGCATTACATACATCTTATGTGTACACTATTATATTTAAACTTCTGTCCAAACTTCAGACGACTCACCACCAAAAATTCAGTTTCCATCACCATACAGTCAACCTCCTTTATCCATATTGCCCTCCCCCACTCCCATCCCTTCTGGTCATCACTACTCTGGTCTCTGAATCTGTGTATTATTTGGTCTGTTTATTTAGATTCCACATATGACTGAAATTATATGGTATTTGTTTTTCTCCATCTGACTTATTTCACATAGCATGATACCCTCAAAGTTCATCCATGCTGTCACCAATGGTGAGATTTCATCTTTTTGTATGGCTGAGTAGTATTCCATCTTGTGTGTGTGTGATCTTTATCCAGTCATCTGCTGATGGGCATTTAATGGTGTTTGGAAAACTAGAGAGCCACATGACAAGAATGAAACTAGACCGCTCTCTCTCATCACACACAAAAACCAACTTAAAATGGATCAAAGACCTGAATGTAAGAAACCATAAAACTTCCAGAAGAAAACACAGGCAGTGTGCCCTTGACATCAGCTGTAGCAATCACTCTTTGGCTACGCCTCCTCATGACCTCATTTAGAAGACAAACAACTGTTAGGGAACAGAGGTGAAGAGTGGACCTGTTGGAAAAGCCCAGTCCTGGGACACAAGGAGAACTGCAAAGGCCTCAGTGTAAGTCTAGGGGAAATTAATGTAGAGAAGAGTGGCAAAGGAGGTGGAGAGAGAGGCAGGGGCCTGACCCTGAGGGGCCTTGCTTGTCCTAAGAGGGCGGAATTCAGTGGGTGGCCTAGGGAGTCACTGAAGGAGTTTAAGAGAGGAAGTTGTACGGCCAATGTGAAATCATAAAGACATCACAGGTGGAGGTGAAGAGAGCGCCTGAGCGGGCTTGACTGGAGGCAGGGAGAGAAGGCAGGGGGGACCCAGTCCAGCAAATCACGCCAGCAGTGAGGAGGTCAGAACCAGTCCTCATCAGATCAGATCAGTCACTCAGTCGTGTCCGACTCTTTGCGACCCCATGAATCGCAGCACGTCAGGCCTCCCTGTCCATCACCAACTCCCGGAGTTCACTCAGACTCACATCCATCGAGTCAGTGATGCCATCCAGCCATCTCATCCTCTGTCATCCCCTTCTCCTCCTGTCCCCAATCCCTCCCAGCATCACGGTCTTTTCCAATGAGTCAACTCTTCGCATGAGGTGGCCAAAGTACTGGAGTTTCAGCTTTAGCATCATTCCTTCCAAAGAAATCCCAGGGCTGATCTCCTTCAGAATGGACTGGTTGGATCTCCTTGCAGTCCAAGGGACTCTCAAGAGTCTTCTCCAACACCACAGTTCAAAAGTATCAATTCTTTGGTGCTCAGCCTTCTTCACAGTCCAACTCTCACATCCATACATGACCACAGGAAAAACCATAGCCTTGACTAGACGAACCTTTGTTGGCAAAGTAATGTCTCTGCTTTTGAATATGCTGTCTAGGTTGGTCATAACTTTCCTTCCAAGGAGTAAGCATCTTTTAATTTCATGGCTGCGTCACCATCTGCAGTGATTTTGGAGCCCAGAAAAATAAAGTCTGACACTGTTTCCACTGTTTCCCCATCTATTTCCCATGAAGTGATGGGACTGGATGCCATGATCTTCGTTTTCTGAATGTTGAGCTTTAAGCCAACTTTTTCACTCTCCACTTGCACTTTCATCAAGAGGCTTTTTAGTTCCTCTTCACTTTCTGCCATAAGGGTGGTGTCATCTGCATATCTGAGGTTATTGATATTTCTCCCGACAATCTTGATTCCAGCTTGTGTTTCTTCCAGTCCAGGGCTGTTTTTCTACAACACCCTTGGTCTCAGCGGCCCATCTTTAACAGCGTGTATTATGTTTCAGGAGCCATTATATACTTAATGTATAAATTTTTTAAAATTAGACCTTAGTTATTAATAAATGACCCTGTTACCATTCATGCTTTCATTTGTAGTAAACCTTAAAATATACCCTTATTCTTTTTAATAAGGACCAAAGATTGCACATGTAAACCTAAAAGCTTAAGAGCAGAGTTGTCTAAGGACTCATGGATAAGGCCTCTATCCCCATGGAGCCCTTCCCCTCTCCTACCCCATTCCCCATTTACACAAAGCTTCAGGCCCTCTTCAGTGGGTTAAATGAAGCTAGGGCATTAAAAGTGTTTATTTTGAATCCAGAACTTTCACAAACTTTGTTTAAAAGTATTTAGTAAAAGGGAACATTTTCAAATAATAAACACAGGAGTTATAAGCAGAAACAAGGCATGATTATGTCACATAATATATACACACATTTTGAATTAAACAAAATGAGTCCTGGATCAATTGAAAGTGGACTGTATAATCAATAAAGATCACCATGGTCTTGTAAGTGGGGAGGGGAGGGAAGGAAAATAAAACTCAGATGTAATGGAGTTCCGGTCAAAGCTCCAGATTCTAAATGATAATGTAAGCATGTCTCAAAAGAATTTAGCTCTTGAAAATAGAAAATATTTCAGCCCAGCCTTATCTATAAATGGTGTTTTTAATGACTGTTGATGTGTTTCACACTTTTTTTAAAATCAAACATCTGAAATAGAAGACCGTACATGACTAAGTTAATTTAAGTGTACTGATTATCTTTATGCATGGTTAAAATACTTAAAATACAGTGTTTAAATCCACAGACACACCCATTCATTCTTCTGCCTTTCAGACTCACTGGATTGGAAATCATCATAGCAGAAGAACATCCAATATAAGCCCATAGGCCTGTAGGATAAAATGTACACATTTAGTAGTAAGAGATTTGAGAAATTTATAAAAATAAACTAATAACACAATCTCCTTAATAAACATTCATAATAATGCTTTAGTAATAGACTTACAGAAAACTTAGGCCTGGCCTCTGTTTATTAAGGAACAAAGCTTCCCATATTTCAACTTTTGGAAGTGAGATTTATGCTTCATGTTTTTATAAATACTTTCACATTGAGAGCAATTATATGCAGTCCATATTTCTTATCTATGAAAATAACAATCATTAGAAGCTGCAAAGCAAATTAATAACATAGGCTGATGAATGAATGCAATCAGTAAATATATAAATAAGAGTAAATTCAAAAACAGGGCTGTCAAATAAAATACAGCATGCCAAGATAAAGCTGAATTTCAGGTAGATGAAATTTGACAATTAAGGGACTTTTTAAAAAATGTACAGTTAAATTCATTTGTTAATACAATTGTAATTTATGGTATTAAAAGATAGCCTTAAGTATTTCATACAACAGACAGAAAAATATACTTCATATTATTCCAAACAAATTGAACTGACTATAGGCTCTTGCTGTTTGGCATTTAATTGATTAAAAACTGAAAGATGGGTTGGTCAGTTGTTTACTAAAGAACTGATCTCTTATTTTTCATATCAGCCATTTTTCTTACCAGTTACTACTCTTCATCCCTGTAGTCTAGATTTTAAACCTGCACAACTTCTTCTTTGATTCACTTGCCAGTTTTATACGCCATTACAGAAGAGATGCCAAACACGAGGTCTGCTAGAGCAACTGCATAGCACACACATCAGCCTGCCATCTCCCTAATCCAGCAGGTGCTCCTAGGACAACGCTATTACGTGGGTCCCAATGCGATGCAACACCAAGTATAAACATCACCCACGGTGAATCCAAGGTAAACATTGTTGTTGACAAGTTACCTTTTTCCAGTTTACAGGAAATGCTAGAGCTAGAGGGAAAAATGAAAACGTCACTCAGACTAAAAGGCTGAATGTTTACCTGGTCTGGCCTCTCTGCAATAAATTAATTAAATAAAACAATAAAGAGAATGTGCCAGATTTAAAGAGCTTTAAGGAACATCATCACAACCAGATGTATGATCCAGATGCTAGTTTTGGATAAACCAGATATAAAGAAAACCCTTTTAGACAAAGAGGGAAATTTGAATATGCACTGGGTGTAATCTTACACATTTAACATTTGAATACTGTCACACACATACACACGCACACACACATTGTGGAGACGCTGGCCTGGAATGAAAATACTGATATGTGTCTGATGGCAGATGCTCATGAAGAGTTTTTTAACTGTCCCATGAATCATGTTATTTCACCCACACGAAAAAAGCATTAAAAACCACCAATATTCTAGAACCTCATTGGTACAATAGTCTTTTCTTTCTTCTGCTTCTGAATTAATCTTTAATGATGAATCATATGGCACACTGAAAACAAGACAAATGGAAATCTCTCTTCTCATCAATATCTGGTTGGGGGAGTGCCTGGGAGTAGAAAGGGAAACCCTGAGAGATGACAATGTATCAATTCTTTAGAAGGAACTTGATCTGGCATCCACTTTGCCAGTTCATTCTAATGCTAGGAAATACCCTTTTCTCTGCAGTGTTGAAGCTAAAGCCTTCAGCTATGGATCCTAGTTAATAATTTAACCTAAAACCACTGGTACCATCTGCTCAGTCAATTTTGGAGCGTCTGCTATCACTGTGACTAGTTTAGTCGTGTCACAATGTTCATGTGACAAATGTTGAACAAATGAAAGGCGAGGCAGACAGAAAGCATGCTATGGAAAAAGGAACCCCCATCAAAAGTCTAAAACACAAAGGGAGCCCTGCTGACTGAGCATTCAAAGTTCAACCCTGCCTGAGGGGACGGGAGGATGCATCTCTCTAATGCAGGGAATGAGACAATCCAGAGGCTGTCCTGAGATGACGGGCATAAAGTGGGGCAGACAGGGGAGAGCTTTGTGAAGGGAATGGGCCCTGAGATTGGAAACACAGATGTGTAGGGATACAGCAAGGGCAAACTGGAAAAGGGAGATGTCACAGGCAACGAGAGAGTTATAGCTGAAAAGAGCCCCAGAGAAAACCCAATCCACTCCACTTATTTTATAACATAAGTGACCTGATCACAGGGCTACCCAGCAGCTGAGTGGATTCTCCATCTTGTGCTCCAGATTTCAATACACCCCATATTGCTGCCTGCACTGCAGAGGGTTGATGGGGTGGGGTACCGACCATCCACACTCATTTCTCCCTCCATGCTTTTGTAATTCTTCCATGGGGATGCCAGATCCCTGACTCATCTACTTGGTAAGCTCCTATTCATTCCTTAGGGCTTCCCTGGTGGTTCAGAAGTAAAGAATCCACCTGCCAACACAGGAGACATGGGTTCGATCCCTGGGTGGGTAAGATACTCTGGAGAAGGAAATGGCAACCCACTCCAGTATTCTTGCCTGGGAAATCCCATGGACAGAGGAGCCTGGCAGGCTATATAGTTCATGGGGTCACAAAAGAGTCGGACATGCCTTAATGACTAAACAACAATTCATTTTTTAAGTTATAATTCAAGCATTAACCATCCTTAAGAAGCATTCCTTAACAGCTTTCCTGTTTCAAAAACTGTCATTTTACCTGAAGGATAATTTCCTCCAAAGTGAACTATGTCTGACATGCAGAAAGAGAACAAATAATTTCATGAACTATAAAGTCTTTATACTTAGACCGATTATGTGCCACATGCTTTTTAGTCCTAATCCATTCACCTGAGTGTCCTGATTCATCAAATTCATTTTACTCAGCCTGTATCAAGTATATAAAAGCTCATTTTAGGAGGGAAATTATATGAGTAGAGTGATATAACAACTAGTTCAACTGTAAAGTTAACACTTTACCTTTCCCAATATAGTCATTTGAAACATATTTTCTGAATGTATATAAAGGGGCTAGCACATCTTAGTAATTTTCAATCACTTGAAAATTAAGAAGTATTTTCTGACAAGGACGTATTGTATAGCACAGGGAACTTTGCTGCATGTTATGTGGCAATCTGGATGGGAGTTTGGGGAAGAATGGATACATGTATATGTATGGTCAGTCCCTTTGCTGTCCACCTGAGACTATCATAGTGTTAACTGGCTGTAGTCCTACACAAAATAAAAAGTTTAATAAAAAAAGATATATTTTCTGGGCTGTTAAAATTTAACATAGTTAAATCCTTTTATAACAAAAATAACTTACAGGGAAATAAATTTTTAAATTTGAAAAGAAAAATTAACACAAACTTTCTTCTAAATCTTCAAGGAAGAAAAAAATAAACCTTATCGTAGAATGAAAAGCCAACATATAGTGTGATGATCTTGGAAATAGAGTCATGTAATTAGCTAAGGTGCTTTATAGTTTGGGCTGTTTCGTATTTTTAAAATTGGATGATATTAAGGACCTGCTTGATTGGTAGTGTTACAAAACCTACAAAGAATCTACATTTGAGAAGAATTTTCTACCTAGAAAAAAACTGAGAGCAAAGGATACTTCCTAATCAGGACTACCAGGGGAAAACTGACAAAATCAAGTTGAAGATTGCCACCTACAGGGGGACACTGTCCACTCACTGAGACACTGGAAGAGGAAGGATTTCTGCTGCTGTCTCTCAACAGAAAAGCTTGGGGAAAAGGGCTCTGGTTTAACACATCCCCTTTCAAGGTCACGTCTCAAAAGAATGCTCTCATATTCTTCCACCAAAAAAAGACCATACTCCATAATCTCCGTGCCCTTTCTGAGCCTCAATTTAAATGAAGTTGATCTCATGCCTCCAGGAAGATTTGTGAATATTCCTAAACTCCCTAGTATCTACAACCAAGCCCAGATTAAGGAAGCACTCCTATGTTAGAAAGGGCATTTCTGAATCAATAAGGGAGAAGCTACATGACATGTGAATAACTGGGACTAAAAAAAAGAGGTCCACATCAATTTACAAGCAAAAGGTAAAATTTTATAACAAAGGAACCCAAAGGAGTGTTTTCCATTTGGAGAGAAGATGATTTGAAGCCATACTGTCTGTGAATACAAAAAGTACGTTATTTAAACGAACGAGGGAAAATCCGATTCTTGACTGCCTAAGTTCTTTCCAAGTAATCATCGATAAAGTACGAAGAGTTAGAGAAAAGAATTACTTAAGCTTATTATTTTGCAAGCAATGGGACAATCCTATGAACTGTTTAGCTTTTCTTCTATTTCCTGTGATTTCTTATATTGTTTCACATATGGTTAAGATGAAGGCTACAATTAATAAGCTGGTGTGTGATCAACTACTTTTGTTAAGAGGCCAGCTGGTTCACATGCAAAATGATAATCAGACAAATTAAGACAGACTGCTTTGGTTTGCTGATGAACTGACAGCAATACTTATAGTTAAATGTCTCCAACTGTATCTGGTTTTCCAGTAATGGTAAAAGTTGATTCAAGTAAGGATAATATTGATCTGATTCATGTTAGGTTTTATTTTTTTAAAAATTACATTGCCCTAAACCACTGAATAAACAGTAGCAGAATTTTTCGGAGAAACCACCGCTCCCCATTAACCATAAGAGCTACAAAGATTTTATAATCATGCTAGAGGTATCCCAGCAGGAGCAAAGAAAAGTCAGCCTGGCATAAGAGGACATTCAGGCTTAGTCTAGAGACTACAGAATGTTTACTGAAGTTAGGCAGTCACAGACTTTTGACATGAATAAAACCTTTCTATAAACTCAATTTTTCATATATTGCCACTGATTTTTCTTTTCAATTCAGTGATAAATGTTAAATATATGTTAGCTACTCAGTAGTGTCTGACTCTTTACGATCCCACCAGGCTACTCTGTCCATGGAATTCTCTAAGCAAGATTACTGGAGTGTGTTGCCATGTCCTTCTCCAGGGGATCTTCCCAACCCAGGGATTGAACCTGGGTCTCCTGCATTGCAAGGCAGATTCTTTACCATCTAAGCCACCAGAGAAGCCCAAAAGCTAAATAAGTAAACAACAAATGACAGCAAGAGGCAAGAATAAAAACACTGATTATTTTATGGAGATAACTGTTCAGTATCTGTAGATTCTAATATTTCCAAAGCAAGGATTTCATGATGTAGACTTCTGAACTGACACTGTGGAAGTGTTTCCATGCTTGTGGGCATTCAGTGGTGCTCAAAGAGTATAAAACTGCAGACAGCTGGAAGGGAAGGGAGGTGACTGCTGTGCCCACAGATTAGGCCCACAAATGATCTGAGGAAAATCAATGATAATCAAAACAGTAATGCTACTACTAGGTAATAGCTGCCCACTGGTTTTGTAAAAAAAAAAATGATATGTTTATTAGCTCCTTTGCATCAGCATCATGATAGTTTAAAATAGAAAGCAGAAAAAAATGGAAATTTTTCGTATCTTAGCAAATATAATAATATTAGAAAGGATTAAGGTCAACAATCTTATGTGCCTAACAGTATTTTTAATATGCAGCCAAAACTATGAAGCTGGAAACTATAAGGACAGGCAGGGTATTTCATAGCTGGTCTACTGCTCAGTGTGTGTGCATGTGAGCGCACTGCAAGCTTTTTCCACTAAAGAAAAAAGATAAAGTCATTATAGGAATTTGGTAATGAACACACAGGCAATCACTGTTTTCCTCCACCAGAATTATTTGGGGAGAAAATAAAACAGTTAAGTTCTTACAATCCAAATAGTTTCCTCAAATCTCTCTCAAGTTACACGTTAGTTCTGTGAAGACTCAGCTCCATCCATTTTTATCACTTCATCCTGAAACATCTCTCTCTCATATGAAAGGCAGCCCGCACATATCATTCTATGATAAAACAAGTTCAAATGAAGCTGCCACAATCAAATCTCATTAGCGAATTGCATTTAATTAAGTATACATTTAGGCTATCAAGGGTGGTCCTAAAATAACTGTACTTTTCAATGCTTGCCTTGATGTTCATG